>NC_060126.1:18990795-19299211 GCF_021461395.2 Schistocerca americana | reverse complement strand
TTTCTGTATTTCATCGTCAATAAGAAGGTCCAAGGGATACAGTTAACTTGAATTTAAGCATCGGAATCTAAAACTGGACTCACAGGAGAGGTTCAAATCATAGATAGTTAGAGTGTCAGTCCTCTTGTACTTAAGTCGGCATTGTGCCTTTTGTTTTAAATACGGATACAATTTCTGTGTTTCATCGTCAATAAGAAGGTGCAAGGTATACAGTGAACCTGAAGTGAAGCATCGGAATCTAAAACTGGACTGACAGGAGAGGATCAAATCATAGAAAACGAGAGTGACAGTCCTCTATTACTTAAGTCGGCATTGTGCATTTAGTATTAAATTCGGATGCAATTTCTGTGTTTCATCGTCAATAAGATGGTCCAAGGGATACAGTAATCCTGAAGTGAAGCATCGGAATGTAAAACTGGAATCACAGCAGAGGTTCAAATCATAGAAAGGGAGAGTGTCAGTCCGCTAGTACTTAAGTCGGCATTGTGCCTTTTGTATTAAATTCGGATGCAATTTCTGTGTTTCATCGTCAATAAGAAGGTGCAAGGTATACAGTAAAGCTGAAGTGAAGCATCGGAATCTAAAACTGGACTCACAGGAGAGGTTCAAATCTTTGAAAGTTAGAGTGTCAGTACTCTTGTACTTAAGTCGGCATTGTGCCCTTTGTATTAAATTCGGATGCAAACTCTGTGTTTCATCGTCAATAAGAAGGTCCAAGGGATACAGTAAACCTGAAGTGAAGCATCGGAATCTAAAACTGTTCTCACAGGAGAGGTTCAAATCATAGAAAGTGAGAGTGTCAGTACTCTTTTACTTAAGTCGGCATTGTGACTTTTGTATTAAATACGGATGCAATTTCTGTATTTCATCGTCAATAAGAAGGTCCAAGGGATACAGTAAACCTGAAGTGAAGCATCGGAATCCAAAACTGTACTCACAGGAGAGGTTCAAATCATAGAGAGTTAGAGTGTCAGTCCTCTTGTGCTTAAGTCGGCATTGTGCCTTTTGAATTTAATTCCGATGCAATTTCTGTGTTCCATCGTTAATACGAAGGTGCAAGGTATACAGTGAACCTGAAGTGAAGCATCGGAATCTAAAACTGGACTCACAGGAGAGGATCAAATCATAGAAAGCGAGAGTGACAGTCCTCTATTACTTAAGTCGGCATTGTGCATTTTGTATTAAATTCGGATGCAATTTCTGTGTTTCATCGTCAATAAGATGGTCCAAGGGATACAGTAAACCTGAAGTGAAGCATCGGAATGTAAAACTGGACTCACAGCAGAGGTTCAAATCATAGATAGTTAGAGTGTCAGTCCTCTTGTACTTAAGTCGGAATTGTGTCTTTTCAATTTAATTCCGATGCAATTTCTGTGTTTCATCGTTAATAAGAAGGTGCAAGGTACACAGTAAACCTGAAGTGAAGCATCGGAATGCAAAACTGTACTCACAGGAGTGGTTCAAATCATAGAGAGTTAGAGTTTCAGTCCTCTTGTACTTAAGTCGGCATTGTGCCTTTTGAATTTAATTCCGATGCAATTTCTGTGTTCCATCGTCAATACGAAGGTGCAAGGTATACAGTAAACCTGAAGTGAAGCATCGGAATCAAAAACTGGACTCACAGGAGAGGTTCAAATCACAGAAAGTGAGAGTGTCAGTCCTCTTGTACTTAATACGACGTTGTGCCTTTTGCAATTAATTCCAATGCAATTTCTGTGTTTCATCGTCAATAAGAAGGTGCAAGGTATACAGTGAACCTGAAGTGAAGCATCGGAATCTGAAACTGGACTGACAGCAGAGGGTCAAATCATAGAAAGAGAGAGTGACAGTCCTCTTTTACTTAAGTTGGCATTGTGCATTTTGTATTAAATTCGGATGTAATTTCTGTGTTTCATCGTCAATAAGATGGTGAAAGGGATACAGTAAACCGGAAGTGAAGCATCGGAGTGTAAAACTGGACTCACAGCAGAGGTTCAAATCGTAGATATTTAGAGTGTCAGTCCTCTCGTACTTAAGTCGGCATTGTGCCTTTTGTATTAAATTCGGATGCAATTTCTGCGTCTCATCGTCAATAAGAAAGTCCTAGGGATACAGTAAACCTGGGGTGAAGCATCGGAATCTGAAACTGGATTCACAGGTGAGGATCAAATCATAGAAAGTGAGAGTGTCAGTCCTCTTGTACTTAAGTCGGCATTGTGCCTTTTGTATTAAATTCGGATGCAATTTCTGTGTTTCATCGTCAATAAGAAGGTGCAAGGTATACAGTAAAGCTGAAGTGAAGCATCGGAATCTAAAACTGGACTCACAGGAGAGGTTCAAATGTTAGAAAGTTAGAGTGTCAGTCCTCTTGTACTTAAGTCGGCATTGTGCCCTTTGTATTAAATTCGGATGCAAACTCTGTGTTTCATCGTCAATACGAAGGTCCAAGGGATACAGTAAACCTGAAGTGAAGCATCGGAATCTAACACTGGACTCACAGGAGAGGTTCAAATCATAGAAAGAGAGAGTGTCAGTCCTCTTTTACTTAAGTCGGCATTGTGCCTTTTGTATTAAATTCCGATGCAATTTTTGTGTTTCATCGTTAATACGAAGGTCCAAGGGATACAGTAAACCTGAAGTGAAGCATCGGAATCTAAAACTGGACTCACAGGAGAGGTTCAAATCATAGATAGATTGTCAGTCCTCTCGTACTTAAGTCGGCATTGTGCCTTTCGTATTAAATTAGGATGCAATTTCTGTGTTTCATCGTCAATTAGAAGGTCCAAGAGATACAGGAAACCTGAAGTGAAGCATCGGAATCTAAAACTGGACTCACAGGAGAGGTTCAAATCATAGATAGTTACAGTGTCAATCCTCTCGTACTTAAGTCGGCATTGTGCCTTTTGTATTAAATTCGGATGCAAACTCATCGTCTATAAGAAGGTCCAAGGGATACAGTAAACCTGAAGTGAAGCATCGGAATCTAAAACTGGACTCACAGGAGAGGTTCAAATCATAGAAAGTGAGAGAGTCAGTCCTCTTGTACTTAAGTCGGCATTGTGCCTTTTGTATTGAATTCGGATGCAATTTCTGTGTCTCATCGTCAATAAGAAGGTCCGAGGGATACAGTAAACCTGAAGTGAAGCATCGGAATCTAAAACTGGACTCACAGGAGAGCTTCACATCATAGAATGTGAGAGTGTCAGTCCTCTTTTACTTAAGTCGGCATTGTGCCTTTTGTATTAAATTCGGATGCAATTTCTGTGTTTCATCGACAATAAGAAGGTCCAAGGTATACAGTAAACTTCAAGTGAAGCATCGGAATCTAAATCTGGACTCACAGGAGAGGTTCAAATCATAGATAGTGAGAGTGTCAGTCCTCTTTTACTTAAGTCGGCATTGTGCCTTTCGTATTATATTCGGATGTAAACTCTGTGTTTCATTGTCAATAAGAAAGTGCATGGTATACAGTAAACCTGAAGTGAAGCATCGGAATCTTAAACTGGACTCACAGGAGAGGTTCAAATCGTAGAAAGTGAGAGTGTCATTCCTCTTTTACTTAAGTCGGCATAGTGCCTTTTGTATTTAATTCGGATGCAATTTCTGTGTTTCATCGTCAATAAGAAGGTCCAAGGGATACAGTATACCTGTAGTGAACCATCGGAATCTAAAACTGGACTCACAGGAGAGGTTCAAATCATAGAGAGTTAGAGTGTCAGTCCTCTTGTACTTATGTCGGCATTGTGCATTTGTATTAAATTCGGACGCAAACTCTGTGTTTCATCGTCAATTAGAAGGTCCAAGGAATACAGTAAACCTGAAGTGAAGCATCGGAATCTAAAACTGGACTCACAGGAGAGGTTCAAATCATGGAAAGTGAGAGTGTCAGTCCTCCTGTACTTAGGTCGGCATTGTGCCTTTTGAATTAAATTCGGATGCAATTTCTGTGTTTCATGGTCAGTAAGTAGGTGCAAGGTATACAGTAATCTTGAAGTGAAGCATCGGTATCTAAAACTAGTCTCACAGGAGAGGTTCAAATCGTAGAAAGTGAGAGTGACAGTCCTCTTGTACTAAAGTCGGCATTGTGCCTTTTGAAATAAATTCGGATGCAATTTCTGTGTTTCATCGTCAATAAGTAGGTGCAAGGTATACAGTAATCATGAAGTGAAGCATCGGAATCTAAAACTGGACTCACAGGAGAGGTTCAAATCTTTGAAAGTTAGAGTGTCAGTACTCTTGTACTTAAGTCGGCATTGTGCCCTTTGTATTAAATTCGGATGCAAACTCTGTGTTTCATCGTCAATAAGAAGGTCCAAGGGATACAGTAAACCTGAAGTGAAGCATCGGAATCTAAAACTGGACTCACAGGAGAGGTTCAAATCATAGAAAGTGAGAGTGTCAGTCCTCTTGTACTTAAGTCGGCATTGTGTCTTTTGAATTTAATTCCGATGCAACTTCTTTGTTTCATCGTCAATAAGAAGGTGCAAGGTATACAGTAAACCTGAAGTGAAGCATCGGAATGTATAACTGGAAACACAGAAGGGGTTCAAATCATAGAAAGTGAGTGTGTCTGTCCGCTTTTCCTTAAGTCGGCATTGTGCCTTTTGTATTAAATTCGGATGAATTTTCTGTCTTTCATCGTCAATAAGAAGGTGCAAGGTATACAGTAAACCTGAAGTGAAGCATTGGTGTCTAAAACTGGACTCACAAAGGAGGTTCAAATCATAGAATGTGAAAGTGTCAGTCCTCTTTTACTTAAGTCGGCATTGTGCCTTTTGTATTAAATTCGGATGCAATTTCTGCATCTCATCGTCCAGAAGAAAGACCAAGGGATACAGTAAACCTGGAGTGAAGCATCGGAATCTGAAACTGGACTCAAAAGAGAGGTTCAAATCATAGAAAGTGAGAGTGTCAGTACTCTTTTACTTAAGTCGGCTTTGTGACTTTTGTATTAAATACGGATGCAATTTCTGTATTTCATCGTCAATAAGAAGGTCCAAGGGATACAGTTAACCTGAATTTAAGCATCGGAATCTACAACTGGACTCACAGGAGAGGTTCAAATCATAGATAGTTAGTGTGTCAGTCCTCTTGTACTTAAGTCGGCATTGTGCCTTTCGTATTAAATTCGGATGCAATTTCTGCGTCTCATCGTCAATAAGAAAGTCCAAGGGATACAGTAAACCTGGAGTGAAGCATCGGAATCTGAGACTGGACTCACAGGAGTAGTTCAAATCATAGAAAGTGAGAGTGTCAGTACTCTTTTACTTAAGTCGGCATTGTGAATTTTGTATTAAATACGGATGCAATTTCTGTATTTCATCGTCAATAAGAAGGTCCAAGGGATACAGTAAACCTGAAGTGAAGCATCGGAATCCAAAACTGTACTCACAGGAGAGGTTCAAATCATAGAGAGTTAGAGTGTCAGTCCTCTTGTGCTTAAGTCGGCATTGTGCCTTTTGAATTTAATTCCGATGCAATTTCTGTGTTCCATCGTTAATACGAAGGTGCAAGGTATACAGTAAACCTGAAGTGAAGCATCGGAATCTAAAACTGGACTCACAGGAGAGGTTCAAACCATAGAAAGTGACAGTGTCAGTCCTCTTGTAATTAAGACGGCATTGTGCCTTTTGTATTAAATTCCGATGCAATTTCTGTGTTTCATCGTCAATAAGAAGGTGCAAGGTATACAGTGAACCTGAAGTGAAGCATCGGAATCTAAAACTGGACTGACAGGAGAGGATCAAATCATAGAAAGCGAGAGTGACAGTCCTCTATTACTTAAGTCGGCATTGTGCATTTTGTATTAAATTCGGATGCAATTTCTGTGTTTCATCGTCAATAAGATGGTCCAAGGGATACAGTAAACCTGAAGCGAAGCATCGGAATGTAAAACTGGACTCACAGCAGAGGTTCAAATCATAGAAAGGGAGAGTGTCAGTCCTCTAGTACTTAAGTCGGCATTGTGCCTTTTGTATTAAATTCGGATGCAATTTCTGTGTTTCATCGTCAATAAGAAGGTGCAAGGTATACAGTAAAGCTGTAGTGAAGCATCGGAATCTAAAACTGGACTCACAGGAGAGGTTCAAATCTTAGAAAGTTAGTGTGTCAGTACTCTTGTACTTAAGTCGGCATTGTGCCCTTTGTATTAAATTCGGATGCAAACTCTGTGTTTCATCGTCAATAAGAAGGTCCAAGGGATACAGTAAACCTGAAGTGAAGCATCGGAATCTAAAACTGTTCTCACAGGAGAGGTTCAAATCATAGAAAGTGAGAGTGTCAGTACACTTTTACTTAAGTCGGCATTGTGACTTTTGTATTAAATACGGATGCAATTTCTGTATTTCATCGTCAATAAGAAGGTCCAAGGGATACAGTTAACCTGAATTTAAGCATCGGAATCTAAAACTGGACTCACAGGA
Organism: Schistocerca americana; assembly: GCF_021461395.2. NCBI lineage: Eukaryota > Metazoa > Arthropoda > Insecta > Orthoptera > Acrididae > Schistocerca > Schistocerca americana. The sequence goes on along the minus strand of NC_060126.1, from coordinate 19,292,810 downwards.
GAGGTTCAAATCATAGATAGTTAGAGTGTCAGTCCTCTTGTACTTAAGTCGGCATTGTGCCTTTTGTATTAAATTCGGATGCAATTTCTGCGTCTCATCGTCAATAAGAAAGTCCAAGGGATACAGTAAACCTGGAGTGAAGCATCGGAATCTGAAACTGGACTCACAGGAGAGGTTCAAATCATAGAAAGTGAGAGTGTCAGTACTCTATTACTTAAGTCGGCATTGTGACTTTTGTATTAAATACGGATGCAATTTCTGTATTTCATCGTCAATAAGAAGGTCCAAGGGATACAGTAAACCTGAAGTGAAACATCGGAATCCAAAACTGTACATACAGGAGAGGTTCAAATCATAGAGAGTTAGAGTGTCAGTCCTCTTGTGCTTCAGTCGGCATTGTGCCTTTTGAATTTAATTCCGATGCAATTTCTGTGTTCCATCGTTAATACGAAGGTGCAAGGTATACAGTGAACCTGAAGTGAAGCATCGGAATCTAAAACTGGACTCACAGGAGAGGATCAAATCATAGAAAGCGAGAGTGACAGTCCTCTATTACTTAAGTCGGCATTGTGCATTTTGTATTAAATTCGGATGCAAACTCTGTGTTTCATCGTCAATAAGAAGGTCCAAGGGATACAGTAAACCTGAAGTGAAGCATCGGAATCTAAAACTGGACTCACAGGAGAGGTTCAAATCATAGAAAGAGAGAGTGTCAGTCCTCTTGTACTTAAGTCGGCATTGTGCCTTATGTATTAAATTCGGATGCAATTTCTGTATTTCATCGTCAATAAGAAGGGCCAAAGGATACAGTAATCCTGAAGTGAAGCATCCGAATCTAAAACAGGACTCACAGGAGAGGTTCAAATCATAGAAAGTGAGAGTGTCAGTCCTCTTGTACTTAAGTCGTAATTGTGCCTTTTGTATTAAATTCCGATGCATTTTCTGTGTTTCGTCGTCAATAAGAAGGTGCAAGGGATACAGTACACCTGAAGTGAAGCATCGGAATCTAAAACAGGACTCACAGTAGAGGTTCAAATCATAGAAAGTGAGAGTGTCAGTCCTCTTGTACTTAAGTCGGCATTGTGCCATTTGTATCAAATTCGGATGCAATTTCTATGTTTCATCGTCAACAAGATTGTGCAAGGTATACAGTAAACCTGACGTGAACCATCAGAATCTGAAACTGGACTCACAGGAGAGGTTCAAATCATAGAAGGAGAGAGTGTCAGTCTTCGTGTACTTAAGTCGGCATTGTGTCCTATGTATTAAATTCGGATGCAATTTCTGTATTTCATCGTCAATAAGAAGGTCCAAGGGATACAGTTAACCTGAATTTAAGCATCGGAATCTAAAACTGGACTCACAGGAGAGGTTCAAATCATAGATAGTTAGAGTGTCAGTCCTCTTGTACTTAAGTCGGCATTGTGCCTTTTGTATTAAATTCGGATGCAATTTCTGCGTCTCATCGTCAATAAGAAAGTCCAAGGGATACAGTAAACCTGGAGTGAAGCATCGGAATCTGAAACTGGACTCACAGGAGAGGTTCAAATCATAGAAAGTGAGAGTGTCAGTACTCTTTTACATAAGTCGGCATTGTGACTTTTGTATTAAATACGGATGCAATTTCTGTATTTCATCGTCAATAAGAAGGTCCAAGGGATACAGTTAACTTGAATTTAAGCATCGGAATCTAAAACTGGACTCACAGGAGAGGTTCAAATCATAGATAGTTAGAGTGTCAGTCCTCTTGTACTTAAGTCGGCATTGTGCCTTTTGTTTTAAATACGGATACAATTTCTGTGTTTCATCGTCAATAAGAAGGTGCAAGGTATACAGTGAACCTGAAGTGAAGCATCGGAATCTAAAACTGGACTGACAGGAGAGGATCAAATCATAGAAAACGAGAGTGACAGTCCTCTATTACTTAAGTCGGCATTGTGCATTTAGTATTAAATTCGGATGCAATTTCTGTGTTTCATCGTCAATAAGATGGTCCAAGGGATACAGTAATCCTGAAGTGAAGCATCGGAATGTAAAACTGGACTCACAGCAGAGGTTCAAATCATAGAAAGGGAGAGTGTCAGTCCGCTAGTACTTAAGTCGGCATTGTGCCTTTTGTATTAAATTCGGATGCAATTTCTGTGTTTCATCGTCAATAAGAAGGTGCAAGGTATACAGTAAAGCTGAAGTGAAGCATCGGAATCTAAAACTGGACTCACAGGAGAGGTTCAAATCTTTGAAAGTTAGAGTGTCAGTACTCTTGTACTTAAGTCGGCATTGTGCCCTTTGTATTAAATTCGGATGCAAACTCTGTGTTTCATCGTCAATAAGAAGGTCCAAGGGATACAGTAAACCTGAAGTGAAGCATCGGAATCTAAAACTGGACTCACAGAAGAGGTTCAAATCATAGAAAGTGTGAGTGTCAGTCCTCTTGTACTTAAGTCGGCATTGTGTCTTTTGAATTTAATTCCGATGCAACTTCTTTGTTTCATCGTCAATAAGAAGGTGCAAGGTATACAGTAAACCTGAAGTGAAGCATCGGAATGTAAAACTGGAAACACAGAAGGGGTTCAAATCATAGAAAGTGAGTGTGTCTGTCCGCTTTTCCTTAAGTCGGCATTGTGCCTTTTGTATTAAATTCGGATGAATTTTCTGTCTTTCATCGTCAATAAGAAGGTGCAAGGTATACAGTAAACCTGAAGTGAAGCATTGGAGTCTAAAACTGGACTCACAAAGGAGGTTCAAATCATAGAATGTGAGAGTGTCAGTCCTCTTTTACTTAAGTCGGCATTGTGCCTTTTGTATCGGATTCGGATGCAATTTCTGCGTCTCATCGTCCAGAAGAAAGACCAAGGGATACAGTAAACCTGGAGTGAAGCATCGGAATCTGAAACTGGACTCAAAGGAGAGGTTCAAATCATAGAAAGTGAGAGTGTCAGTACTCTTTTACTTAAGTCGGCTTTGTGACTTTTGTATTAAATACGGATGCAATTTCTGTATTTCATCGTCAATAAGAAGGTCCAAGGGATACAGTTAACCTGAATTTAAGCATCGGAATCTAAAACTGGACTCACAGGAGAGGTTCAAATCATAGATAGTTAGAGTGTCAGTCCTCTTGTACTTAAGTCGGTATTGTGCCTTTTGTATTAAATTCGGATGCAATTTCTGCGTCTCATCGTCAATAAGAAAGTCCAGGGGATACAGTAAACCTGGAGTGAAGCATCGGAATCTGAAACTGGACTCACAGGAGAGGTTCAAATCATAGAAAGTGAGAGTGTCAGTACTCTTTTACTTAAGTCGGCATTGTGACTTTTGTATTAAATACGGATGCAATTTCTGTATTTCATCGTCAATAAGAAGGTCCAAGGGATACAGTAAACCTGAAGTGAAGCATCGGAATCCAAAACTGTACTCACAGGAGAGGTTCAAATCATAGAGAGTTAGAGTGTCAGTCCTCTTGTGCTTAAGTCGGCATTGTGCCTTTTGAATTTAATTCCGATGCAATTTCTGTGTTCCATCGTTAATACGAAGGTGCAAGGTATACAGTAAACCTGAAGTGAAGCATCGGAATCTAAAACTGGACTCACAGGAGAGGTTCAAACCATAGAAAGTGACAGTGTCAGCCCTCTTGTAATTAAGACGGCATTGTGCCTTTTGTATTAAATTCCGATGCAATTTCTGTGTTTCATCGTCAATAAGAAGGTGCAATTTATACAGTGAACCTGAAGTGAAGCATCGGAATCTAAAACTGGACTGACAGGAGAGGATCAAATCATAGAAAGCGAGAGTGACAGTCCTCTATTACTTAAGTCGGCATTGTGCATTTTGTATTAAATTCGGATGCAATTTCTGTGTTTCATCGTCAATAAGATGGTCCAAGGGATACAGTAAACCTGAAGTGAAGCATCGGAATGTAAAACTGGACTCACAGCAGAGGTTCAAATCATAGAAAGGGAGAGTGTCAGTTCTCTAGTACTTAAGTCGGCATTGTGCCTTTTGTATTAAATTCGGATGCAATTTCTGTGTTTCATCGTCAATAAGAAGGTGCAAGGTATACAGTAAAGCTGTAGTGAAGCATCGGAATCTAAAACTGGACTCACAGGAGAGGTTCAAATCTTAGAAAGTTAGAGTGTCAGTACTCTTGTACTTAAGTCGGCATTGTGCCCTTTGTATTAAATTCGGATGCAAACTCTGTGTTTCATCGTCAATAAGAAGGTCCAAGGGATACAGTAAACCTGAAGTGAAGCATCGGAATCTAAAACTGTTCTCACAGGAGAGGTTCAAATCATAGAAAGTGAGAGTGTCAGTACTCTTTTACTTAAGTCGGCATTGTGACTTTTGTATTAAATACGGATGCAATTTCTGTATTTCATCGTCAATAAGAAGGTCCAAGGGATACAGTAAACCTGAAGTGAAGCATCGGAATCCAAAACTGTACTCACAGGAGAGGTTCAAATCATAGAGAGTTAGAGTGTCAGTCCTCTTGTGCTTAAGTCGGCATTGTGCCTTTTGAATTTAATTCCGATGCAATTTCTGTGTTCCATCGTTAATACGAAGGTGCAAGGTATACAGTGAACCTGAAGTGAAGCATCGGAATCTAAAACTGGACTCACAGGAGAGGATCAAATCATAGAAAGCGAGAGTGACAGTCCTCTATTACTTAAGTCGGCATTGTGCATTTTGTATTAAATTCGGATGCAATTTCTGTGTTTCATCGTCAATAAGATGGTCCAAGGGATACAGTAAACCTGAAGTGAAGCATCGGAATGTAAAACTGGACTCACAGCAGAGGTTCAAATCATAGATAGTTAGAGTGTCAGTCCTCTTGTACTTAAGTCGGAATTGTGTCTTTTCAATTTAATTCCGATGCAATTTCTGTGTTTCATCGTTAATAAGAAGGTGCAAGGTACACAGTAAACCTGAAGTGAAGCATCGGAATGCAAAACTGTACTCACAGGAGTGGTTCAAATCATAGAGAGTTAGAGTTTCAGTCCTCTTGTACTTAAGTCGGCATTGTGCCTTTTGAATTTAATTCCGATGCAATTTCTGTGTTCCATCGTCAATACGAAGGTGCAAGGTATACAGTAAACCTGAAGTGAAGCATCGGAATCAAAAACTGGACTCACAGGAGAGGTTCAAATCACAGAAAGTGAGAGTGTCAGTCCTCTTGTACTTAATACGACGTTGTGCCTTTTGCATTAAATTCCAATGCAATTTCTGTGTTTCATCGTCAATAAGAAGGTGCAAGGTATACAGTGAACCTGAAGTGAAGCATCGGAATCTGAAACTGGACTGACAGCAGAGGGTCAAATCATAGAAAGAGAGAGTGACAGTCCTCTTTTACTTAAGTTGGCATTGTGCATTTTGTATTAAATTCGGATGTAATTTCTGTGTTTCATCGTCAATAAGATGGTCAAAGGGATACAGTAAACCGGAAGTGAAGCATCGGAGTGTAAAACTGGACTCACAGCAGAGGTTCAAATCGTAGATATTTAGAGTGTCAGTCCTCTCGTACTTAAGTCGGCATTGTGCCTTTTGTATTAAATTCGGATGCAATTTCTGCGTCTCATCGTCAATAAGAAAGTCCTAGGGATACAGTAAACCTGGGGTGAAGCATCGGAATCTGAAACTGGATTCACAGGTGAGGATCAAATCATAGAAAGTGAGAGTGTCAGTCCTCTTGTACTTAAGTCGGCATTGTGCCTTTTGTATTAAATTCGGATGCAATTTCTGTGTTTCATCGTCAATAAGAAGGTGCAAGGTATACAGTAAAGCTGAAGTGAAGCATCGGAATCTAAAACTGGACTCACAGGAGAGGTTCAAATGTTAGAAAGTTAGAGTGTCAGTCCTCTTGTACTTAAGTCGGCATTGTGCCCTTTGTATTAAATTCGGATGCAAACTCTGTGTTTCATCGTCAATACGAAGGTCCAAGGGATACAGTAAACCTGAAGTGAAGCATCGGAATCTAACACTGGACTCACAGGAGAGGTTCAAATCATAGAAAGAGAGAGTGTCAGTCCTCTTTTACTTAAGTCGGCATTGTGCCTTTTGTATTAAATTCCGATGCAATTTTTGTGTTTCATCGTTAATACGAAGGTCCAAGGGATACAGTAAACCTGAAGTGAAGCATCGGAATCTAAAACTGGACTCACAGGAGAGGTTCAAATCATAGATAGATTGTCAGTCCTCTCGTACTTAAGTCGGCATTGTGCCTTTCGTATTAAATTAGGATGCAATTTCTGTGTTTCATCGTCAATTAGAAGGTCCAAGAGATGCAGGAAACCTGAAGTGAAGCATCGGAATCTAAAACTGGACTCACAGGAGAGGTTCAAATCATAGATAGTTACAGTGTCAATCCTCTCGTACTTAAGTCGGCATTGTGCCTTTTGTATTAAATTCGGATGCAAACTCATCGTCTATAAGAAGGTCCAAGGGATACAGTAAACCTGAAGTGAAGCATCGGAATCTAAAACTGGACTCACAGGAGAGGTTCAAATCATAGAAAGTGAGAGAGTCAGTCCTCTTGTACTTAAGTCGGCATTGTGCCTTTTGTATTGAATTCGGATGCAATTTCTGTGTCTCATCGTCAATAAGAAGGTCCGAGGGATACAGTAAACCTGAAGTGAAGCATCGGAATCTAAAACTGGACTCACAGGAGAGCTTCACATCATAGAATGTGAGAGTGTCAGTCCTCTTGTACTTAAGTCGGCATTGTGCCTTTTGTATTAAATTCGGATGCAATTTCTGTGTTTCATCGACAATAAGAAGGTCCAAGGTATACAGTAAACTTCAAGTGAAGCATCGGAATCTAAATCTGGACTCACAGGAGAGGTTCAAATCATAGATAGTGAGAGTGTCAGTCCTCTTTTACTTAAGTCGGCATTGTGCCTTTCGTATTATATTCGGATGTAAACTCTGTGTTTCATTGTCAATAAGAAGGTGCAAAGTATACAGAAAACCTGAAGTGAAGCATCGGAATATAAAACTGGACTCACAGGAGAGGTTTAAATTATAGAAAGTGAGAGTGTCAGTCCTCTTGTACTTAAGTCGGCATTCTGAATTTTTTTTTAAATTCCGATGCAATTTCTGTGTTTCATCGTCAATAAGAAGGTCCAAGGGATACAGTAAACCTGAAGTGAAGCATCGGAATGTAACACTGGACTCACAGGAGAGGTTCAAATCATAGAAAGATAGATAGTCAGTCCTCTTTTACTTAAGTCGTCATTGTGCCTTTTGTATTAAATTCGGACGCAATATCCGTGTTTCATCGTCAATAAGAAGATCCAAGGGAGACAGTTAACCTGAAGTGAAGCATCGGAATCTAAAACTGGACTCACAGGAGATTTTCAAATCATAGAAAAAGAGAGTGTCAGTCCTCTTGTACATAAGTCGGCCTTGTGCCTTTTGTATTAATTTCGGATGCAATTTCTGTATTTCATCGTCAATAAGAAGGGCCAAAGGATACAGTAAACCTGAAGTGAAGCATCCGAATCTAAAACAGGGCTCACAGGAGAGGTTCAAATCATAGAAAGTGAGAGTGTCAGTCCTCTTGTACTTAAGTCGTCATTGTGCCCTTTTTATTAAATTCCAATGCAATTTCTGTGTTTCATCGTCAATAAGAAGGTGCAAGGTATACAGTAAACCTGAAGTGAAGCATCGGAATCTAAAACTGGACTCACAGGAGAGGTTCAAATCATAGAAAGAGAGAGTGTCACTCCTCTTTTACTTAAGTCGGCATGGTGCCTTTTGTATTAAATTCGGATCCAATTTCTGTGTTTCATCGTCAATAAGAAGGTCCAAGGGATGCAGTAAACCTGAAGTGAAGCATCTAATCGAAAACTGGACTCACAGGAGAGGTTCAAATCATAGAAAGGGAGAGTGTCAATCCTCTTGTACTTAAGTCGGCATTGTGCCATTTGTATCAAATTCGGATGCAATTTCTATGTTTCAACGTCAATACGATTGTGCAAGGTATACAGTAAGCCTGAAGTGAACCATCAGAATCTGAAACTGGACTCAGAGGAGAGGTTCAAATCATAGAAGGAGAGAGTGTCAGTCTTCGTGTACTTAAGACGGCATTGTGCCTTTTGTATTAAATTCGGATGCAATTTCTGTATTTCATCGTCAATTAGAAGGTCCAAAGGATACAGTAAACCTGAAGTGAAGCATCGGAATCTAAAACTGGACTCACAGGAGATTTTCAAATCATAGAAAAAGAGAGTGTCAGTCCTCTTGTACATAAGTCGGCCTTGTGCCTTTTGTATTAATTTCGGATGCAATTTCTGTATTTCATCGTCAATAAGAAGGGCCAAAGGATACAGTAAACCTGAAGTGAAGCATCCGAATCTAAAACAGGGCTCACAGGAGAGGTTCAAATCATAGAAAGTGAGAGTGTCAGTCCTCTTGTACTTAAGTCGTCATTGTGCCCTTTTTATTAAATTCCGATGCAATTTCTGTGTTTCATCGTCAATAAGAAGGTCCAAGGGATGCAGTAAACCTGAAGTGAAGCATCTAATCGAAAACTGGACTCACAGGAGAGGTTCAAATCATAGAAAGGGAGAGTGTCAATCCTCTTGTACTTAAGTCGGCATTGTGCCATTTGTATCAAATTCGGATGCAATTTCTATGTTTCAACGTCAATACGATTGTGCAAGGTATACAGTAAGCCTGAAGTGAACCATCAGAATCTGAAACTGGACTCACAGGAGAGGTTCAAATCATAGAAGGAGAGAGTGTCAGTCTTCGTGTACTTAAGACGGCATTGTGCCTTTTGTATTAAATTCGGATGCAATTTCTGTATTTCATCGTCAATTAGAAGGTCCAAGGGATACAGTAAACCTGAAGTGAAGCATCGGAATCTAAAACAGGACTCACAGGAGAGGTTCAAATCATAGAAAGTTAGAGTGTCAGTCCTCTTGTACTTAAGTCGGCATTGTGCCTTTTGTATTACATTCGGATGCAAACTCTGTGTTTCATCGTCTATAAGAAGGTCCAAGGGGTACAGTAAACCTGAAGTGAAGCATCGGAATCTAAAACTGGACTCACAGGTGAGGATCAAATCATAGAAAGTGAGAGTGTCAGTCCTCTTGTACTTAAGTCGGCATTGTGCCTTTTGTATTAAATTCGGATGCAATTTCTGTGTTTCATCGTCAATAAGAAGGTGCAAGATATACCGTAAAGCTGAAGTGAAGCATCGGAATCTAAAACTGGACTCACAGGAGAGGTTCAAATGTTAGAAAGTTAGAGTGTCAGTCCTCTTGTACTTAAGTCGGCATTGTGCCCTTTGTATTAAATTCGGATGCAAACTCTGTGTTTCATCGTCAATACGAAGGTCCAAGGGATACAGTAAACCTGAGGTGAAGCATCGGAATCTAACACTGGACTCACAGGAGAGGTTCAAATCATAGAAAGAGAGAGTGTCAGTCCTCTTTTACTTAAGTCGGCATTGTGCCTTTTGTATTAAATTCCGATGCAATTTTTGTGTTTCATCGTCAATACGAAGGTCCAAGGGATACAGTAAACCTGAAGTGAAGCATCGGAATCTAAAACTGGACTCACAGGAGAGGTTCAAATCATAGATAGATTGTCAGTCCTCTCGTACTTAAGTATGCATTGTGCCTTTCGTATTAAATTAGGATGCAATTTCTGTGTTTCATCGTCAATTAGAAGGTCCAAGAGATACAGGAAACCTGAAGTGAAGCATCGGAATCTAAAACTGGACTCACAGGAGAGGTTCAAATCATAGATAGTTAGAGTGTCAGTCCTCTCGTACTTAAGTCGGCATTGTGCCTTTTGTATTAAATTCGGATGCAAACTCATCGTCTATAAGAAGGTCCAAGGGATACAGTAAACCTGAAGTGTAGCATCGGAATCTAAAACTGGACTCACAGGAGAGGTTCAAATCATAGAAAGTGAGAGTGTCAGTCCTCTTGTACTTAAGTCGGCATTGTGCCTTTTGTATTGAATTCGGATGCAATTTCTGTGTCTCATCGTCAATAAGAAGGTCCGAGGGATACAGTAAACCTGAAGTGAAGCATCGGAATCTAAAACTGGACTCACAGGAGAGCTTCACATCATAGAATGTGAGAGTGTCAGTCCTCTTTTACTTAAGTCGGCATTGTGCCTTTTGTATTAAATTCGGATGCAATTTCTGTGTTTCATCGACAATAAGAAGGTCCAAGGTATACAGTAAACTTGAAGTGAAGCATCGGAATCTAAAACTGGACTCACAGGAGAGGTTCAAATCATAGATAGTGAGACTGTCAGTCCTCTTTTACTTAAGTCGGCATTGTGCCTTTCGTATTATATTCGGATGTAAACTCTGTGTTTCATCGTCAATAAGAAGGTGCAAAGTATACAGAAAACCTGAAGTGAAGCATCGGAATATAAAACTGGACTCACAGGAGAGGTTTAAATTATAGAAAGTGAGAGTGTCAGTCCTCTTGTACTTAAGTCGGAATTGTGAATTTTGTGTTAAAGTCCGATGCAATTTCTGTATTTCATCGTCAATAAGAAGGTCCAAGGGATACAGTAAACCTGAAGTGAAGCATCGGAATGTAACACTGGACTCACAGGAGAGGTTCAAATCATAGAAAGATAGAGTGACAGTCCTCTTTTACTTAAGTCGTCATTGTGCCTTTTGTATTAAATTCGGACGCAATATCTGTGTTTCATCGTCAATAAGAAGATCCAAGGGAGACAGTTAACCTGAAGTGAAGCATCGGAATCTAAAACTGGACTCACAGGAGATTTTCAAATCATAGAAAAAAGAGAGTGTCAGTCCTCTTGTACTTAAGTCGGCCTTGTGCGTTTTGTATTAATTTCGGATGCAATTTCTGTATTTCATCGTCAATAAGAAGGGCCAAAGAATACAGTAAACCTGAAGTGATGCATCCGAATCTAAAACAGGGCTCACAGGAGAGGTTCAAATCATAGAAAGTGAGAGTGTCAGTCCTCTTGTACTTAAGTCGTCATTGTGCCTTTTTTATTAAATTCCGATGCAATTTCTGTGTTTCATCGTCAATAAGAAGGTGCAAGGTATACAGTAAACCTGAAGTGAAGCATCGGAATCTAAAACTGGACTCACAGGAGAGGTTCAAATCATAGAAAGAGAGAGTGTCACTCCTCTTTTACTTAAGGCGGCATGGTGCCTTTTGTATTAAATTCGGATCCAATTTCTGTGTTTCATCGTCAATAAGAAGGTCCAAGGGATGCAGTAAACCTGAAGTGAAGCATCGGAATCGAAAACTGGACTCACAGGAGAGGTTCAAATCATAGAAAGTGAAAGTGTCAGTCCTCTTGTACTTAAGTCGTCATTGTGCGTTTTGTATTTAATTCCGATGCAATTTCTGTGTTTCAGCGTCAATAAGAAGGTGCAAGGTATACAGTAAACCTGAAGTGAAGCACCGGAATCGAAAACTGGACTCACAGGAGAGGTTCAAATTATAGAAAGAGAGAGTGTCAGTCCTCTTTTACTTAAGTCGGCATGGTGCCTTTTGTATTAAATTCGGATCCAATTTCTGTGTTTCATCGTCAATACGAAGGTCCAAGGGATGCAGTAAACCTGAAGTGAAGCATCTAATCGAAAACTGGACTCACAGGAGAGGTTCAAATCATAGAAAGGGAGAGTGTCAATCCTCTTGTACTTAAGTCGGCATTGTGCCATTTGTATCAAATTCGGATGCAATTTCTATGTTTCATCGTCAATAAGATTGTGCAAGGTATACAGTAAGCCTGAAGTGAACCATCAGAATCTGAAACTGGACTCACAGGAGAGGTTTAAATCATGGAAGGAGAGAGTGTCAGTCTTCGTGTACTTAAGAAGGCATTGTGCCTTTTGTATTAAATTCGGATGCAATTTCTGTATTTCATCGTCAATTAGAAGGTCCAAGGGATACAGTAAACCTGAAGTGAAGCATCGGAATCTAAAACAGGACTCACAGGAGTGGTTCAAATCATAGAAAGTTAGAGTGTCAGTCCTCTTGTACTTAAGTCGGCATTGTGCCTTTTGTATTACATTCGGATGCAAACTCTGTGTTTCATCGTCTATAAGAAGGTCCAAGGGGTACAGTAAACCTGAAGTGAAGCATCGGAATCTAAAACTGGACTCACAGGAGGGGTTCAGATCATAGATAGTGAGAGCGTCAGTCCTCTTTTACTTACGTTGGCATAGTGCCTTTTGTATTAAATTCGGATCCAATTTCTGTGTTTCATCGTCAATAAGAAGGTCCAAGGGATACAGTAAACCTGAAGTGAAGCATCGGAATCTAAAACTGGATCTATTGAGTGGTTCAAATCGTAGAAAGTGAGAGTGTCAGTCCTCTTGTACTTAAGTCGGCATTGTGCCTTTTGTATTAAATTAGGATGCAATATCTGTGTTTCATCGTCAATTAGAAGGTCCAAGAGATACAGGAAACCTGAAGTTAAGCATCGGAATCTAAAACTGGGCTCACAGGAGAGGTTCAAATCATAGATAGTTAGGGTGTCAGTCCTCTCGTACTTAAGTCGGCATTGTGCCTTTTTATTAAATTCGGATGCAAACTCATCGTCTATAAGAAGGTCCAAGGGATACAGTAAACCTGAAGTGAAGCATCGGAATCTAAAACTGGACTCACAGGAGAGGTTCAAATCATAGAAAGTGAGAGTGTCAGTCCTCTTGTACTTAAGTCGGCATTGTGCCTTTTGTATTGAATTCGGATGCAATTTCTGTGTCTCATCGTCAATAAGAAGGTCCGAGGGATACAGTAAACCTGAAGTGAAGCATCGGAATCTAAAACTGGACTCACAGGAGAGCTTCACATCATAGAATGTGAGAGTGTCAGTCCTCTTTTACTTAAGTCGGCATTGTGCCTTTTGTATTAAATTCAGATGCAATTTCTGTGTTTCATCGACAATAAGAAGGTCCAAGGTATACAGTAAACTTGAAGTGAAGCATCGGAATCTAAAACTGGACTCACAGGAGAGGTTCAAATCATAGATAGTGAGAGTGTCAGTCCTCTTTTACTTAAGTCGGCATTGAGCCTTTTGTATTATATTCGGATGTAAACTCTGTGTTTGATCGTCAATAAGAAGGTGCAAAGTATACAGTAAACCTGAAGTGAAGCATCGGAATATAAAAGTGGACTCACAGGAGAGGTTTAAATTATAGAAAGTGAGAGTGTCAGCCCTCTTGTACTTAAGTCGGCATTGTGCCTTTTGTATTAAATTCCGATGCAATTTCTGTGTTTTATCGTCAATAAGAAGGTCCAAGGGATACAGTAAACCTGAAGTGAAGCATCGGAATCTAACACTGGACTCACAGGAGAGGCTCAAATCATAGAAAGATAGAGTGTCAGTCCTCTTCTACTTAAGTCGTCATTGTGCCTTTAGTATTAAATTCAAACGCAATATCTGTGTTTTATCGTCAATAAGAAGGTCCAAGGGAGACAGTTAACCAGAAGTGAAGAATCGGAATCTAAAACTGGACTCACAGGAGATTTTCAAATCATAGAAAAAGAAAGTGTCAGTCCTCTTGTACTTAAGTCGGCATTGTGCCTTTTGTATTAATTTCGGATGCAATTTCTGTATTTCATCGTCAATAAGAAGGGCCAAAAGATACAGTAAACCTGAAGTGAAGCATCCGAATCTAAAACAGGACTCGCAGGAGACGTTCAAATCATAGAAAGTGAGAGTGTCAGTCCTCTTGTACTTAAGTCGTCATTGTGCCTTTTGTATTAAATTCGGATCCAATATCTGTGTTTCATCGTCAATAAGAAGGTCCAAGGGATGCAGTAAACCTGAAGTGAAGTATCGGAATCGATAACTGGACTCACAGGAGAGGTTCAAATCATAGAAAGGGAGAGTGTCAGTCCTCTTGTACTTAAGTCGGCAATGTGCCATTTATATCAAATTCGGATGCAATTTCTATGTTTCATCGTCAATAAGATTGTGCAAGGTATACAGTAAACCTGAAGTGAACCATCAGAATCTGAAACTGGACTCACAGGAGAGGTTCAAATCATTGAAGGAGAGAGTGTCAGTCTTCGTGTACTTAAGTCGGCATTGTGCCTTTTGTATTAAATTCGGATGCAATTTCTGTATTTCATCGTCAATTAGAAGGTCCAAGGGATACAGTAAACCTGAAGTGAAGCATCGGAATCTAAAACAGGACTCACAGGAGAGGTTCAAATCATAGAAAGTTAGAGTGTCAGTCCTCTTGTACTTAAGTCGGCAATGTGCCTTTTGTATTACATTCGGATGCAAACTTTGTGTTTCATCGTCTATAAGAAGGTCCAAAGGGGTACAGTAAACCAGAAGTGAAGCAAAGGAATCTAAAACTGGACTCACAGGAGGGGTTCAAATTATAGAAAGTGAGAGTGTCAGTCCTCTTTTACTTACGTTGGCATAGTGCCTTTTGTATTAAATTCGGATCCAATTTCTGTGTTTCATCGTCAATAAGAACGTCCAAGGGATACAGTAAACCTGATGTGAAGCATCGGAATCTAAAACTGTATCAAATGAGTGGTTCAAATCATAGAAAGATAGAGTGTCAGTCCTCTTTTACTTAAGTCGTCATTGTGCCTTTTGTATTAAATTCGGACGCATTATCTGTGTTTCATCGTCAATAAGAAGGTCCAAGGGAGACAGTTAACCTGAAGTGAAGCATCGGAATCTAAAACTGGACTCACAGGAGATTTTCAAATCATAGAAAAAGAGAGTGTCAGTCCACTTGTACTTAAGTCGGCATTGTGCCTTTTGTATTAATTTCGGATGCAATTTCTGTATTTCATCGTCAATTAAAAGGTCCAAGGGATACAGTAAACCTGAAGTGAAGCATCGGAATCTAAAACAGGACTCACAGGAGAGGTTCAAATCATAGAAAGGGAGAGTGTCAGTCCTCTTGTACTTAAGTCGGCATTGTGCCATTTGTATCAAAGTCGGATGCAATTTCTATGTTTCGTCGTCAATAAGATTGTGCAAGGTAAACAGTAAACCTGAAGTGAACCATCAGAATCTGAAACTGGACCCACAGGAGAGGTTCAAATCATAGAAGGAGAGAGTGTCAGTCTTCGTGTACTTAAGTCGGCATTGTGCCTTTTGTATTAAATTCGGATGCAATTTCTGTATTTCATCGTCAATTAGAAGGTCCAAGGGATACAGTAAACCTGAAGTGAAGCATCGGAATCTAAAACAGGACTCACAGGAGAGGTTCAAATCATAGAAAGTTAGAGTGTCAGTCCTCTTGTACTTAAGTCGGCATTGTGCCTTTTGTATTACATTCGGATGCAAACTTTGTGTTTCATCGTCTATAAGAAGGTCCAAAGGGGTACAGTAAACCTGAAGTGAAGCATCGGAATCTAAAACTGGACTCACAGGAGGGGTTCAAATCATAGAAAGTGAGAGTGTCAGTCCAATTTTACTTACGTTGGCATAGTGCCTTTTGTATTAAATTCGGATCCAATTTCTGTGTTTCATCGTCAATAAGAAGGTCCAAGGGATACAGTAAACCTGAAGTGAAGCATCGGAATCTAAAACAGGATCAAATGAGTGGTTCAAATCATAGAAAGTGAGAGTGTCAATCCTCTTGTACTTAAGTCGGCATTGTGCCTTTTGTATTAAATTAGGATGCAATTTCTGTGTTTCATCGTCAATTAGAAGGTCCAAGAGATACAGGATACCTGAAGTAAAGCATCGGAATCTAAAACTGGACTCACATTAGCGGTTCATATCATAGATAGTTAGAGTGTCAGTCCTCTCGTACTTAAGTTTGCATTGTGCCTTTTGTATTAAATTCGGATGCAAACTCATCGTCTATAAGAAGGTCCAAGGGATACGGTAAACCTGAAGTGAAGCATCGGAATCTAAAACTGGACTCACAGGAGAGGTTCAAATCATAGGAAGTGAGAGTGTCAGTCCTCTTGTACTTAAGTCGGCATTGTGCCTTTTGTATTGAATTCGGATGCAATTTCTGTGTCTCATCGTCAATAAGAAGGTCCGAGGGATACAGTAAAACTGAAGTGAAGCATCGGAATCTAAAACTGGACTCACAGGAGAGCTTCACATCATAGAATGTGAGAGTGTCAGTCCTCTTTTACTTAAGTCGGCATTGTGCCTTTTGTATCAAATTCGGATGCAATTTCTGTGTTTCATCGACAATAAGAAGCTCCAAGGTATACAGTAAACTTGAAGTGATGCATCGGAATCTAAAACTGGACTCACAGGAGAGGTTCAAATCATAGATAGTGAGAGTGTCAGTCCTCTTTTACTTAAGTCGGCATTGTGCCTTTTGTATTATATTCGGATGTAAACTCTGTGTTTCATCGTCAACAAGAAGGTGCAAAGTATACAGTAAACCTGAAGTAAAGCATCGGAATATAAAACTGGAGTCACAGGAGAGGTCTAAATTGTAGAAAGTGAGAGTGTCAGTCCTCTTGTACTTAAGTCGGCATTGTGCATTTGGATTAAATTCGGATGAAATTTAAGTGTTTAATCGTCAATAAGAAGGTGCAAGGTATACAGTAAACCAGAAGTGAAGCATCGGAATCTAAAACTGGACTCACAGGTGAGGTTCAAATCATAGAAAGTTAGAGTGTCAGTGCTCTTGTACTTATGTCGGCATCGTGGCTTTTGTATTAAATTCGGATGCAATATCTGTGTTTTATCGTCAATAAGAAGGTCCAAGGGATACAGTAAACCTGAAGTGAAGCATCGGAATCTAAAACTGGACTCACAGGAGAGGTTCAAATCGTTGAAAGTGAGAGAGTCAGTCCCCGTGTACTTAAGTCGGCAATGTGTCTTTTTTATGAAATTCGGATGCAATTTCTGTGTTTCATCGTCAATAAGAAGGTGCAAGGTATACAGTAAACCTGCAGTGAAGAATCGGAATCTAAAACTGGACTCACAGGAAAGGTTCAAATCATAGAAAGTGAGAGTGTCAGTCCTCTTGTACTTAAGTCTGCATTCATCCTTTTGTATTATTTCGGATGCAATTTCTGTGCTTCATCGACAATAAGAAGGTCCAAGGGATACAGTAAACCTGAAGTGAAGCATTGGAATCTAAACCTGAATCACAGGAGAGGTTCAAGTCGTGGAAAGTGAGAGTGCCTGGCCTCTTGTACTTACGTCGGCATTGTGCCTTTTGTATTAAATTCGGATGCAATTACTGTGATTCATCGTCAATAAGAAGTTGCAAGGTATACAGTAAACCTGAAGTGAAGCATCGGAATCTAAAACTGGACTCACAGGAGAGGTTCAAATCATAGAAAATGAGAGTGTCAGTCCTCTTGTACTTAAGTCGGCATTGTGCCTTTTGTATTAAATACGGATGCAATTTCTGTGTTTCATTGTCAATAAGAAGTTGCAAGGAATACAGTAAACCTAAAGTGAAGCATCGGAATCTAAAACTGGACTCACAGGAGAGGTTCAACTCGTAGAAAGTGAGAGTGTTAGTCCTCTTTTACTTAAGTCGGCATTGAGCCCTTTGTATTAAATTCAGATGCAATTTCTGTGTTTCATCGGCAATAAGAAGGTGCAAGGCATACAGTAAACTTGAAGTTAAGCATCGGAATCAATCGTAGAAAGTGAGAGTGTCAGTCCTCTTGTACTTAAGTCGGCATTGTGCCTTTTGTATTAAATTCGGTTGCAATTTCTGTGTTTCATCGTCAATAAGAAGGTGCAAGGAATACAGTAAACCTGAAGTGAAGCATCGGAATCTAAAACTGGACTCACAGGAGAGGTCCAAATCGTAGAAAGTGAGAGTGTCAGTCCTCTTGTACTTAAGTCGGCATTGTGGGTTTTGTATTAAATTCGAATGGAATCTCTATGTTTCATCGTCAATAAGAAGGTCCAAGGGATACATTAAACCTGAACTGAAGCATCGGGATCTAAAACTGGACCCACAGGAGAGGTTCAAATCATAGAAAGTGAGAGTGTCTGTTGTCTTGTACATAAGTCGGCATTGTGCATTTTGTATTAAATTCGTATGCAATTTCTGTGTTTCATCGTCAATAAGAAGGTGCAAGGTATACTGTAATCTTGAAGTGAAGCATCGGAACCAAAACTGGACCCACAGGAGAGGTTCAAATCGTAGAAAGTGAGAGTGTCAGTCCTCTTGTACTTAAGTCGGCATTGTGCCTTTTGTATTAAATTTGGATGCAATTTCTGTGTTTCATCGACAATAAGAGAGTGCAAGGTATACAGTAATCTTGAAGTGAAGCATCGGAATGTAAATCTGGACACACAGGAGAGGTTCAAATCTTAGAAAGTGAGAGTGTCAGTCCTCTTTACATAAGTCGGTATTGTGCCTTTTGTATTAAATTCGGATGCAATTTCTGTGTTCCTTCGTCAATAAGAAGGTGCAAGGTATACAGCAATCTTGAAGTGAAGCATCGGAATCTAAAACTGGACTCACAGGAGAGGTTCAAATCATTGAAAGTGAGAGTGTCTGTCCTCTTGTACTTAAGTCGGCATTGTGCCTTTTGTATTAAATACGGATGCAATTTCTGTGTTTCATTGTCAATAAGAAGGTGCAAGGAATACAGTAAACCTAAAGTGAAGCATCGGAATCTAAAACTGGACTCACAGGAGAGGTTCAACTCGTAGAAAGTGAGAGTGTTAGTCCTCTTTTACTTAAGTCGGCATTGAGCCCTTTGTATTAAATTCAGATGCAATTTCTGTGTTTCATCGGCAATAAGAAGGTGCAAGGCATACAGTAAACTTGAAGTTAAGCATCGGAACCAATCGTAGAAAGTGAGAGTGTCAGTCCTCTTGTACTTAAGTCGGCATTGTGCCTTTTGTATTAAATTCGGTTGCAATTTCTGTGTTTCATCGTCAATAAGAAGGTGCAAGGAATACAGTAAACCTGAAGTGAAGCATCGGAATCTAAAACTGGACTCACAGGAGAGGTCCAAATCGTAGAAAGTGAGAGTGTCAGTCCTCTTGTACTTAAGTCGGCATTGTGCGTTTTGTATTAAATTCGGATGCGATCTCTATGTTTCATCGTCAATAAGAAGGTGCAAGGTATACTGTAATCTTGAAGTGAAGCATCGGAACCAAAACTGGACCCACAGGAGAGGTTCAAATCGTAGAAAGTGAGAGTGTCAGTCCTCTTGTACTTAAGTCGGCATTGTGCCTTTTGTATTAAATTTGGATGCAATTTCTGTGTTTCATCGACAATAAGAGAGTGCAAGGTATACAGTAATCTTGAAGTGAAGCATCGGAATGTAAATCTGGACACACAGGAGAGGTTCAAATCTTAGAAAGTGAGAGTGTCAGTCCTCTTTACATAAGTCGGTATTGTGCCTTTTGTATTAAATTCGGATGCAATTTCTGTGTTTCATCGTCAATATGAAGGTGCAAGGTATAGAGTGATCTTGAAGTGAAGCATCGGAATCTAAAACTGGACTCACAGGAGAAGTTCAAATCGTGGAAAGTGAGAAAGTCAGTGCTCTTGTACTTATGTCGGCATTGTGCCTTTTGGATTAAATTCGGTTGCAATTTCTATGTTTCATCGTCAATAAGAAGGTGCAAGGTATACAGTAAACATGAAGTGAAGCATCGGAATCTAAAACTGGACTCACAGGAGAGGTTCAGATCATAGAAAGTGAGAGTGTCAGTCCTCTTGTACTTAAGTCGGCATTGTGCCTTTTGTATTGAATTCGGATGCAATTTCTGTGTCTCATCGTCAATAAGAAGGTCCGAGGGATACAGTAAACCTGAAGTGAAGCATCGGAATCTAAAACTGGACTCACAGGAGAGCTTCACATCATAGAATGTGAGAGTGTCAGTCCTCTTTTACTTAAGTCGGCATTGTGCCTTTTGTATTAAATTCGGATGCAATTTCTGTGTTTCATCGACAATAAGAAGGTCCAAGGTATACAGTAAACTTGAAGTGAAGCATCGGAATCTAAAACTGGACTCACAGGAGAGGTTCAAATCATAGATAGTGAGAGTGTCAGTCCTCTTTTACTTAAGTCGGCATTGTGCCTTTCGTATTATATTCGGATGTAAACTCTGTGTTTCATCGTCAATAAGAAGGTGCAAAGTATACAGAAAACCTGAAGTGAAGCATCGGAATATAAAACTGGACTCACAGGGGAGGTTTAAATTATAGAAAGTGAGAGTGTCAGTCCTCTTGTACTTATGTCGGCATTGTGAATTTTGTTTTAAATTCCGATGCAATTTCTGTGTTTCATCGTCAATAAGAAGGTCCAAGGGATACAGTAAACCTGAAGTGAAGCATCGGAATGTAACACTGGACCACAGGAGAGGTTCAAATCATAGAAAGATAGAGTGTCAGTCCTCTTTTAATTAAGTCGTCATTGTGCCTTTTGTATTAAATTCGGACGCAATATCTGTGTTTCATCGTCAATAAGAAGATCCAAGGGAGACAGTTAACCTGAAGTGAAGCATCGGAATCTAAAACTGGACTCACAGGAGATTTTCAAATCATAGAAAAAGAAAGTGTCAGTCCTCTTGTACTTAAGTCGGCCGTGTGCCTTTTGTATTAATTTCGGATGCAATTTCTGTATTTCATCGTCAAGAAGAAGGTGCAAGGTATACAGTAAACCTGAAGTGAAGCATCGGAATCTAAAACTGGACTCACAGGAGAGGTTCAAATCATTCACTCCTGGAAATTGAAATAAGAACACCGTGAATTCATTGTCCCAGGAAGGGGAAACTTTATTGACACATTCCTGGGGTCAGATACATCACATGATCACACTGACAGAACTACAGGCACGTAGGCACAGGCAACAGAGCATGCACAATGTCGGCACTAGTACAGTGTATATCCACCTTTCGCAGCAATGCAGGCTGCTATTCTCCCATGGAGACGATCGTAGAGATGCTGGATGTAGTCCTGTGGAACGGCTTGCCATGCCATTCCCACCTGGCGCCTCAGTTGGACCAGCGTTCGTGCTGGACGTGCAGACCGCGTGAGACGACGCTTCATCCAGTCCCAAACATGCTCAATGGGGGACAGATCCGGAGATCTTGCTGGCCAAGGTAGTTGACTTACACCTTCTAGAGCACGTTGGGTGGCACGGGATACATGCGGACGTGCATTGTCCTGTTGGAACAGCAAGTTCCCTTGCCGGTCTAGGAATGGTAGAACGATGGGTTCGATGACGGTTTGGATGTACCGTGCACTATTCAGTGTCCCCTCGACGATCACCAGTGGTGTACGGCCAGTGTAGGAGATCGCTCCCCACACCATGATGCCGGGTGTTGGCCCTGTGTGCCTCGGTCGTATGCAGTCCTGATTGTGGCGCTCACCTGCACGGCGCCAAACACGCATACGACCATCATTGGCCCCAAGGCAGAAGCGACTCTCATCGCTGAAGACGACACGTCTCCATTCGTCCCTCCATTCACGCCTGTCGCGACACCACTGGAGGCGGGCTGCACGATGTTGGGGCGTGAGTGGAAGACGGCCTAACGGTGTGCGGGACCGTAGCCCAGCTTCATGGAGACGGTTGCGAATGGTCCTCGCCGATACCCCAGGAGCAACAGTGTCCCTGATTTGCTGGGAAGTGGCGGTGCGGTCCCCTACGGCACTGCGTAGGATCCTACGGTCTTGGCATGCATCCGTGCGTCGCTGCGGTCCGGTCCCAGGTCGACGGGCATGTGCACCTTCCGCCGACCACTGGCGACAACATCGATGTACTGTGGAGACCTCACGCCCCACGTGTTGAGCAATTCGGCGGTACGTCCACCCAGCCTCCCGCATGCCCACTATACGCCCTCGCTCAAAGTCCGTCAACTGCACGTACGGTTCACGTCCACGCTGTCGCGGCATGCTACCAGTGTTAAAGACTGCGATGGAGCTCCGTATGCCACGGCAAACTGGCTGACACTGACGGCGGCGGTGCACAAATGCTGCGCAGCTAGCGCCATTCGACGGCCAACACCGCGGTTCCTGGTGTGTCCGCTGTGCCGTGCGTGTGATCATTGCTTGTACAGCCCTCTCGCAGTGTCCGGAGCAAGTATGGTGGGTCTGACACACCGGTGTCAATGTGTTCTTTTTTCCATTTCCAGGAGTGTAGAAAGAGAGAGTGTCACTCCTCTTTTACTTAAGTCAGCATGGTGCCTTTTGTATTAAATTCGGATCCAATTTCTGTGTTTCATCGTCAATAAGAAGGTCCAAGGTATGCAGTAAACCTGAAGTGAAGCATCGGAATCGAAAACTGGACTCACAGGAGAGGTTCAAATCATAGAAAGTGAAAGTGTCAGTCCTCTTGTACTTAAGTCGTCATTGTGCGTTTTGTATTTAATTCCGATGCAATTTCTGTGTTTCAGCGTCAATAAGAAGGTGCAAGGTATACCGTAAACCTGAAGTGAAGCACCGGAATCGAAAACTGGACTCACAGGAGAGGTTCAAATCATAGAAAGAGAGAGTGTCAGTCCTCTTTTACTTAAGTCGGCATGGTGCCTTTTGTATTAAATTCGGATCCAATTTCTGTGTTTCATCGTCAATAAGAAGGTCCAAGGGATGCAGTAAACCTGAAGTGAAGCATCTAATCGAAAACTGGACTCACAGGAGAGGTTCAAATCATAGAAAGGGAGAGTGTCAATCCTCTTGTACTTAAGTCGGCATTGTGCCATTTGTATCAAATTCGGATGCAATTTCTATGTTTCATCGTCAATAAGATTGTGCAAGGTATACAGTAAGCCTGAAGTGAACCATCAGAATCTGAAACTGGACTCACAGGAGAGGTTCAAATCATAGAAGGAGAGAGTGTCAGTCTTCGTGTACTTAAGACGGCATTGTGCCTTTTGTATTAAATTCGGATGCAATTTCTGTATTTCATCGTCAATTAGAAGGTCCAAGGGATACAGTAAACCTGAAGTGAAGCATCGGAATCTAAAACAGGACTCACAGGAGAGGTTCAAATCATAGAAAGTTAGAGTGTCAGTCCTCTTGTACTTAAGTCGGCATTCTGCCTTTTGTATTACATTCGGATGCAAACTCTGTGTTTCATCGTCTATAAGAAGGTCCAAGGGGTACAGTAAACCTGAAGTGAAGCATCGGAATCTAAAACAGGACTCACAGGAGGGGTTCAGATCATAGAAAGTGAGAGCGTCAGTCCTCTTTTACTTACGTTGGCATAGTGCCTTTTGTATTAAATTCGGATCCAATTTCTGTGTCTCATCGCCAATAAGAAGGTCCAAGGGATACAGTAAACCTGAAGTGAAGCATCGGAATCTAAAACTGGATCAAATGAGTGGTTCAAATCATAGAAAGTGAGAGTGTCAGTCCTCTTGTACTTAAGTCGGCATTGTGCCTTTTGTATTAAATTAGGATGCAATGTCTGTGTTTCATCGTCAATTAGAAGGTCCAAGAGATACAGGAAACCTGAAGTGAAGCATCGGAATCTAAAACTGGGCTCACAGGAGAGGTTCAAATCATAGATAGTTAGGGTGTCAGTCCTCTCGTACTTAAGTCGGCATTGTGCCTTTTTATTAAATTCGGATGCAAACTCATCGTCTATAAGAAGGTCCAAGGGATACAGTAAACCTGAAGTGAAGCATCGGAATCTAAAACTGGACTCACAGGAGAGGTTCAAATCATAGAAAGTGAGAGTGTCAGTCCTCTTGTACTTAAGTCGGCATTGTGCCTTTTGTATTGAATTCGGATGCAATTTCTGTGTCTCATCGTCAATAAGAAGGTCCGAGGGATACAGTAAACCTGAAGTGAAGCATCGGAATCTAAAACTGGACTCACAGGAGAGCTTCACATCATAGAATGTGAGAGTGTCAGTCCTCTTTTACTTAAGTCGGCATTGTGCCTTTTGTATTAAATTCGGATGCAATTTCTGTGTTTCATCGACAATAAGAAGGTCCAAGGTATACAGTAAACTTGAAGTGAAGCATCGGAATCTAAAACTGGACTCACAGGAGAGGTTCAAATCATAGATAGTGAGAGTGTCAGGCCTCTTTTACTTAAGTCGTCATTGAGCCTTTTGTATTATATTCGGATGTAAACTCTGTGTTTGATCGTCAATAAGAAGGTGCAAAGTATACAGTAAACCTGAAGTGAAGCATCGGAATATAAAAGTGGACTCACAGGAGAGGTTTAAATTATAGAAAGTGAGTGTGTCAGTCCTCTTGTACTTAAGTCGTCATTGTGCCGTTTGTATTAAATTCCGATGCAATTTCTGTGTTTCATCGTCAATAAGAAGGTGCAAGGTATACAGTTAACCTGAAGTGAAGCATCGGAATCTAAAACTGGACTCACAGGAGAGGTTCAAATCATAGAAAGAGAGAGTGTCAGTCCTCTTTTACTTAAGTCGGCATGGTGCCTTTTGTATTAAATTCGGATCCAATATCTGTGTTTCATCGTCAATAAGAAGGTCCAAGGGATGCAGTAAACCTGAAGTGAAGCATCGGAATCGATAACTGGACTCACAGGAGAGGTTCAAATCATAGAAAGGGAGAGTGTCAGTCCTCTTGTACTTAAGTCGGCATTGTGCCATTTGTATCGAATTCGGATGCAATTTCTATGTTTCATCGTCAATAAGATTGTGCAAGGTATACAGTAAACCTGAAGTGAACCATCAGAATCTGAAACTGGACTCACAGGAGAGGTTCAAATCATTGAAGGAGAGAGTGTCAGTCTTCGTGTACTTAAGTCGGCATTGTGCCTTTTGTATTAAATTCGGATGCAATTTCTGTATTTCATCGTCAATTAGAAGGTCCAAGGGATACAGTAAACCTGAAGTGAAGCATCGGAATCTAAAACAGGACTCACAGGAGAGGTTCAAAACATAGAAAGTTAGAGTGTCAGTCCTCTTGTACTTAAGTCGGCAATGTGCCTTTTGTATTAAATTCGGATGCAAACTTTGTGTTTCATCGTCTATAAGAAGGTCCAAAGGGGTACAGTAAACCTGAAGTGAAGCAAAGGAATCTAAAACTGTATCAAATGAGTGGTTCAAATCATAGAAAGTGAGAGTGTCAGTCCTCTTGTACTTAAGTCGGCCATGTGCCTTTTGTATTAAATTAGGATGCAATTTCTGTGTTTCATCGTCAATTAGAAGGTCCAAGAGATACAGGAAACCTGAAGTGAAGCATCGGAATCTAAAACTGGACTCACAGGAGAGGTTCAAATCATAGGAAGTGAGAGTGTCAGTCCTCTTGTACTTAAGTCGGCATTGTGCCTTTTGTATTGAATTCGGATGCAATTTCTGTGTCTCATCGTCAATAAGAAGGTCCGAGGGATACAGTAAACTGAAGTGAAGCATCGGAATCTAAAACTGGACTCACAGGAGAGCATCACATCATAGAATGTGAGAGTGTCAGTCCTCTTTTACTTAAGTCGGCATTGTGCCTTTTGTATTATATTCGGATGTAAACTCTGCGTTTCATCGTCAATAAGAAGGTGCAAAGTATACAGCAAACCTGAAGTGAAGCATCGCAATATAAAACTGGACTCACAGGAGGGGTTTAAATTATAGAAATTGAGAGTTTCAGTCCTCTTGTACTTAAGTCGGCATTGTGCCTTTTGTATTAAATTCCGATGCAATTTCTGTGTTTCATCGTAAATAAGAAAGTCCAAGGGATACAGTAAACCTGAAGTGAAGCATCGGAATCCAACACTGGACTCACAGGAGAGGTTCAAATCATAGAAAGATAGAGTGTCAGTCCTCTTTTACTTAAGTCGTCATTGTGCTTTTTGTATTAAATTCGGACGCATTATCTGTGTTTCATCGTCAATAAGAAGGTCCAAGGGAGACAGTTAACCTGAAGTGAAGCATCGGAATCTAAAACTGGACTCACAGGAGATTTTCAAATCATAGAAAAAGAGAGTGTCAGTCCACTTGTACTTAAGTCTTCATTGTGCCTTTTGTATTAATTTCGGATGCAGTTTCTGTATTTCATCGTCAATTAGAAGGTCCAAGGGATACAGTAAACCTGAAGTGAAGCATCGGAATCTAAAACAGGACTCACAGGAGAGGTTCAAATCATAGAAAGGGAGAGTGTCAGCCCTCTTGTACTTAAGTCGGCATTGTGCCATTTGTATCAAGGTCGGATGCAATTTCTATGTTTCATCGTCAATAAGATTGTGCAAGGTAAACAGTAAACCTGAAGTGAACCATCAGAATCTGAAACTGGACTCACAGGAGAGGTTCAAATCATAGAAGGAGAGAGTGTCAGTCTTCGTGTACTTAAGTCGGCATTGTGCCTTTTGTATTAAATTCGGATGCAATTTCTGTATTTCATCGTCAATTAGAAGGTCCAAGGGATACGGTAAACCTGAAGTGAAGCATCGGAATCTAAAACTGGACGCACAGGAGAGGTTCAAATCATAGGAAGTGAGAGGTTCAGTCCTCTTGTACTTAAGTCGGCATTGTGCCTTTTGTATTGAATTCGGATGCAATTTCTGTGTCTCAACGTCAATAAGAAGGTCCGACGGATACAGTAAAACTGAAGTGAAGCATCGGAATCTAAAACTGGACTCACAGGAGAGCTTCACATCATAGAATGTGACAGTGTCAGTCCTTTTTACTTAAGTCGGCATTGTGCCTTTTGTATTAAATTCGGATCCAATTTCTGTGTTTCATCGTCAATAAGAAGGTCCAAGGGATGCAGTAAACCTGAAGTGAAGCATCTAATCGAAAACTGGACTCACAGGAGAGGTTCAAATCATAGAAAGGGAGAGTGTCAATCCTCTTGTACTTAAGTCGGCATTGTGCCATTTGTATCAAATTCGAATGCAATTTCTATGTTTCATCGTCAATAAGATTGTGCAAGGTATACAGTAAGCCTGAAGTGAACCATCAGAATCTGAAACTGGACTCACAGGAGAGGTTCAAATCATAGAAGGAGAGAGTGTCAGTCTTCGTGTACTTAAGACGGCATTGTGCCTTTTGTATTAAATTCGGATGCAATTTCTGTATTTCATCGTCAATTAGAAGGTCCAAGGGATACAGTAAACCTGAAGTGAAGCATCGGAATCTAAAACAGGACTCACAGGAGAGGTTCAAATCATAGAAAGTTAGAGTGTCAGTCCTCTTGTACTTAAGTCGGCATTCTGCCTTTTGTATTACATTCGGATGCAAACTCTGTGTTTCATCGTCTATAAGAAGGTCCAAGGGGTACAGTAAACCTGAAGTGAAGCATCGGAATCTAAAACGGGACTCACAGGAGGGGTTCAGATCATAGAAAGTGAGAGCGTCAGTCCTCTTTTACTTACGTTGGCATAGTGCCTTTTGTATTAAATTCGGATCCAATTTCTGTGTCTCATCGCCAATAAGAAGGTCCAAGGGATACAGTAAACCTGAAGTGAAGCATCGGAATCTAAAACTGGATCAAATGAGTGGTTCAAATCATAGAAAGTGAGAGTGTCAGTCCTCTTGTACTTAAGTCGGCATTGTGCCTTTTGTATTAAATTAGGATGCAATGTCTGTGTTTCATCGTCAATTAGAAGGTCCAAGAGATACAGGAAACCTGAAGTGAAGCATCGGAATCTAAAACTGGGCTCACAGGAGAGGTTCAAATCATAGATAGTTAGGGTGTCAGTCCTCTCGTACTTAAGTCGGCATTGTGCCTTTTTATTAAATTCGGATGCAAACTCATCGTCTATAAGAAGGTCCAAGGGATACAGTAAACCTGAAGTGAAGCATCGGAATCTAAAACTGGACTCACAGGAGAGGTTCAAATCATAGAAAGTGAGAGTGTCAGTCCTCTTGTACTTAAGTCGGCATTGTGCCTTTTGTATTGAATTCGGATGCAATTTCTGTGTCTCATCGTCAATAAGAAGGTCCGAGGGATACAGTAAACCCGAAGTGAAGCATCGGAATCTAAAACTGGACTCACAGGAGAGCTTCACATCATAGAATGTGAGAGTGTCAGTCCTCTTTTACTTAAGTCGGCATTGTGCCTTTTGTATTAAATTCGGATGCAATTTCTGTGTTTCATCGACAATAAGAAGGTCCAAGGTATACAGTAAACTTGAAGTGAAGCATCGGAATCTAAAACTGGACTCACAGGAGAGGTTCAAATCATAGATAGTGAGAGTGTCAGGCCTCTTTTACTTAAGTCGTCATTGAGCCTTTTGTATTATATTCGGATGTAAACTCTGTGTTTGATCGTCAATAAGAAGGTGCAAAGTATACAGTAAACCTGAAGTGAAGCATCGGAATATAAAAGTGGACTCACAGGAGAGGTTTAAATTATAGAAAGTGAGTGTGTCAGTCCTCTTGTACTTAAGTCGTCATTGTGCCGTTTGTATTAAATTCCGATGCAATTTCTGTGTTTCATCGTCAATAAGAAGGTGCAAGGTATACAGTTAACCTGAAGTGAAGCATCGGAATCTAAAACTGGACTCACAGGAGAGGTTCAAATCATAGAAAGAGAGAGTGTCAGTCCTCTTTTACTTAAGTCGGCATGGTGCCTTTTGTATTAAATTCGGATCCAATATCTGTGTTTCATCGTCAATAAGAAGGTCCAAGGGATGCAGTAAACCTGAAGTGAAGCATCGGAATCGATAACTGGACTCACAGGAGAGGTTCAAATCATAGAAAGGGAGAGTGTCAGTCCTCTTGTACTTAAGTCGGCATTGTGCCATTTGTATCGAATTCGGATGCAATTTCTATGTTTCATCGTCAATAAGATTGTGCAAGGTATACAGTAAACCTGAAGTGAACCATCAGAATCTGAAACTGGACTCACAGGAGAGGTTCAAATCATTGAAGGAGAGAGTGTCAGTCTTCGTGTACTTAAGTCGGCATTGTGCCTTTTGTATTAAATTCGGATGCAATTTCTGTATTTCATCGTCAATTAGAAGGTCCAAGGGATACAGTAAACCTGAAGTGAAGCATCGGAATCTAAAACAGGACTCACAGGAGAGGTTCAAATCATAGAAAGTTAGAGTGTCAGTCCTCTTGTACTTAAGTCGGCAATGTGCCTTTTGTATTAAATTCGGATGCAAACTTTGTGTTTCATCGTCTATAAGAAGGTCCAAAGGGGTACAGTAAACCTGAAGTGAAGCAAAGGAATCTAAAACTGGACTCACAAGAGAGGTTCAAATCATAGGAAGTGAGAGTGTCAGTCCTCTTGTACTTAAGTCGGCATTGTGCCTTTTGTATTGAATTCGGATGCAATTTCTGTGTCTCATCGTCAATAAGAAGGTCCGAGGGATACAGTAAACTGAAGTGAAGCATCGGAATCTAAAACTGGACTCACAGGAGAGCATCACATCATAGAATGTGAGAGTGTCAGTCCTCTTTTACTTAAGTCGGCATTGTGCCTTTTGTATTATATTCGGATGTAAACTCTGCGTTTCATCGTCAATAAGAAGGTGCAAAGTATACAGCAAACCTGAAGTGAAGCATCGCAATATAAAACTGGACTCACAGGAGGGGTTTAAATTATAGAAATTGAGAGTTTCAGTCCTCTTGTACTTAAGTCGGCATTGTGCCTTTTGTATTAAATTCCGATGCAATTTCTGTGTTTCATCGTAAATAAGAAAGTCCAAGGGATACAGTAAACCTGAAGTGAAGCATCGGAATCCAACACTGGACTCACAGGAGAGGTTCAAATCATAGAAAGATAGAGTGTCAGTCCTCTTTTACTTAAGTCGTCATTGTGCTTTTTGTATTAAATTCGGACGCATTATCTGTGTTTCATCGTCAATAAGAAGGTCCAAGGGAGACAGTTAACCTGAAGTGAAGCATCGGAATCTAAAACTGGACTCACAGGAGATTTTCAAATCATAGAAAAAGAGAGTGTCAGTCCACTTGTACTTAAGTCTTCATTGTGCCTTTTGTATTAATTTCGGATGCAGTTTCTGTATTTCATCGTCAATTAGAAGGTCCAAGGGATACAGTAAACCTGAAGTGAAGCATCGGAATCTAAAACAGGACTCACAGGAGAGGTTCAAATCATAGAAAGGGAGAGTGTCAGCCCTCTTGTACTTAAGTCGGCATTGTGCCATTTGTATCAAGGTCGGATGCAATTTCTATGTTTCATCGTCAATAAGATTGTGCAAGGTAAACAGTAAACCTGAAGTGAACCATCAGAATCTGAAACTGGACTCACAGGAGAGGTTCAAATCATAGAAGGAGAGAGTGTCAGTCTTCGTGTACTTAAGTCGGCATTGTGCCTTTTGTATTAAATTCGGATGCAATTTCTGTATTTCATCGTCAATTAGAAGGTCCAAGGGATACGGTAAACCTGAAGTGAAGCATCGGAATCTAAAACTGGACGCACAGGAGAGGTTCAAATCATAGGAAGTGAGAGGTTCAGTCCTCTTGTACTTAAGTCGGCATTGTGCCTTTTGTATTGAATTCGGATGCAATTTCTGTGTCTCAACGTCAATAAGAAGGTCCGACGGATACAGTAAAACTGAAGTGAAGCATCGGAATCTAAAACTGGACTCACAGGAGAGCTTCACATCATAGAATGTGACAGTGTCAGTCCTTTTTACTTAAGTCGGCATTGTGCCTTTTGTATTAAATTCGGATCCAATTTCTGTGTTTCATCGTCAATAAGAAGGTCCAAGGGATGCAGTAAACCTGAAGTGAAGCATCTAATCGAAAACTGGACTCACAGGAGAGGTTCAAATCATAGAAAGGGAGAGTGTCAATCCTCTTGTACTTAAGTCGGCATTGTGCCATTTGTATCAAATTCGAATGCAATTTCTATGTTTCATCGTCAATAAGATTGTGCAAGGTATACAGTAAGCCTGAAGTGAACCATCAGAATCTGAAACTGGACTCACAGGAGAGGTTCAAATCATAGAAGGAGAGAGTGTCAGTCTTCGTGTACTTAAGACGGCATTGTGCCTTTTGTATTAAATTCGGATGCAATTTCTGTATTTCATCGTCAATTAGAAGGTCCAAGGGATACAGTAAACCTGAAGTGAAGCATCGGAATCTAAAACAGGACTCACAGGAGAGGTTCAAATCATAGAAAGTTAGAGTGTCAGTCCTCTTGTACTTAAGTCGGCATCCTGCCTTTTGTATTACATTCGGATGCAAACTCTGTGTTTCATCGTCTATAAGAAGGTCCAAGGGGTACAGTAAACCTGAAGTGAAGCATCGGAATCTAAAACAGGACTCACAGGAGGGGTTCAGATCATAGAAAGTGAGAGCGTCAGTCCTCTTTTACTTACGTTGGCATAGTGCCTTTTGTATTAAATTCGGATCCAATTTCTGTGTCTCATCGCCAATAAGAAGGTCCAAGGGATACAGTAAACCTGAAGTGAAGCATCGGAATCTAAAACTGGATCAAATGAGTGGTTCAAATCATAGAAAGTGAGAGTGTCAGTCCTCTTTTACTTAAGTCGGCATTGTGCCTTTTGTATTATATTCGGATGTAAACTCTGTGTTTCATCGTCAATAAGAAGGTGCAAAGTATACAGTAAACCTGAAGTAAAGCATCGGAATATAAAACTGGACTCACAGGAGAGGTCTAAATTGTAGAAAGTGAGAGTGTCAGTCCTCTTGTACTTAAGTCGGCATTGTGCCTTTTGTATTAAATTCGGATGAAATTTAAGTGTTTAATCGTCAATAAGAAGGGGCATGGTATACAGTAAACCAGAAGTGAAGCATCGGAATCTAAAACTGGACTCACAGGTGAGGTTCAAATCATAGAAAGTTAGAGTGTCAGTGCTCTTGTACTTATGTCGGCATCGTGGCTTTTGCATTAAATTCGGATGCAATATCTGTGTTTTATCGTCAATAAGAAGGTCCAAGGGATACAGTAAACCTGAAGTGAAGCATCGGAATCTAAAACTGGACTCACAGGAGAGGTTCAAATCGTTGAAAGTGAGAGAGTCAGTCCCCATGTACTTAAGTCGGCAATGTGTCTTTTTTATGAAATTCGGATGCAATTTCTGTGTTTCATCGTCAATAAGAAGGTGCAAGGAATACAGTAAACCTGTAGTGAAGAATCGGAATCTAAAACTGGACTCACAGGAAAGGTTCAAATCATAGAAAGTGAGAGTGTCAGTCCACTTGTACTTAAGTCTGCATTCATCCTTTTGTATTATTTCGGATGCAATTTCTGTGCTTCATCGTCAATAAGAAGGTGCAAGGTATACAGTAAACCTGAAGTGAAGCATCGGAATCTAAAACTGGACTCACAGGAGAGGTTCAAATCGTAGAAAGTGAGAGTGTCAGTCCTCTTGTACTTAAGTAGGCATTGTGCCTTTTGTATTAAATTCCGATGCAATTTCTGTATTTCATCGTCAATAAGAAAGTGCAAGGTATACAGTAAACCCGAAGTGAAGTATCGGAATCTAAAACTGGACTCACAGGAGAGGTTCAAATCGTAGAAAGTGAGAGTTTCAGTCCGCTTGTACTTATGTCGGCATTGAGCCTTTTGTATTAAATTCGGATGCAATTTCTGTGTTTCATCGTCAATAAGAAGGTGCAAGGTATACAGTAACCCTGAAGTGAAGCATCGGAATCTAAAACTGGACTCACAGGAGAGGTTCAACTCGTAGAAAGTGAGAGTGTTAGTCCTCTTTTACTTAAGTCGGCATTGAGCCCTTTGTATTAAATTCAGATGCAATTTCTGTGTTTCATCGGCAATAAGAAGGTGCAAGGCATACAGTAAACTTGAAGTTAAGCATCGGAACCAATCGTAGAAAGTGAGACTGTCAGTCCTCTTGTACTTAAGTCGGCATTGTGCCTTTTGTATTAAATTCGGTTGCAATTTCTGTGTATCATCGTCAATAAGAAGGTGCAAGGAATACAGTAAACCTGAAGTGAAGCATCGGAATCTAAAACTGGACTCACAGGAGAGGTCCACATCGTAGAAAGTGAGAGTGTCAGTCCTCTTGTACTTAAGTCGGCATTGTGCGTTTTGTACTAAATTCGGATGCAATCTCTATGTTTCATCGTCAATAAGAAGGTCCAAGGGATACATTAAACCTGAATTGAAGCATCGGGATCTAAAACTGGACTCACATGAGAGGTTCAAATCATAGAAAGTGAGAGTGTCTGTTGGCTTGTACATAAGTCGGCATTGTGCATTTTGTATTAAATTCGTATGCAATTTCTGTGTTTCATCGTCAATAAAAAGGTGCAAGGTATACAGTAAACATGAAGTGAAGCATCGGAATCTAAAACTGGACTCACAGGAGAGGTTCAAAACATAGAAAGTGAGAGTGACAGTCCTCTTGTACTTACGTCGGCATTGTGCTTTTTGTATTAAATTCGGATGCAATTTCTGTGTTTCATCGTCAATAAGAAGTTGCAAGGTATACAGTAAACCTGAAGGGTAGCATCATAATCTAAAACTGGACTCACAGGAGAGGTTCAAATCCTAGAAAGTGAAAGTGTCAGTCCTCTTGTACTTAAGTCCTCATTGTGCCTTTTGTATTAAATTCGGATGCTATTTCTGTGTTCCTTCGTCAATAAGAAGGTGCAAGGTATACAGCTATCTTGAAGTGAAGCAACGGAATCTAAAACTGGACCCACAGGAGAGGTTCAAATCGTAGAAAGTGAGAGTGTCAGTCCTCTTGTACTTAAGTCGGCATTGTGCCTTTTGTATTAAATTTGGATGCAATTTCTGTGTTTCATCGACAATAAGAGAGTGCAAGGTATACAGTAATCTTGAAGTGAAGCATCGGAATGTAAATCTGGACTCACAGGAGAGGTTCAAATCTTAGAAAGTGAGAGTGTCAGTCCTCTTTACATAAGTCGGTATTGTGCCTTTTGTATTAAATTCGGATGCAATTTCTGTGTTTCATCGTCAATATGAAGGTGCAAGGTATAGAGTGATCTTGAAGTGAAGCATCGGAATCTAAAACTGGACTCACAGGAGAGGTTCAAATCGTGGAAAGGGAGAAAGTCAGTCCTCTTGTACTTAATTCGGCATTGTGCTTTTGTATTAAATTCGGATGCAATTTCTGTCTTTCATCGTCAATATGAAGGTGCAAGGTATAGAGTGATCTTGAAGTGAAGCATCGGAATCTAAAACTGAACTCATTGGAGAGGTTCAAATCGTAGAAAGTGAGAGTGTCAGTCCCTTTGTACTTAAGTCGGCATTGTGCCTTTTGTATTAAATTCGGATGCAATTTCTATGTTTCATCGTCAATAAGAATGTCCAAGGGATGCAGTAAACCTGTCCTGAAGCATCGGAATCTGAAACTGGACTCACAGGAGAGGTTCAAATCATAGGAAGGGAGAGTGTCAATCCTCTTGTCCTTATGTCGGCATTGTGTCTTTTGTATTATATTCGGATGCAATTTCTGTGTTCCATCGTCAATAAGAAGGTGCAAGGTGTGCAGTAAAACTGAAGTGAAGCATCGGAATCTAAAATGGAACCACAAGAGAGCTTCAAATCGTAGCAAGTGAGAGTGTCAGTCCTCTTGTACTTAAGTCGGCATTGTGCTTTTTGTATTAAATTCGGATGCAATTTCTATGTTTCATCGTCAATAAGAAGGTGCAAGGTATACAGTAAACCTGAAGTGAGGCATCGGAATCTAAAACTGGACTCACAGGAGAGGTTCAAATCATAGAAAGTGAGAGTGTCAGTCCTCTTGTACTTAAGTCGGTATTGTGCCTTTTGTATTAAATTCGGATGCAATCTCTGTGTTTCATCGTCAATAAGAAGGTCCAAGGGATACATTAAACCTGAAGTGAAGCATCGCGATCAAAAACTGGACTCACAGGAGAGATTCAAATCATAGAGAGTGAGAGTGTCAGACCTTATGTACCTAGGTCGGCATTGTGCCTTTTGTATTAACATCGGTTGCAATTTCTGTGTTTCATCGTCAACAAGTAGGTGGAAGGTATACAGTAATCTTGAAGTGAAGCATCGAAATCTAAAACTGGACTAACAGGAGAGGTTCAAATCGTAGAAAGTGAGAGTGTCGGCCCTCTTGTACTTAAGTCGGCATTGTGACTTTTGAATTAAATTCGGATGCAATATCTGTGCTTCATCGTCAATAAGAAGGTGCAAGGTATACAGTAATCTTGAAGTGAAGCATCGAAATCTAAAACTGGACTCACAGGAGAGGTTCAAATCGTAGAAAGTGAGAGTGTCAGTCCTCTTGTGCTTACGTCGGCAATGTGCCTTTTGTATTAAATTCGGATGCAATTTCTGTGTTTCATCGTCAATAAGAAGGTGCAAGGTATACAGTAAACATGAAGTGTAGCATTATAATCTAAAACTGGACTCACAGGAGAGGTTCGAATCCTAGAAAGTGAGGGTGTCATTCCGATTGTACTTAAGTGGGCATTGTGCCTTTTGTATTAAATTCGGATGCAATTTCTGTGTTCCATCGTCAATAAGAAGGTGCAAGGTATACAGCAATCTTGAAGTGAAGCATCGGAATGTAAAACTAGACTCACAGGAGAGGTTCAAATCATAGAAAGTGAGAGTGTCTGTCCTCTTGTAGATAAGTCGGCATTGTGCATTTTGTATTAAATTCGTATGCAATATCTGTGTTTCATCGTCAATAAGGAGGTGCAAGGTATACAGTAAACTTGAAGTTAAGCATCGGAACCAATCGTAGAAAGTGAGAGTGTCAGTCCTCATGTACTTAAGTCGGCATTGTGCCTTTTATATTAAATTCGGTTGCAATTTCTGTGTTTCATCGTCAATAAGAAGGTGCAAGGAATACAGTAAACCTGAAGTGAAGCATCGGAATCTAAAACTGGTCTCACAGGAGAGGTTCAAATCATAGAAAGTGAGAGTGTCAGTCCCCTTGTACTTAAGTCGGCATTGTGCATTTTCTATTAAATTTGGATGCAATTCTTTGTTTCATTGTCAATAGGAAGGTGCAAGGTATACAGTAATCTTGAAGTGAAGCATCGGAATCTAAAACTGGACTCACAGGAGAGGTTCAAATCTTAGAAAGTGAAAGTAGCGGTCCTCTTGTACTTAAGTCGGCATTGTGCCTTTTGTATTAAATTCGGATGCAATTTCTGTGTTTCATCGACAATAAGAAGGTGCAAGGTATAAAGTAAACCAGAAGTGAAGCATCGGAAACTAAAACTGGACTCACAGGAGAGGTTCAAATCACAGAAAGTGAGAGTGTCAGTCCTCTTGTACTTATGTCGGCATTGTGCCTTTCGTATTAAATTAGGATGTAATTTCTGTGTTTCATCGTCAATAAGAAGGTGCAAGTTATACAGTAAACCTGAAGTGAAGCATCGGAGTCTAAAACTGTACTCACAGGAGAGGTTCAAATCATAGAAAGTGAGACTGTCAATCCTCTGGTACTTAAGTCGGCATTGTGAGTTTTGTATTAAAATCGGATGCAATTTCTACGTTTCATCGTCAATAAGAAGGTGCAAGGTATACAGTAAACCTGATGTGAAGCATCGGAATCTAAAACTGGACTCACAGGAGAGGTTCAAATCCTAGAAAGTGAGGGTGTCATTCCGATTGTACTCAAGTCGGCATTGTGCCTTTTGTATTAAAATCGGATGCAATTTCTGTGTTCCTTCGTCAATAAGAAGGTGCAAGGTATACAGCAATCTTGAAGTGAAGCATCGGAATGTAAAACTGGACTCACAGGAGAGGTTCAAATCATAGAAAGTGAGAGTGTCTGTCCTCTTGTACATAAGTCGGCATTGTGCATTTTGTATTAAATTCGTATGCAATTTCTGTGTTTCATCGTCAATGAGAAGGTGCAAGGTATACAGTAAACTTGAAGTTAAGCATCGGAACCAATCGTAGAAAGTGAGAGTGTCAGTCCTGTTGTACTTAAGTCGGCATTGTGCCTTTTGTATAAAATTAGGATGCAATTTCTGTGTTTCATCGTCAATAAGACGGTGCAAGGTATACAGTAAACCTGAAGTGAAGCATTGGAATCTAAAACTGGACTCACAGGAGAGGTTCAAATCATAGAAAGTGAGAGTAACAGTCCTCTTGTACTTAGGTCGGCATTGTGCCTTTTGTATAAAATTCGGATGCAATTTCTGTGTTTCATCGTCTATAAGTAGGTGCAAGGTATACAGTAATCTTGAAGTGAAGCATCGGAATCTAAAACTAGGCTCACAGGAGAGGTTCAAATCGTAGTAAGTGAGAGTGTCAGTCCTCTTGTACATACGTCGGCAGTGTGCCTTTTGTATTTAATTCGGATGCTATTTCTGTGTTTCATCGTCAATGAGAAGGTTCAAGGTATACAGCAATCTTGAAGTGAAGCACCGAAATCAAAAACTGGACTCACAGGTGAGGTCCAAATCGTAGAAAGTGAGAGTGTTAGTCCTCTTGTACTTAAGTCGGCATTGTGCCTTTTGTATTAAATTCGGATGCAATTTCTGTGTTTCATCGTCAATAAGAAGGTGCAAGGTAATCAGTAAACCTGAAGTGTAGCATCAGGATCTAAAACTGGACTCACAGGAGACGTTCAAATCATCGAAAGTAAGATTGTCAGTCCGCTTGTACTTACGTCGGCATTGTGCCTTTTGTATTAAATTCGGATGCAATTTCTGTGCTTCATCGTCAATAAGAAGGTGCAAGCCATACAGTAAATCTTGAAGTGAAGCATCGGAATCTAAAACTGAATTCACAGGAGAGGTTCAAATCGTTGAAATTGAGAGTGTCAATCCGCTTGTACTTAAGTCGGCATTGTGCCTTTTGTATTAATTTCGGATGCTATTTCTGTGTTTCATCGTCAATAAGAAGGTGCAAGGTATACAGTAAACCTGAAGTGAAGCATCGGAATCTAAAACTGGACTCACAGGAGAGGTTCAAATCGTAGAAAGTGAGAGTGTCAGTCCTCTTGTACTTAAGTCGGCATTGTGCTTTTTGTATTAAATTTGAATGCGATTTCTGTGTTTCATCGTCAATAAGATGGTGTAAGGTATACAGCAAACCTGAAGTGAAGCATCGGATTCTAAAACAGGACTCACAGGAGACTCTCAAATCATAGAAAAAGAGAGTGTCAGTCCTCTTGTACTTAAGTCGGCATTGTGCATTTTGTATCAAATTCGGATGCAATTGCTGTGTTTCATCGTCAATAAGAACGTGCAAGGTATACAATAATCTTGAAGTGAAGCATCAGAATCAACAACTGGACTCACAGGTGAGGTTCAAATCGTAGAAAGTGAGAGTGTCAGTCCGCTTGCACTTACGTCGGCATTGTGCCATTTGTATTAAATTCGGATGCGATTTCTGTGTTTCATCGTCAATAAGAAGGTGCAAGGTATACAGTAAACCTGTTGTGAAGCATCGGAATCTAAAACTGGACTCACAGGAGAGGTTCAAATCATGGAAAATGAGTATGTCAGTCCTCTTTCACTTATATCGGCATTGTGCCTTTTGTACTAAATTCGCATGCAATTTCTGTGTTTCATCGTCACTAAGCAGGGCCTAGGGATACAGTATCCCTGAAGTGAAGCATCGGAATCTAAAACTGGCCTCACAGGAGAGGTTCAAATCATATAAAGTTAGAGAGTCAGTCCTCTTGTACTTAAGTCGGCATTGTGCCTTTGGATTAAATTCGGATGCAAACTACGTGTTTCATCGTCAACAAGAAGGTCCAAGGGATACAGTAAACATGAAGTGAAGCATCGGAATTAAAAACTGGACTCACAGGAGAGGTTCAAATCATAGAAAGTGAGAGTGTCAGTCGTCTTGCACTTAAGTCGGCATTGTGAATGGTTCGAATGGCTCTGAGCACTATGGGACTCAACTGCTGAGGTTATTAGTCCCCTAGAACTTAGAACTAGTTAAACCTAACTAACCTAAGGACATCACAAACATCCATGCCCGAGGCAGGATTCGAACCTGCGACCGTAGCGGTCTTGCGGTTCCAGACTGCAGCGCCTTTAACCGCACGGCCACTTCGGCCGGCTAGTCGGCATTGTGGCTTTTGTATTGAAGTCAGATGCAAATTCAGTGTTTCATCGTCAATGAGATGTCCAAGGGATACACTAAACCTGAAGTGAAGCGTCGGAATCTAAAAGTGGACTCACAGGAGAGGTTCAAATCATAGAAAGTGAGAGTGTCAGTCCTCTTGTACTTAGGTAGGCATTGTGCCTTTTGTATTAAATTCGGATGCAATTTCTGTGTTTCATCGTCAATAAGTAGGTGCATGGTATACAGTAGTCTTGAAGTGAAGCATCGGAATCTAAAAGTGGACTCACAGGAGAGGTTCAAATCGTAGAAAGTGAGAGTGTCGGTCCTCTTGTACTTAAGTCGGGATTGTGCATTTTGTATTAATTTCGGATGCAATTTCTGTGTTTCATCGTCAATAAAAAGGTGCAAGGTAATCAGTAACCCTGAAGTGAAGCATCGGAATCTAAAACTGTACTCACAGGAGGAGTTCAAATCATAGAAAGTGAGAGTGTCAGTCCTCTTTTACTTAAGTCGGCATTGTGCCTTTTGTATTAAATTCCGATGCAATTTCTGTGTGTCATTGTCAATAAGAAGGTGCAAGCTATACATTAAACCTGAAATAAATCATCGGAATCTAAAACTCGACGCAGAGGAGAGGTTCAATTCATAGAAAGTGCCTTTGGTATTAAATGTGGATGCAATTTCTGTGTTTCACCGTCAATAAGAAGGTGCAAGGTATACAGTAAACCAGAAGTGAAGCATCGGAATCTAAAACTGGACTCACACGAGAGGCTCAAATCGTAGAAAGTGATAGTGTCAGTCCGCTTGTACTTAAGTCGGCATTGTGCCTTTTGTATTAAATTCGGATGCAATTTCTGTGTTTCATCGTCAATACGAAGGTGCAAGGTATACAGTAAACCTGAATTGAAGCATCGGAACCTAAAACTGGAATCACAAGAGAGGTTCAAATCATAGAAAGTGAGAGTGTCAGTCCTCTTGTACTTAAAACGGCGTTGTGCCTCATGTATTAAATTCGGATGCAATTTCTGTGTTTCATCGTGAATAAGAAGGTGCAAGGTGTACAGTAATCTTGAAAATGAAGCATCGGAATCTAAAACTGGACTCACAGGAGATGTTCAATCCTAGAAAGTGAGAGTGTCAGTCCTCCTGTACTTAAGTCGGCATTGTGCCTTTTGTATTAAATTCGGATGCAATTTCTGTGTTTCATCGTCAATAAGGGGGTGCAAAGTATACAGTAATCTTGAAGTGAAGCATCGGAATCTAAAACTGGACTCACAGGAGAGGTTCAAATCGTAGAAAGTGAGAGTGTCAGTCCTCTTGTACTTAAGTCGGCATTGTGCCTTTTGTATTATATTCGGATGCAATTTCTGTGTTTCATCGTCAATAAGGGGGTGCAAAGTATACAGTAATCTTGAAGTGAAGCATCGGAATCTAAAACTGGACTCACAGGAGAGGTTCAAATCGTAGAAAGTGAGAGTGTCAGTCCTCTTGTACTTAAGTCGGCATTGTGCCTTTTGTATTAAATTCGGATGCAATTTCTGTGTTTCATCGTGAATAAGAAGGTGCAAGGTGTACAGTAATCTTGAAAATGAAGCATCGGAATCTAAAACTGGACTCACAGGAGATGTTCAAATCGTAGAAAGTGAGAGTGTCAGTCCTCTTGTACTTAAGTCGGCATTGTGCCTTTTGTATTAAATTCGGATGCAATTTCTGTGTTTCATCGTCAATAAGAAGGTGCAAGGTATACAGTACACCTGAAGTGAAGCATCGGAATCTAAAACTGGACTCACAGGAGAGGTTCAAATCGTAGGAAGTGAGAGTGTCAGTACTCTTGTACTTAAGTCGGCATTGTGCCTTTCGTAATAAATTCGGATGCTATTTCTGTGCTTCATCGTCAATAAGAAGGTCCAAGGTATACAGTAAACCTGAAGTGAAGCATCGGAATCTAAAACTGGACTCACAGGAGAGGTTCAAATCATAGAAAGTAAGAGTGTCAGTCCTCTTGTACTTAAGTCGGCATTGTGCTTTTTGTATTAAATTCGGATGCAATTTCTGTGTTTGATCGCCAATAAGAAGGTGCAAGGTGTACAGTAATCTTGAAGTGAAGCACCGCAATCTAAAACTGGACTCACAGGAGAGGTTCAAATCATAGAAATTGAGAGTGTCAGTCCTCTTGTACTTAAGTCGGCATTGTGCATTTTCTATTAAATTCGGATGCAATATCTGTGTTTCATCGTCAATAAGAAGGTGCAAGGTATACAGTAAACCTGATGTGAAGCATCGGAATCTAAAAGTGGACTCACAGGAGAGGTTCAAATCGTAGAAAGTGAGAGTGTCGGTCCTCTTGTACTTAAGTCGGCATTGTGCCTTTTGTATTAAATTCGGATGCAATTTCTGTGTTTCATCGTCAATAAGAAGGTGCAAGGTATACAGTAAACCTGAAGTTAAGCATCGGAATCTAAAACTGTACTCACAGGAGAAGTTCAAATCATAGAAAGTGAGAGTGTCAGTCCTCTTTTACTTAAGTCGGCATTGTGCCTTTTGTATTAAATTCCGACGCAATTTCTGTGTTTCATCGTCAATAAGAAGGTGCAAGCTATACAGTAAACCTGAAGTGAAGCATCGGAATCTAAAACTGGACACAGAGGAGAGGTTCAAATCATAGAAAGTGCCTTTGGTATTAAATGCGGATGCAATTTCTGTGTTTCATCGTCAATAAGAAGGTGCAAGGTATACAGTAAACCTGAAGTGAAGCATCTGAATCTAAAACTGGACTCACAGGAGAGGTTCAAGTCGTAGAAAGTGAGAGTGTCAGTCCTCTTGTACTTAGGTCGGCATTGTGCCTTTGGTATTAAATTCGGATGCAATTTAAGTGTTTCATCGACAATAAGAAGGTGCAAGGTATACAGTAAACCTGAAGTGAAGCATCGGAATCAAAAACTGGACTCACAGGAGAGGTTCAAATCATAGAAAGTGAGTGTGTCAGTCCTCTTGTACTTAAAACGGCGTTTGCGTTTTGTATTAAATTCGGATGCAATTTCTGTGTTTCATCGTGAATAAGAAGGTGCAAGGTGTACGGTAATCTTGAAAATGAATCATCGGAATCTAAAACTGGACTCACAGGAGATGTTCAAATCATAGAAAGTGAGAGTGTCAGTCCTCTTGTACTTAAGTCGGCATTGTGCCTTTTGTATTAAATTCGGATGCAATTTCTGTGTTTCATCGTCAATAAGGAGGTGCAAAGTATACAGTAGTCTTGAAGTGAAGCATCGGAATCTAAAACTGGACTCACAGGAGAGGTTCAAATCGTAGAAAGTGAGAGTGTCAGTCCTCTTGTACTTAAGTCGGCATTGTGCCTTTTGTATTATATTCGGATGCAAGTTCTGTGTTTCATCG
Organism: Schistocerca americana; assembly: GCF_021461395.2. Taxonomy (NCBI): domain Eukaryota; kingdom Metazoa; phylum Arthropoda; class Insecta; order Orthoptera; family Acrididae; genus Schistocerca; species Schistocerca americana. The sequence goes on along the minus strand of NC_060126.1, from coordinate 19,250,669 downwards.
TCAATAATAAGGTGCAAGGTATACAGTAAACCTGAAGTGAAGCATCGGAATGTAAAAGTGGACTCACAGGAGAGGTTCAAATCATAGAAAGTGAGCGTGTCAGTACTCTTGTACTTAAGTCGGCAATGTGCCTTTAGTATTAAATTCGGATGCAATTTCTGTGTTTCATCGCCAATAAGGAGGTGCAAGGTATACAGTAAACCTGAAGTGAAACATCGGATTCTAAAACTGGACTCACAGGAGAGGTTCAAATCATATAAAGTGAGAGTGTCAGTCCTCTTGTACTTAAGTCGGCATTGTGCCTTTTGCATTACATTCGGATGCTATTTCTGTGTTTCATCGTCAATAAGAAGGTCCAAGGTATACAGTAAATTTGAAGTGAAGCATCGGAATCTAAAATTGGACTCACAGGAGAGGTTTAAATCGTAGAATGTGAGAGTGTCAGTCCTCTTGTACTTAAGTAGGCATTGTGCCTTTTGTATTAAATTCGGATGCAATTTCTGTGTTTCATCGTCAACAAGAAGGTGCAAGGTATACAGTAAACCTGAAGTGAAGCATCGGAATCTAAAACAGGAATCACAGGAGAGGTTCAAATCATAGAAAGTGAGAGTGTCAGTCCTTTTGTACTTAAAACGGCGTTTTGCCTTTTGTATTATTATTTCGGATGCAATTTCTGTGTTTCATCGTGAATAAGAAGGTGCAAGGTGTGCAGTAATCTTGAAAATGAAGCATCGGAATCTAAAACTGGACTCACAGGAGATGTTCAAATCATAGAAAGTGAGAGTGTCAGTCCTCTTGTACTTAAGTCGGCATTGTGCCTTTAGTATTAAATTCGGATGCAATTTCTGTGTTTCATCGTCAATGAGAAGGTGCAAGGTATACAGTAAACCTGAAGTGAATCATCGGAATCTAAAACTGGACTCACAGGAGAGGTTCAAATCGTAGAAAGTGAGAGTGTCAGTTTTCTTGTACTTAAGTCGGCATTGTGCCTTTCGTAATAAATTCGGATGCTATTTCTGTGTTTCATCGTCAATAAGAAGGTCCAAGGTAAACAGTAAACCTGAAGTGAAGCATCGGAATCTAAAACTGGACTCACAGGAGAGGTTCAAATCATAGAAAGTGAGAGTGTCAGTCCTCTTGTACTTAAGTCGGCATTGTGCCTTTTATATTAAATTCGGATGCAATTTCTGTGTTTGATCGTCAATAAGAAGGTGCAAGGTGTACAGTAATCTTGAAGTGAAGCATCGCAATCTAAAACTGGACTCACAGGGGAGGTTCAAATCATAGAAATTGAGAGTGTCAGTCCTCTTGTACTTAAGTCGGCATTGTGCATTTTCTATTAAATTCGGATGCAATTCTTTGTTTCATTGTCAATAGGAAGGTGCAAGGTATACAGTTATCTTGAAGTGAAGCAACGGAATCCAAAACTGGACTCACAGGAGAGGTTCAAATCTAAGAAAGTGAAAGTGTCAGTCCTCTTGAACTTAAGTCGGCATTGTGCCTTTTGTATTAAATTGCGATGCAATTTCTGTGTTTCATCGTCAATAAGAAGGTGCAAGGTATACAGTAAACCTGATGTGAAGCATCGGAATCTAAAAGTGGACACACAGGAGAGGTTCAAATCGTAGAAAGTGAGAGTGTCGGTCCTCTTGTACTTAAGTCGGCATTGTGCATTTTCTATTAAATTCGGATGCAATTTCTGTGTTTCATCGTCAATAAGAAGGTGCAAGGAATACAGTAAACCTGAAGTGAAGCATCGGAATCTAAAACTGTACTCACAGGAGAAGTTTAAATCATAGAAAGTGAGAGTGTCAGTCCTCTTTTACTTAAGTCGGCATTGTGCCTTTTGTATTAAATTCCGATGCAATTTATGGGTTTCATCGACAATAAGAAGGTGCAAGGTATACAGTAAATCTAAAGTGAAGCATCGGAATCAAAAACTGGAGTCACGGGAGAGGTTCAAATAATAGAAAGTGAGAGGTCCAGTCCTCTTTTACTTAAGTCGACATTGTGCCTTTTGTACTAAATTCGGATGCTATATCTGTGTTTCATCGTCAATAAGAGGGTCCAGGGGATACAGTATACCTGAAGTGAAGCATCGGAATCTAAAACTGGACTCACAGGAGAGGTTCAAATCATAGAAAGCTAGAGTGTCAGTCCTCTTGTACTTAAGTCGGGATTGGGCCTTTTGTGTTAAATTCGGACGCCAACTCTGTTTTTCTTCGTCAATAAGAAGGTCCAAAGGATACAGTAAACCTGAAGTGAAGCATCGGAATCAAAAACTGGACTCACAGGAGGGCTTCAAATCATAGAAAGTGAGAGTGTCAGTCCTCTTGTACTTAAGTCTGCATTGTTCCTTTTGTATTAAATTCGGATGCAAACTCTGTGTTTCATCGTCAATAAGATGGTCCAAGGGATACAGTAAACTTGAAGTGAATCATCGGGATCTAAAACTGGACTCACACGAGAGGTTCAAATCGTAGAAAGTGAGAGTGTCAGTCCTCTCGTACTTAAGTCCGCATTGTGCCTTTTGTATTAAATTCGGATGCAATTTCTGTGTTTCATCGTCAATACGAAGGTGCAAGGTATACAGTAAACCTGAATTGAAGCATCGGAATCTAAAACTGGAATCACAGGAGAGGTTCAAATCATAGAAAGTGAGAGTGTCAGTCCTATTGTACTTAAAACGGCGTTTGCCTTTTGTATTAAATTCGGATGCAGTTTCTGTGTTTCATCGTGAATAAGAAGGTGCAAGGTGTACAGTAATCTTGAAAATGAATCATCGGAATCTAAAACTGGACTCACAGGAGATGTTCAAATCATAGAAAGTGAGAGTGTCAGTCCTCTTGTACTTAAGTCGGTATTGTGCCTTTTGTATTAAATTCGGATGCAATTTCTGTGTTTCATCGTCAATACGAAGGTGCAAGGTATACAGTAAACCTGAATTGAAGCATAGGAATCTAAAACTGGAATCACAGGAGAGGTTCATATCATAGAAAGTGAGAGTCTCAGTCCTCTTGTACTTAAAACGGCGTTTGCCTTTTGTATTAAATTCGGATGCAATTTCTGTGTTTCATCGTGAATAAGAAGGTGCAAGGAGTACAGTAATATTGAAAATGAATCATCGGAATCTAAAACTGGACTCACAGGAGAGGTTCAAGTCGTAGAATGTGAGAGTGTCAGTCCTCTTGTACTTAGGTCGGCATTGTGCCTTTTGTATTAAATTCGGATGCAATTTATGTGTTTCATCGACAATAAGAAGGTGCAAGGTATACAGTAAACCTGAAGTGAAGCATCGGAATCAAAAACTGGACTCACAGGAGAGGTTCAAATCATAGAAAGTGAGAGTGCCAGTCCTCTTTTACTTAAGTCGACATTGTGCCTTTTGTACCAAATTCGGATGCTATATCTGTGTTTCATCGTCAATAAGAGGGTCCAGGGGATACAGTATACCTGAAGTGAAGCATCGGAATCTAAAACTGGACTCACAGGAGAGGTTCAAATCATAGAAAGCTAGAGTGTCAGTCCTCTTGTACTTAAGTCGGCATTGTGCCTTTTGTGTTAAATTCGGACGCCAACTCTGTGTTTCTTCGTCAATAAGAAGGTCCAGGGGATACAGTAAACTTGAAGTGAATCATCGGGATCTAAAACTGGACTCACACGAGAGGTTCAAATCGTAGAAAGTGAGAGTGTCAGTCCTCTCGTACTTAAGTTGGCATTGTGCCTTTTGTATTAAATTCGGATGCAATTTCTGTGTTTCATCGTCAATACGAAGGTGCAAGGTATACAGTAAACCTGAATTGAAGCATAGGAATCTAAAACTGGAATCACAGGAGAGGTTCATATCATAGAAAGTGAGAGTCTCAGTCCTCTTGTACTTAAAACGGCGTTTGCCTTTTGTATTAAATTCGGATGCAATTTCTGTGTTTCATCGTGAATAAGAAGGTGCAAGGAGTACAGTAATATTGAAAATGAATCATCGGAATCTAAAACTGGACTCACAGGAGATGTTCAAATCATAGAACGTGAGAGTGTCAGTCCTCTTGTACTTAAGTCGGCATTGTGCCTTTTGTATTAAATTCGGATGCAATTTCTGTGTTTCATCGTCAATAAGGAGGTGCAAAGTATACAGTAATCTTGAAGTGAAGGATCGGAATCTAAAACTGGACTCACAGGAGAGGTTCAAATCGTAGAAAGTGAGAGTGTCAGTCCTCTTGTACTGATGTCGGCATTGTGCCATTTGTTTTATATTCGGATGCAATTTCTGTGTTTCATCGTCAATAATAAGGTGCAAGGTATACAGTAAACCTGAAGTGAAGCATCGGAATCTAAAAGTGGACTCACAGGAGAGGTTCAAATTATAGAAAGTGAGCATGTCAGTCCTCTTGTACTTAAGTCGGCAATGTGCCTTTAGCATTAAATTCGGATGCAATTTCTGTGTTTCATCGTCAATAAGGAGGTGCAAGGTATATAGTAAACCTGAAGTGAAGCATCGGAATCTAAAACTGGACTCACAGGAGAGGTTCAAATCGTTGAAAGTGAGAGGGTCTGTCCTCTTGTACTTAAGTCGGCATTGTGCCTTTTGTATTAAAATCGGATGCAGTTTCTGAGTTTCATCGTCAATAACAAGGTGCAAGGTATACAGTAAACCTGAAGTGAATCATCGGAATCTAAAACTTGACTCAGAGGAGAGGTTCAACTCATAGAAAGTGAGAGTGTCAGTCTACTTGTACTTCAGTCGGCATTGTGCCTTTTGCATTAAATTCGGATGCAATTTCTGTGCTTCATCGTCTATAAGAAGGTGCAAGGTATACAGTAAACCTGAAGTGAAGCATTGGAATCTAAAACTGGACTCACAGGAGAGGTTCAAAACGTAGAAAGTGAGAGTGTCAGTCCTCTTGTACTCAAGTCGGCATTGTGCCTTTTGTTTTAAATTCGGATGGACTTTCTGTGTTTCATCGTCAATAATAAGGTGCAAGGTATACAGTAAACCTGAAGTGAAACATCGGATTCTAAAACTGGACTCACAGGAGAGGTTCAAATCATATAAAGTGAGAGTGTCAGTCCTCTTGTACTTAAGTCGGCATCGTGCCTTTTGCATTAAATTCGGATGCTATTTCTGTGTTTCATCGTCAATTAGAAGGTCCAAGGTATACAGTAACCCTGAAGTGAAGCATCGGAATCTAAAACTGGACTCACAGGAGAGGTTTAAATCGTAGAATGTGAGAGTGTCAGTCCTCTTGTACTTAAGTCGGCCTTGTGCCTTTTGTATTAAATTCGGATGCAATTTCTGTGTTTCATCGTCAACAAGAAGGTGCAAGGTATACAGTAAACCTGAAGTGAAACATCGGATTCTAAAACTGGACTCACAGGAGAGGTTCAAATCATATAAAGTGAGAGTGTCAGTCCTCTTGTACTTAAGTCGGCATTGTGCCTTTTGCATTAAATTCGGATGCCATTTCTGTGTTTCATCGTCAATAAGAAGGTCCAAGGTATACAGTAAACCTGAAGTGAAGCATCGGAATCTAAAACTGGACTCACAGGGGAGGTTTCAATCGTAAAATGTGAGAGTGTCAGTCCTCTTGTACTTATGTCGGCATTGTGCCTCTTGTATTAAATTCGGATGCAATTTCTGTGTTTCATCGTCAACAAGAAGGTGCAAGGTATACAGTAAACCTGAAGTGAAGCATCGGAATCTAAAACTGGACTCAGAGGAGAGGTTCAAATCGTAGAAAGTGAAAGTGTCAGTCCTCTTGTACTTACGTTGGCATTGTGGCTTTTGTATTAAATTCGGATGCAATTTCTGTGTTTCATCGTCAATACGAAGGTGCAAGGTGTACAGTAATCTTAAAAATGAAGCATCGGAATCTAAAACTGGAATCACAGGAGAGGTTCAAATCATAGAAAGTGAGAGTGTCAATCCTCTTGTACCTAAAACGGCGTTGTGCCTTTTGTATTAAATTCGGATGCAATTTCTGTGTTTCATCGTGAATAAGAAGGTGCAAGGTGTACAGTAATCTTAAAAATGAAGCATCGGAATCTAAAACTGGACTCACAGGAGATGTTCAAATCATAGAAAGTGAGAGTGTCAGTCCTCTTGTACTTAAGTCGGCATTGTGCCTTTTGTATTAAATTCGGATGCAATTTCTGTGTTTCATCGTCAATAAGAAGGTGCAAGGTATACAGTAAACCTGAAGTGAAGCATCGGAATCTAAAACTGGACTCACAGGAGAGGTTAAAATCGTAGAAAGTGAGAGTGTCAGTACTCTTGTACTTAAGTCGGCATTGTGCCTTTCGTAATAAATTCGGATGCTATTTCTGTGTTTCATCGTCAATAAGAAGGTACAAGGTATACAGTAAACCTGAAGTGAAGCATCGGAATCTAAAACTGGACTCACAGGAGAGGTTCAAATCATAGAAAGTGAGAGTGTCAGTCCTCTTGTACTTAAGTCGGCATTGTGCCTTTTGTATTAAATTCGGATGCAATTTCTGTGTTTGATCGTCAATAAGAAGGTGCAAGGTGTACAGTAATCTTGAAGTGAAGCATCGCAATCTATAACTGGACTCACAGGAGAGGTTCAAATCATAGAAATTGAGAGTGTCAGTCCTCTTGTACTTAAGTCGGCATTGTGCATTTTCTATTGAATTCGGATGCAATTCTTTGTTTCATTGTCAATAGGATGGTGCAAGGTATACAGTAATCTTGAAGTGAAGCATCGGAATCTAAAACTGGACTCACAGGAGAGGTTCAAATCTTAGAAAGTGAAAGTGTCAGTCCTCTTGTACTCAAGTCGGCATTGTGCCTTTTGTATTAAATTCCGATGCAATTTCTGTGTTTCATCGTCAATAAGAAGGTGCAAGCTATAAAGTAAACCTGAAGTGAAGCATCGGAATCTAAAACTGGACGCAGAGGAGAGGTTCAAATCATAGAAAGTGCTTTTGGTATTAAATGCGGATGCAATTTCTGTGTTTCATCGTCAATAAGAAGGTGCAAATTATACAGTAAACCTGAAGTGAAGCATCGGATTCTAAAACTGGACTCACAGGAGAGGTTCAAGTTGTAGAAAGTGAGAGTGTCAGTCCTCTTGTACTTAGGTCGGCATTGTGCCTTTTGTATTAAATTCGGATGCAATTTATGTGTTTCATCGACAATAAGAAGGTGCAAGGTATACAGTAAACCTGAAGTGAAGCATCGGAATCAAAAACTGGACTCACAGGAGAGGTTCAAATCATAGAAAGTGAGAGTGCCAGTCCTCTTTTGCTTAAGTCGACATTGTGCCTTTTGTACTAAATTCGGATGCTATATCTGCGTTTCATCGTCAATAAGAGGGTCCAGGGGATGCAGTATACCTGAAGTGAAGCATCGGAATCTAAAACTGGACTCACAGGAGAGGTTCAAATCATAGAAAGCAAGAGTGTCTGTCCTCTTGTACTTAAGTCGGCATTGTGCCTTTTGTATTAAATTCGGACGCCAACTCTGTGTTTCTTCGTCAATAAGAAGGTCCAAGGGATACAGTAAACCTGAAGTGAAGCATCGGAATCAAAAACTGGACTCACAGGAGGGCTTCAAATCATAGAAAGTGAGAATGTCAGTCCTCTTGTACTTAAGTCTGCATTGTGCCTTTTGTATTAAATTCGGATGCAAACTCTGTGTTTCATCGTCAATAAGAAGGTCCAAGGGATACAGTAAACTTGAAGTGAAGCATCGGGATCTAAAACTGGACTCACACGAGAGGTTCAAATCGTAGAAAGTGAGAGTGTCAGTCCTCTTGTACTTAAGTCGGCATTGTGCCTTTTGTATTAATTTCGGATGCAATTTCTGTGTTTCATCGTTAATACGAAGGTGCAAGGTATACAGTAAACCTGAATTGAAGCATCGGAATCTAAAACTGGAATCTCAGGAGAGGTTCAAATCATAGAAAGTGAGAGTGTCAGTCCTCTTGTACTTAAAACGGCGTTTGCCTTTTGTATTAAATTCGGATGCAATTTCTGTGTTTCATCGTGAATAAGAAGGTGCAAGGTGTACAGTAATCTTGAAAATGAATCATCGGAATCTAAAACTGGACTAACAGGAGTTGTTCAAATCATAGAAAGTAAGAGTGTCAGTCCTCTTGTACTTAAGTCGGCATTGTGCCTTTTGTATTAAATTCGGATGCAATTTCTGTGTTTCATCGTGAATAAGAAGATGCAAGGTGTACAGTAATCTTGAAAATGAATCATCGGAATCTAAAACTGGACTAACAGGAGATGTTCAAATCATAGAGAGTAAGAGTGTCAGTCCTCTTGTACTTAAGTGGCAATGTGCCTTTAGCATTAAATTCGGATGCAATTTCTGTGTTTCATCGTCAATAAGGAGGTGCAAGGTATATAGTAAACCTGAAGTGAAGCATCGGAATCTAAAACTGGACTCACAGGAGAGGTTCAAATCGTTGAAAGTGAGAGGGTCAGTCCTCTTGTACTTAAGTCGGCATTGTGCCTTTTGTATTAAATTCGGATGCAGTTTCTGAGTTTCATCGTCAATAACAAGGTGCATGGTATACAGTACACCTGAAGTGAATCATCGGAATCTAAAACTGGACTCAGAGGAGAGGTTCAACTCATAGAAAGTGAGAGCGTCAGTCTTCTTGTACTTCAGTCGGCATTGTGCCTTTTGCATTAAATTCGGATGCAATTTCTGTGCTTCATCGTCAATAAGAAGGTGCAAGGTATACAGTAAACCTGAAGTGAAGCATTGGAATCTAAAACTGGACTCACAGGAGAGGTTAAAATCGTAGAAAGAGAGAGTGTCAGTCCTCTTGTACTCAAGTCAGCATTGTGCCTTTTGTTTTAAATTCGGATGCAATTTCTGTGTTTGATCGTCAATAATAAGGTGCAAGGTATACAGTAAACCTGAAGTGAAACATCGGATTCTAAAACTGGACTCACAGGAGAGGTTCAAACCATAGAAAGTGAGAGTGTCAGTCCTCTTTTACTTAAGTCGGCATTGTGCCTTTTGTATTAAATTCCGATGCAATTTCTGTGCTTCATCGTCAATAAGAAGGTGCAAGCTATACAGTAAACCTGAAGTGAGGCATCGGAATCTAAAACTGGACGCAGAGGAGGGGTTCAAATCCTAGAAAGTGCCTTTGGTATTAAATGCGGATGCAATTTCTGTGTTTCATCGTCAATAAGAAGGTGCAAGGTATACAGTAAACCTGAAGTGAAGCATCGGAATCTAAAACTGGACTCACAGGAGAGGTTCAAGTCGTTGAAAGTGAGAGGGTCAGTCCTCTTGTACTTAAGTCGGCATTGTGCCTTTTGTATTAAATTCGGATGCAGTTTCTGAGTTTCATCGTCAATAACAAGGTGCATGGTATACAGTAAACCTGAAGTGAATCATCGGAATCTAAAACTGGACTCAGACGAGAGGTTCAACTCATAGAAAGTGAGAGCGTCAGTCTTCTTGTACTTCAGTCGGCATTGTGCCTTTTGCATTAAATTCGGATGCAATTTCTGTGCTTCATCGTCAATAAGAAGGTGCAAGGTATACAGTAAACCTGAAGTGAAGCATTGGAATCTAAAACTGGACTCACAGGAGAGGTTAAAATCGTAGAAAGAGAGAGTGTCAGTCCTCTTGTACTCAAGTCGGCATTGTGCCTTTTGTTTTAAATTCGGATGCAATTTCTGTGTTTGATCGTCAATAATAAGGTGCAAGGTATACAGTAAACCTGAAGTGAAACATCGGATTCTAAAACTGGACTCACAGGAGAGGTTCAAACCATAGAAAATGAGAGTGTCAGTCCTCTTTTACTTAAGTCGGCATTGTGCCTTTTGTATTAAATTCCGATGCAATTTCTGTGCTTCATCGTCAATAAGAAGTTGCAAGCTATACAGTAAACCTGAAGTGAGGCATCGGAATCTAAAACTGGACGCAGAGGAGAGGTTCAAATCCTAGAAAGTGCCTTTGGTATTAAATGCGGATGCAATTTCTGTGTTTCATCGTCAATAAGAAGGTGCAAGGTATACAGTAAACCTGAAGTGAAGCATCGGAATCTAAAACTGGACTCACAGGAGAGGTTCAAGTCGTAGAAAGTGAGAGTGTCAGTCATCTTGTACTTAGGTCGGCATTGTGCCTTTTGTATTAAATTCGGATGCAATTTATGTCTTTCATCGACAATAAGAAGGTGCAAGGTATACAGTAAACCTGACGTGAAGCATCGGAATCAAAAACTGGACTCACAGGAGAGGTTCAAATCATAGAAAGTGAGAGTGTCAGTCCTCTTGTACTTAAGTCGGCATTGTGCCTTTTGTATTAAATTCGGATGCAATTTCTGTGTTTTATCGTCAATAAGAAGGTGCAAGGTATACAGTAAACCTGAAGTGAAGCATCGGAATCTAAAACTGGTCTCACAGGAGAGGTTCAAATCGTAGGAAGTGAGAGTGTCAGTACTCTTGTACTTAAGTCGGCATTGTGCCTTTCGTAATAAATTCGGATGCTATTTCTGTGTTTCATCGTCAATAAGAAGGTCCAAGCTGTACAGTAATCTTGAAGAGAAGCATCGCAATCTAAAACTGGGCTCACAGGAGAGGTTCAAATCATAGAAATTGAGAGTGTCAGTCCTCTAGTACTTAAGTCGGCATTGTGCATTTTCTATTAAATTCGGATGCAATTCTTTGTTTCATTGTCAATAGGAAGGTGCAAGGTATACAGTAATCTTGAAGTGAAGCATCGGAATCTGAAACTGGACTCACAGGAGAGGTTCAAATCTTAGAAAGTGAGAGTGTCAGTCATCTTGTACTTAAGTCGGCATTGTGTATGTTGTATTAAATTCGGATGCAATTTCTGTGTTTCATCGTCAATAAGAAGGTGCAAGGTATACAGTAATCTTGAAGTGAAGCTTCGGAATCTAAAACTGGACTCACAAAAAAGGTTCAAATCGTAGAAAGTTAGAGTGTCAGTCCTCGTGTACTTAAGTCGGCATTGCGCCTTTTGTTTAAATTCGGATGCAATTTCTGTGTTTCATCGTCAATAAGGAGGTGCAAGGTATACTGTAAACCTGAAGTGAAGCATCGGAATCTAAAACTGGACTCACATTAGAGGTTCAAATTATAGAAAGTGAGAGTGTCAGTCCTCTTGTACTTAAGTTGGCATTGTGCCTTTTGTATTAAATTCCGATGCAGTTTCTGTGTTTCATCGTCAATAAGAAGGTGCAAGGTATACAGTAAACCTGAAGTGAAGCATCGGAATCTAAAACTGGACTCACAGGAGACTCTCAAATCATAGAAAAAGAGAGTGTCAGTCCTCTTGTACTTAGGTCGGCATTGTGCCTTTTGTATTAAATTCGGATGCAATTTCTGCGTTTCGTCGTCAATAAGAAGGTCCAAGGGATACAGTAAACCTGAAGTGAAGCATCGGAATCTAAAACTGGACTCACAGGAGACAAAGATAGAGTGTCAGTCCTCTTGTACTAAAGTCGGCATTGTGCCATTTGTATTATATTCGGATGCAAACTATGTGTTTCATCGTCAATAAGAAGGTCCAAGGGATACAGTAAACCTGAAGTGAAGCATCGGAATCTAAAACTGGACTCACAGGAGACTCAAATCATAGAAAAAGAGAGTGTCAGTACTCTTGTACTTAAGTCGGCATTGTGCCCTTCGTAATAAATTCGATTGCGATTTCTGTGTTTCATCGTTAATAAGAAGGTCCAAGGTATACAGTTAACCTGAAGTGAAGCATCGGAATCTAAAACTGGACTCACGGGAGAGGTTCAAATCGTTGAAAGTGAAAGGGTCGGTCCTCTTGTCCTTAAGTCGGCACTGTGCCTTTTGTATTAAATACGAATGCAATTTCTATGTTTCATCATCAATAAGAAGGTGCAAGGTATAAAGTAAACCAGAAGTGAAGCTTCGGAAACTAAAACTGGACTCACAGGAGAGGTTCAAATCATAGAATGTGAGAGTGTCAGTCCTCTTGTAGTTATGTCGGCATTGTGCCTTTTGTATTAAATACGGATGCAATTTCTGTGTGTCGTCGTCAATAAGAAGGTGCAAGGTATACAGTATACCTGAAGTGAAGCATCGGAATCTAAAACAGGACTCACAGGAGAGGGTCAAATCGTAAAAAGTGAGAGTGTCAGTCCTCTTGTACTTATGTCGGCATTGTGCCTTTTGTATTAAATTTGGATGCAATTCCTGTGTTTCATAGTCAATAAGAAGGTGCAAGTTATACAGTAAACCTGAAGTGAAGCATCGGAATCTAAAACTGTACTCAAAGGAGAGGTTCAAATCATAGAAAGTGAGACTGTCAGTCCTCTGGTACTTAAGTCGGCATTGTGCCTTTTGTATAAAATTCGGATGCAATTTCTGTGTTTCATCGTCAATAAGAAGGCGCAAGGTATACAGTATACCTGAAGTGAAGCATCGGAATCTAAAACTGGACTCACAGGAGATGTACAAATAATAGAAAGTGAGAGTGTCAGTCCTCTTGTACTTAGGTCGGCATTGTGCCTTTTGTATTAAATTCGGATGCAATTTCTGTGTTTCATCGTCAATAAGTAGGTGCAAGGTATACAGTAATCTTGAAGTGAAGCATCGGAATCTAAAACTATGCTCACAGGAGATGTTCAAATTGTAGAAAGTGACAGTGTCAGTCCTCTTGTACTTCTGTCGGCATTGTGCCTTTTGTATTAAATTCGGATGCAATTTCAGTGTTTCATCGTCAATAAGAAGGTGCAACGTATACAGTAATCTTGAAGTGAAGCAGCGGAATCAAAAACTGGACTCACAGGTGAGGTTCAAATCGTAGAAAGTGAGAGTGCTTGTCCTCTTGTACTTAAGTCGGCATTGTGTCTTTTGTATTAAATACCGATGCAATTTCTGTGTTTCATCGTCAATAAAAACGTGCAAGGTATACAGTAAACGTGAAGTGAAGCATAGGAATTTAAATCTGGAGTCACAGGAGAGGTTCAAATCGTAGAAAGTGAGAGTGTCAGTCCTCTTGTACTTATGTCGGCATTGTGCCTTTTGTATTAAATTCGGATGCAATTTCAGTGTTTCATCGTCAATAAGAAGGTTCAAGGTATACAGTAATCTTGAAGTAAAGCATCGGAATCAAAAACTGGACTCACAGGTGAGGTTCAAATCGTAGAAAGTGAGAGTGTTAGTACTCTTGTACTGAAGTCGGCATTGTGCCATTTGTATTAAATTCGGATGCAATTTCTGTGTTTCATCGTCAATAAGGAGGTGCATGGTATACAGTAAACCTAAAGTGTAGCATCGGAATCTAAAACTGGACTCACAGGAGAGGTTCAAATCATCGAAAGTGAGAGTGTCAGTCCGCTTGTAATTACGTCGGCATTGTGCCTTTTGTATTAAATTCGGATGCAGTTTCTGTGTTTCATCGTCAATAAGAAGGTGCAAGGTATACAGTAATCTTGAAGTGAAGCATCGGAATTTAAATCTGGACTCACAGGAGAGGTTCAAATCGTAGAAAGTGAGAGTGTCAGTCCTCTTGTATTTAAGTCGGCATTGTGCTTTTTGTATTAAATTCGGATGAAATTTCTGTGTTTCATTGTCAATAAGAAGGTGCAAGGTATACAGTAAACCTGAAGTGAAGCATCGGAACCTAAAACTGGACTCACAGGAGAGGTTCAAATCGTAGAAAGTGAGAGTGTCAGTCCTCTTGTACTTAAGTCGGCATTGAGCATTTTGTATTAAATTCGGATGCTATTTCTGTGTTTCATCGTCAATAAGAAGTTTCAAGGTATACAGTAATCTTGAAGTGAAACATCGGAATCTAAAACTGGACTCACAGAAAAGGTTCAAATCGTAGAAAGTGAGAGTGTCAGTCCTCATGTACTTAAGTCGGCATTGTGCCTTTTGTTTAAATTCGGATGCAATTTCTGTGTTTCATCGTCAATAAGGAGGTGCAAGGTATACTGTAAACCTGAAGTGAAGCATCGGAATCTAAAACTGGACTCACAGGAGAGATTCAAATCGGTGAAAGGGAGAGTGTCAGTCCTCTTGTACTTAAGTCGGCATTGTGCCTTTTGTATTAAATTCGGATGCAATTTCTGCGTTTCATCGTCAATAAGAAGGTGCAAGGTATACAGTAAACCTGAAGTGAAGCATCGGAATCTAAAACTGGACTCACGGGAGAGGTTCAAATCGTTGAAAGTGAGATGGTCGGTCCGCTTGTACTTAAGTCGGCATTGTGCCTTTTGTATTAAATACGAATGCAATTTCTATGTTTCATCATCAATAAGAAGGTGCAAGGTATAATGTAAACCAGAAGTGATGCATCGGAATCTAAAACTGGACTCACAGGAGAGGTTCAAATCATAGAAAGTGAGAGTGTCAGTCCTCTTGTACTTATGTCGGCATTGTGCCTTTTGTATTAAATACGGATGCAATTTCTGTGTGTCGTCGTCAATAAGAAGGTGCAAGATATACATTAAACCTGAAGTGAAGCATCGGAATCTAAAACTGGAATCACAGGAGAGGTTCAAATCGTAGATAGTGAGAGTGTCAGTCCTCTTGTACTTAAGTCGGCATTGTGCATTTTGTATTAAATTCGGATGCAATTTCTGTGTTTCATCGTCAATAAGAAGGTGCAAGGTATACAGTAAACCTGATGTGAAGCATCGGAATCTAAAACTGGACTCACAGGAGAGGTTCAAATCGGTGAAAGGGAGAGTGTCAGTCCTCTTGTACTTAAGTCGGCATTGTGCTTTTTGTATTAAATTCGGATGCGATTTCTGTGTTTCATCGTCAATAAGATGGTGCAAGGTATACAGTAAACCTAAAGTGAAGCATCGGAATCTAAAACTGGACTCACAGGAGACTCTAAAATCATAGAAAAAGAGAGTGTCAGTCCTCTTGTACTTAAGTCGGCATTGTGCCTTTTGTATTAAATTCGGATGCAATTTCTGCGTTTCATCGTCAATAAGAAGGTCCAAGGGATACAGTAAACCTGAAGTGAAGCATCGGAATCTAAAACTGGACTCACAGGAGAGAAGGATAGAGTGTCAGTCCTCTTGTACTAAAGTCGGCATTGTGCCATTTGTATTATATTCGGATGCAAACTATGTGTTTCTTCGTCAATAAGAAGGTCCAAGGGATACAGTAAACCTGAAGTGAAGCATCGGAATCTAAAACTGGACTCACAGGAGATGTTCAAATCATAGAAAGTGAGAGTGTCAGTCCTCTTGTACTTAGGTCGGCATTGTGCCTTTTGTATTAAGTTCGGAAGCAATTTCTGTGTTTCATCGTCAATAAGTAGGTGCAAGGTATACAGTAATCTTGAAGTGAAGCATCGGAATCTAAAACTAGGCTCACGGGAGAGGTTCAAATCGTAGAAAGTGAGAGTGTCAGTCCTCTTGTACTTATGTCGGCATTGTGCCTTTTGTAATTAATTCGGATGCAATTTCTGTGTTTCATCGTCAATAAAAAGGTGCAAGGTATACAGTAAACGTGAAGTGAAGCATCGGAATCTAAATCTGGACACACAGGAGAGGTTCAAATCGTAGAAAGTGAGAGTGTCAGTCCTCTTGTACTTAAGTCGGCATTGTGCATTTTGTATTAAATTCGGATGCAATATCTGTGTTTCATCGTCAATAAGAATGTGCAAGGTATGAAGTAAACCTGATGTGATGCATCGGAATCTAAAACTGGACTCACAGGAGAGGTTCAAATCGTAGAAAGTGAGAGTGTCAGTCCTCTTGTACTTAAGTCGGCATTTTGCTTTTTGTATTAAATTCGGATGCGATTTCTGTGTTTCATCGTCAATAACATGGTGGAAGGTATACAGTAAACCTGAAGTGAAGCATCGGAATCTATAACTGGACTCACAGGAGACTCTCAAATCATAGAAAAAGAGAGTGTCAGTCCTCTTGTATTTAAGTCGGCAATGTGCCATTTGTATTAAATTCGGATGCAATTTCTGCGTTTCATCGTCAATACGATGGTCCAAGGGATAGAGTAAACCTGAAGCGAAGAATCGGAATCTAAAACTGGACTCACAGTGGAGGTTCAAATCGTAGAAAGTGAGAGTGTTAGTCCTCTTGTACTTAAGTCGGCATTGTGCCTTTTGTATTAATTTCGGATGCAATTTCTGTGTTTCATCGTCAATAAGAAGGTGCAAGGTATACAGTAAACCTGAAGTGTACCATCGGAATCTAAAACTGGACTCACAGGAGAGGTTCAAATCGTTGAAAGTGAGAGTGTCGTTCCTCTTGTACTTAAGTCGGCATTGTGCCTTTTGTATTAAGTTCCGATGCAATTTCTGTGTTTCATCGTCAATAAGAAGGTCCAAGGGATACAGTAAAGCTGAAGTGAAGCATCGGAATCTAAAACTGGACACACAGGAGGGAAAGATAGAGTGTCAGTCCTCTTGTACTAAAGTCGGCATTGTGCCATTTGTATTATATTCGGATGCAAACTATGTGTTTCATCGTCAATAAGAAGGTCCGAGGGATACAGTATACCTGAAGCGAAGCATCGGAATCTAAAACTGGACTCACAGGAGATGTTCAAATCATAGAAAGTGAGAGTGTCAGTCCTCTTGTACTTAGGTCTGCATTGTGCCTTTTGTATTAAATTCGGATACAATTTCTGTGTTTCATGGTCAATAAGCAGGTGCAAGGTATACAGTATTCTTGAAGTGAAGCATCGGAATCTAAAACTAGGCCCACACTAGAGGTTCAAATTGTAGAAAGTGAGAGTGTCAGTCCTCTTGTACTTATGACGGCATTGTGCCTTTTGTATTAAATTCGTATGCAATTTCTCTGTTTCATCGTCAATGAGAAGGTTCAAGGTATACAATAATCTTGAAGTGTAGCATCGGAATCAAAAACTGGACTCACAGGTGCGGTTCAAATAGTAGAAAGTGAGAGTGTTGGTCCTCTTGTACTTAAGTCGGCATTGTGCCTTTTGTATTACATTCGGATGCAATTTCTGTGTTTCATCGTCAATAAGAAGGTGCAAGGTATACAGTAAACCTGAAGTGTAGCATCGGAATCTAAAACTGGACTCACAGGAGAGGTTCAAATCATCGAAAGTGAGAGTGTCAGTCCGCTTGTACTTACGTCGGCATTGTGTTTTTGTATTAAATTCGGATGCAATTTCTGTGTTTCATCGTCAATAGCAAGGTGCAAGGTATACAGTAATCTTGAAGTGAAGCATCGGAATCTAAAACTGGACTCACGGGAGAGGTTAAAATCGGTGAAAGTGAGAGTGTCAGTCCTCTTGTACTTAAGTCGGCATTGTGCCTTTTGTATTAAATTCCGATGCAATTTCTGTGTTTCATCGTCAATAAAAAGGTGCAAGGTATACAGTAAACGTGAAGTGAAGCATCGGAATCTAAATCTGGACTCACAGGAGAGGTTCAAATCGTAGAAAGAGAGAGTGTCAGTCCTCTTGTACTTAAGTCGGCATTGTGCTTTTTGTATTAAATTCGGATGCAATTTCTGCGTTTCATCGTCAATAAGAAGGTCCAAGGGAAACAGTAAACCTGAAGTGAAGCATCGGAATCTAAAACTGGACTCACAGGAGAGAAGGATGGAGTGTCAGTCCTCTTCTACTAAAGTCGGCATTGTGCCATTTGTATTATATTCGGATGCAAACTATGTGTTTCATCGTCAATAAGAAGGTCCAAGGGATACAGTAAACCTGAAGAGAAGCATCGGAATCTAAAACTGGACTCACAGGAGAGGTTCAAATCATAGAAAGTGAGAGTGTCACCCCTCTTGTACTTAGGTCGGCATTGTGCCTTTTGTATTAAATTCGGATGCAATTTCTGTGTTTCATTGTCAATAAGTAGGTGCAAGGTATACACTAATCTTGAACTGAAGCATCGGAATCTAAAACTAGTCTCACAGCAGAGGTTCAAATCGTAGAAAGTGAGAGTGTCAGTCCTCTTGTACTTATGTCGGCAGTGTGCCTTTTGTATTAAATTTTGATGCAATTTCTGTGTTTCATCGTCAATAACAAGGTGCAAGGTATACAGTAATCTTGAAGTGAAGCATCGGAATCTAAAACTGGACTCACAGGAGAGGTTCAAATCGGTGAAAGTGAGAGTGTCAGTCCTCTTGTACTTAAGTCGGCATTGTGCCTTTTGTATTAAATTCCGATGCAATTTCTGTGTTTCATCGTCAATAAAAAGGTGCAAGGTATACAGTAAACTTGAAGTGAAGCATCGGAATCTAAATCTGGACTCACAGGAGTGGTTCAAATCGTAGAAAGTGAGAGTGTCAGTCCTCTTGTACTTTAGTCGGCATTGTGCTTTTTGTATTAACTTCGGATGCGATTTCTGTGTATCATCGTCACTAAGATGTTGCAAGGTATACAGTAAACCTGAAGTGAAGCATCGGATTCTAAAACTGGACTCACAGGACACTCTCAAAGCATAGAAAAAGAGAGTGTCAGTCCTCTTGTACTTAAGTCGGCATTGTGCATTTTGTTTAAATTCGGATGCAATTTCTGCGTTTCATCGTCAAAAAGAAGGTCCAAGGGATACAGTAAACCTGAAGTGAAGCATCGGAATCTAAAACTTGACTCACAGGAGAGAAAGATGGAGTGTCAGTCCTCTTCTACTAAAGTCGGCATTGTGCCATTTGTATTATATTCGGATGCAAACTATGTGTTTCATCGTCAATAAGAAGGTCCAAGGGATACAGTAAACCTGAAGTGAAGCATCGGAATCTAAAACTGGACTCACAGGAGAGGTTCAAATCATAGAAAGTGAGAGCGTCAGTCCTCTTGTACTTAGGTCGGCATTGTGCCTTTTTTATTAAATTCGGATGCAATTTCTGTGTTTCATCGTCAATACGTAGGTGCAAGGTATACAGTAATCTTGAACTAAAGCATCGGAATCTAAAACTAGGCTCACAGGAGAGGTTCAAATCGTAAAAAGTGAGAGTGTCAGTCCTCTTGTACTTATGTCGGCAGTGTGCCTTTTGTATTAAATTCGGATGCAATTTCTGTGTTTCATCGTCAATAACAAGGTTCAAGGTAAACAGTAATCATGAAGTGCAGCATCGAAATCAAAAACTGGACTCACAGGTGAGGTTCAAATCGTAGAAAGTGAGAGTGTTAGTCCTCTTGTACTTAAGTCGGCATTGTGCCTTTTGTATTAAATTTGGATGCAATTTCTGTGTTTCATCGTCAATAAGAAGGTGCAAGGTAAACAGTAAACCTGAAGTGTAGCACCGGAATCAAAAACTGGTCTCACAGGAGAGTAAGATAAAGTGTCAGTCCTCTTGTACTAAAGTCGGCATTGTGCCAATTGTATTATATTCGGATGCAAACTATGTGTTTCATCGTCAATAAGAAGGTCCAAGGGATACAGTAAACCTGAAGAGAAGCATCGGAATCTAAAACTGGACTCACAGGAGAGGCTTAAATCATAGAAAGTGACAGTGTCAGTCCTCTTGTACTTAGGTCGGCATTGTGCCTTTTGTATTAAATTCGGATGCAATTTCTGTGTTTCATCGTCAATAAGTAGGTGCAAGGTATACAGTAATCTTGAAGTGAAGCATCGGAATCTAAAACTAGTCTCACAGCAGAGGTTCAAATCGTAGAAAGTGAGAGTGTCAGTCCTCTTGTACTTATGTCGGCACTGTGCCTTTTGTATTAAATTCTGATGCAATTTCTGTGTTTCATCGTCAATAAGAAGTTTCAAGGTATACAGTAATCATGAAGTGAAGCATCGGAATCTTAAAGTGGACTCACAGGAGAGTAAGTTAGAGTGTCGGTCCTCTTGTACTAAAGTCGGCATTGTGCCATTTGCATTATATTCGGATGCAAACTATGTGTTTCATCGTCAATAAGAAGGTCCAAGGGATACAGTAAACCTGAAGAGAAGCATCGGAATCTTAAAGTGGACTCAGAGGAGAGGTTCAAATTATAGAAAGTGAGAGTGTCAGTCCTCTTGTGCTCACGTCTGCATTGAGCCTTTTGTATTAAATTCGGATGCAATTTCTGTGTTTCATCATCAATAATTAGGTGCAAGGTATACAGTAATCTTGAAGTGAAGCATCGGAATCTAAAACTCGGCTCACAGAAGAGGTTCAAATCGTAGAAAGTGAGAGTGTCAGTCCTCTTTTACTTATGTCGGCAGTGTGCCTTTTGTATTAAATTAGGATGCAATTTCTGTGTTTCATCATCAATAAGAAGGTTCAAGGTATACAATAATCATGAAGTGAAGCATCGAAATCAAAAACTGGACTCACCGGTGAGGTTCAAATCGTAGAAAGTGAGAGTATTAGTCCTCTTGTACTTAAGTCGGCATTGCTCCTTTTGTATTAAATTCGGATGCAATTTCTGTGTTTCATCGTCAATAAGTAGGTGCAAGGTATACAGTAATCTTGAAGTGAAGCATCGGAATCTAAAACTAGGCTCACAGGAGAGGTTCAAATCGAAGAAAGTGAGAGTGTCAGTCCTCTTGTACTTATGTCGGCATTGTGCCTTTTGTATAAAATTCGGATGCAATTTCTGTGTTTCATCGTCAATGAGAAGGTTCAAGGTATACAGTAATCCTGAAGTGAAGCATCGGAATCAAAAACTGGACTCACAGGTGGGGTTCAAATCGTAGAAAGTGAGTTAGTCCTCTTGTACTTAAGTCGGCATTGTGCCTTTTGTATTAAATTCGGATGCAATTTCTGTGTTTCATCGTCAATAAGAAGGTGCAACTTATACAGTAAACCTGAAGTGTAGCATCGGAATCTAAAACTGGACTCACAGGAGAGGTTCAAATCATCGAAAGTGAGAGTGTCAGTCCGCTTGTACTTACGTCGGCATTGTGCCTTTAGTATTAAATTCGGATGCAATTTCTGTTTCATCGTCAATAAGAAGGTGCAATGTATACAGTAATCTTGAAGTGAAGCATCGGAATCTAAAACTGGACTCACAAGAGAGGTTCAAATCGGTGAAAGTGAGAGAGTCAGTCCTCTTGTACTTAAGTCGGCATTGTGCCTTTTGTATTAAATTCCGATGCAATTTCTGTGTTTTATCTTCAATAAAAAGGTGCAAGGTATACAGTAAACGTGAAGTGAAGCATCGGAATGTAAATCTGGACTCACAGGAGAGGGTAAAATCGTAGAAAGCGAGAGTGTCAGTCCTCTTTTACTTAAGTCGGCATTGTGCCTTTTGTATTAAATACGGATGCAATTTCTGTGTTTCATCGTCAATAAGAAGGTGCAAGGCATACAGTAAACCTGAAGTGGAACATCGGAATCTAAAACTGGACTCACAGGAGAGGTTCAAATCGTAGAAAGTGAGAGTGTCAGTCCTCTTGTACTTAAGTCGGCATTGTACTTTTTGTATTAAATTCCGATGCAATTTCTGTGTTTCATCGTCAATTAGCAGGTGCAAGGTATACAGTACACGTGAAGTGAAGCATCGGAATCTAAGACTGGACTCACAGGAGAGGTTCAAATCATAGAAAATGAGAGTGTCAGTCCTCTTTCACTTATATCGGCATTGTGCCTTTTGTACTAAATTCGGATGCAATTTCTGTGTTTCATCGTCAATAAGCAGGTCCTAGGGATACAGTATACCTGAAGTGAAGCATCGGAATCTTAAACCGGACTCACAGGAGAGGTTCAAATCATAGAAAGTTAGAGAGTCAGTCCTCTGGTACTTAAGTCGGCATTGTGCTTTTGTATTAAATTCGGATGCAAACTACGTGTTTCATCGTCAACAAGAAGGTCCAAGGGATTCAGTAAACATGAAGTGAAGCATCAGAATCTAAAACTGGACTCATAGGAGAGGTTCAAGTCATAGAAAGTGAGAGTGTCAGTCGTCTTGTACTTAAGTCGGCATTGTGGCTTTTGTATTAAATTCGGATGCAATTTCTGTGTTTCATCGTCAATAAGAAGGTGCAAGGTATACAGTAAACCTGAAGTGAAGCATCGGAATCTAAAACTGGACTCACAGGAGAGGTTCAAATCGTAGAAAGTGAGAGTGTCAGTCCTCTTGTACTTAAGTCGGCGTTGTGCTTTTTGTATTAAATTCGGATGCGATTTCTGTGTTTCATCGTCAATAAGATGGTGCAAAGTATACAGTAAACCTGAAGTGAAGCATCGGAATCTAAAACTGGACTCACAGGAGACTTTAAAATCATAGAAAAAGAGAGTGTCAGTCCTCTTGTACTTAAGTCGGCATTGTGCCTTTTCTATTAAATTCGGATGCAATTTCTGCGTTTCATCGTCAATAAGAAGGTCCAAGGGATACAGTAAACCTGAAGTGAAGCATCGGAATCTAAAACTGGACTCACAGGAGAGAAGGATAGAGTGTCAGTCCTCTTGTACTAAAGTCGGCATTGTGCCATTTGTATTATATTCGGATGCAAACTATGTGTTTCATCGTCAATAAGAAGGTCCAAGGGATACAGTAAACCTGAAGTGAAGCATCGGAATCTAAAACTAGACTCACAGGAGATGTTCAAATCATAGAAAGTGAGAGTGTCAGTCCTCTTGTACTTAGGTCGGCATTGTGCCTTTTGTATTAAGTTCGGAAGCAATTTCTGTGTTTCATCGTCAATAAGTAGGTGCAAGGTATACAGTAATCTTGAAGTGAAGCATCGGAATCTAAAACTAGGCTCACGGGAGAGGTTCAAATCGTAGAAAGTGAGAGTGTCAGTCCTCTTGTACTTATGTCGGCATTGTGCCTTTTGTATTAAATTCGGATGCAATTTCTGTGTTTCATCGTCAATAAAATGGTGCAAGGTATACAGTAAACGTGAAGTGAAGCATCGGAATCTAAATCTGGACTCACAGGAGAGGTTCAAATCGTAGAAAGTGAGAGTGTCAGTCCTCTTGTACTTAAGTCGGCATTGTGCATTTTGTATTAAATACGGATGCAATATCTGTGTTTCATCGTCAATAAGAAGGTGCAAGGTATGAAGTAAACCTGATGTGATGCATCGGAATCTAAAATTGGACTCACAGGAGAGGTTCAAATCGTAGAAAGTGAGAGTGTCAGTCCTCTTGTACTTAAGTCGGCATTTTGCTTTTTGTATTAAATTCGGATGCGATTTCTGTGTTTCATCGTCAATAACATGGTGCAAGGTATACAGTAAACCTGAAGTGAAGCATCGGAATCTAAAACTGGACTCACAGGAGACTCTCAAATCATAGAAAAAGAGAGTGTCAGTCCTCTTGTATTTAAGTCGGCATTGTGCCATTTGTATTAAATTCGGATGCAATTTCTGCGTTTCATCGTCAATAAGATGGTCCAAGGGATAGAGTAAACCTGAAGCGAAGAATCGGAATCTAAAACTGGACTCACAGTTGAGGTTCAAATCGTAGAAAGTGAGAGTGTTAGTCCTCTTGTACTTAAGTCGGCATTGTGCCTTTTGTATTAATTTCGGATGCAATTTCTGTGTTTCATCGTCAATACGAAGGTGCAAGGTATACAGTAAACCTGAAGTGTACCATCGGAATCTAAAACTGGACTCACAGGAGAGGTTCAAATCGTTGAAAGTGAGAGTGTCGTTCCTCTTGTACTTAAGTCGGCATTGTGCCTTTTGTATTAATTTCCGATGCAATTTCTGTGTTTCATCGTCAATGAGAAGGTCCAAGGGATACAGTAAAGCTGAAGTGAAGCATCGGAATCTAAAACTGGACACACAGGAGGGAAAGATAGAGTGTCCGTCCTCTTGTACTAAAGTCGGCATTGTGCCATTTGTATTATATTCGGATGCAAACTATGTGTTTCATCGTCAATAAGAAGGTCCAAGGGATACAGTAAACCTGAAGCGAAGCATCGGAATCTAAAACTGGACTCACAGGAGATGTTCAAATCATAGATAGTGAGAGTGTCAGTCCTCTTGTACTTAGGTCTGCATTGTGCCTTTTGTATTAAATTCGGATACAATATCTGTGTTTCATGGTCAATAAGCAGGTGCAAGGTATACAGTATTCTTGAAGTGAAGCATCGGAATCTAAAACTAGGCCCACACTAGAGGTTCAAATCGTAGAAAGTGAGAGTGTCAGTCCTCTTGTACTTATGTCGGCATTGTGCCTTTTGTATTAAATTCGTATGCAATTTCTCTGTTTCATCGTCAATGAGAAGGTTCAAGGTATACCATAATCTTGAAGTGTAGCATCGGAATCAAAAACTGGACTCACAGGTGCGGTTCAAATAGTAGAAAGTGAGAGTGTTAGTCCTCTTGTACTAAAGTCGGCATTGTGCCAATTGTGTTATATTCGGATGCAAATTATGTGTTTCATCGTCAATAAGAAGTTTCAAGGTATACAGTAATCATGAAGTGAAGCATCGGAATCTAAATCTGGACTCACAGGAGAGGTTCAAATCGTAGAAAGTGAGAGTGTCAGTCCTCTTGTACTTAAGTCGGCATTGTGCATTTTGTATTAAATTCGGATGCGATTTCTGTGTTTCATCGTCAATAAGATGGTGCAAGGTATACAGTAAACCTGAGGTGAAGCATCGGAATCTAAAACTGGACTCACAGGAGACTCTCAAATCATAGAAAAAGAGAGTGTCAGTCCTCTTGTACTTAAGTCGGCATTGTGCCTTTTGTATTAAATTCGGATGCAATTTCTGCGTTTCAACGTCAATAAGAAGCTCCAAGGGATACAGTAAACCTGAAGTGAAGCATCGGAATCTAAAACTGGACTCACAGGAGAGTAAGTTAGAGTGTCGGTCCTCTTGTACTCAAGTCGGCATTGTGCCATTTGTATTATATTCGGATGCAAACTATGTGTTTCATCGTCAACAAGAAGGTCCAAGGGATACAGTAAACCTGAAGAGAAGCATCGGAATCTTAAAGTGGACTCAGAGGAGAGGTTCAAATCATAGAAAGTGAGAGTGTCAGTCCACTTGTGCTCACGTCTGCATTGAGCCTTTTGTATTAAATTCGGATGCAATTTCTGTGTTTCATCATCAATAATTAGGTGCAAGGTATACAGTAATCTTGAAGTGAACCATCGGAATCTAAAACTCGGCTCACAGAAGAGGTTCAAATCGTAGAAAGTGAGAGTGTCAGTCCTCTTGTTTTTATATCGGCAGTGTGCCTTTTGTATTAAATTAGGATGCAATTTCTGTGTTTCATCATCAATAAGAAGGTTCAAGGTATACAGTAATCATGAAGTGAAGCATCGAAATCAAAAACTGGACTCACCGGTGAGGTTCAAATCGTAGAAAGTGAGAGTATTAGTCCTCTTGTACTTAAGTAGGCATTTCTCCTTTTGTATTAAATTCGGATGCAATTTCTGTGTTTCATCGTCAATAAGTAGGTGCAACGTATACAGTAATCTTGAAGTGAAGCATCGGAATCTAAAACTAGGCTCACAGGAGAGGTTCAAATCGAAGAAAGTGAGAGTGTCAGTCCTCTTGTACTTATGTCGGCATTGTGCCTTTTGTATTAAATTCGGATGCAATTTCTGTGTTTCATCGTCAATGAGAAGGTTCAAGGTATACAGTAATCCTGAAGTGAAGCATCGGAATCAAAAACTGGACTCACAGGTGAGGTTCAAATCGTAGAAAGTGAGTTAGTCCACTTGTACTTAAGTCGGCATTGTGCCTTTTGTATTAAATTCGGATGCAATTTCTGTGTTTCATCGTCAATAAGAAGGTGCAACTTATACAGTAAACCTGAAGTGTAGCATCGGAATCTAAAACTGGACTCACAGGAGAGGTTCAAATCATCGAAAGTGAGAGTGTCAGTCCGCTTGTACTTACGTCGGCATTGTGCCTTTAGTATTAAATTCGGATGCAATTTCTGTTTCATCGGCAATAAGAAGGTGCAATGTATACAGTAATCTTGAAGTGAAGCATCGGAATCTAAAACTGGACTCACAGGAGAGGTTCAAATCGGTGAAAGTGAGAGAGTCAGTCCTCTTGTACTTAAGTCGGCATTGTGCCTTTTGTATTAAATCCCGATGCAATTTCTGTGTTTCATCTTCAATAAAAAGGTGCAAGGTATACAGTAAACGTGAAGTGAAGCATCGGAATGTAAATCTGGACTCACAGGAGAGGGTCAAAACGTAGAAAGCGAGAGTGTCAGTCCTCTTTTACTTAAGTCGGCATTGTGCCTTTTGTATTAAATACGGATGCAATTTCTGTGTTTCATCGTCAATAAGAAGGTGCAAGGTATACAGTAAACCTGAAGTGGAACATCGGAATCTAAAACTGGACTCACAGGAGAGGTTCAAACCGTAGAAAGTGAGAGTGTCAGTCCTCTTGTACTTAAGTCGGCATTGTACTTTTTGTATTAAATTCCGATGCAATTTCTGTGTTTCATCGTCAATTAGCAGGTGCAAGGTATACAGTACACGTGAAGTGTAGCATCGGAATCTAAAACTGGACTCACAGGAGAGGTTCAAATCATAGAAAATGACAGTGTCAGTCCTCTTTCACTTATATCAGCATTGAGCCTTTTGTACTAAATTCGGATGCAATTTCTGTGTTTCATCGTCAATAAGCAGGTTCTAGGGATACAGTATACCTGAAGTGAAGCATCGGAATCTTAAACCGGACTCGCAGGAGAGGTTCAAATCATAGAAAGTTAGAGAGTCAGTCCTCTTGTACTTAAGTCGGCATTGTGCGTTTGTATTAAATTCGGATGCAAACTACGTGTTTCATCATCAACAAGAAGGTCCAAGGGATTCAGTAAACATGAAGTGAAGCATCAGAATCTAAAACTGGACTCACAGGAGAGGTTCAAGTCATAGAAAGTGAGAGTGTCAGTCGTCTTGTACTTAAGTCGGCATTGTGGCTTTTGTATTAAATTCGGATGCAATTTCTGTGTTTCATCGTCAATAAGAAGGTGCAAGGTATACAGTAAACCTGATGTGAAGCATCGGATTCTAAAACTGGACTCACAGGAGAGGTTCAAATCGTAGAAAGTGAGAGTGTCAGTCCTCTTGTACTTAAGTCGGCATTGTGCTTTTTGTATTAAATTCGGATGCGATTTCTGTGTTTCATCGTCAATAAGATGGTGCAAGGTATACAGTAAACGTGAAGTGAAGCATCGGAATCTAAATCTGGACTCACAGGAGAGGTTCAAATCTTAGAAAGTGAGAGTGTCAGTAATCTTGTACTTAAGTCGGCATTGTGCATTTTGTATTAAATTCGGATGCAATATCTGTGTTTCATCGTCAATAAGAAGGTGCAAGGTATGAAGTAAACCTGATGTGATGCATAGGAATCTAAAACTGGACTCACAGGAGAGGTTCAAATCGTAGAAAGTGAGAGTGTCAGTCCTCTTGTACTTAAGTCGGCATTGTGCATTTTGTATTAAATTCGGATGCGATTTCTGTGTTTCATCGTCAATAAGATGGTGCAAGGTATACAGTAAACCTGAAGTGAAGCATCGGAATCTAAAACTGGACTCACAGGAGACTCTCAAATCATAGAAAGGAGAGTGTCAGTCCTCTTGTACTTAAGTCGGCATTGTGCCTTTTGTATTAAATTCGGATGCAATTTCTGCGTTTCAACGTCAATAAGAAGGTCCAAGGGATACAGTAAACCTGAAGTGAAGCATCGGAATCTAAAACTGGACTCACAGGAGAGTAAGTTAGAGTGTCGGTCCTCTTGTACTAAAGTCGGCATTGTGCCATTTGTATTATATTCGGATGCAAACTATGTGTTTCATCGTCAATAAGAAGGTCCAAGGGATACAGTAAACCTGAAGAGAAGCATCGGAATCTTAAAGTGGACTCAGAGGACAGGTTCAAATCATAGAAAGTGAGAGTGTCAGTCCTCTTGTGCTCACGTCTGCATTGAGCCTTTTGTATTAAATTCGGATGCAATTTCTGTGTTTCATCATCAATAATTAGGTGCAAGGTATACAGTAATCTTGAAGTGAAGCATCGGAATCTAAAACTCGGTTCACAGAAGAGGTTCAAATCGTAGAAAGTGAGAGTGTCAGTCCTCTTGTACTTATGTCGGCAGTGTGCCTTTTGTATTAAATTAGGATGCAATTTCTGTGTTTCATCATCAATAAGAAGGTTCAAGGTATACAGTAATCATGAAGTGAAGCATCGAAATCAAAAACTGGACTCACCGGTGAGGCTCAAATCGTAGAAAGTGAGAGTATTAGTCCTCTTGTACTTAAGTCGGCATTGCTCCTTTTGTATTAAATTCGGATGCAATTTCTGTGTTTCATCGTCAATAAGTAGGTGCAAGGTATACAGTAATCTTGAAGTGAAGCATCGGAATCTAAAACTAGGCTCACAGGAGAGGTTCAAATCGAAGAAAGTGAGAGTGTCAGTCCTCTTGTACTTATGTCGGCATTGTGCCTTTTGTATTAAATTCGGATGCAATTTCTGTGTTTCATCGTCAATGAGAAGGTTCAAGGTATACAGTAATCCTGAAGTGAAGCATCGGAATCAAAAACTGGACTCACAGGTGAGGTTCAAATCGTAGAAAGTGAGTTAGTCCTCTTGTACTTAAGTCGGCATTGTGCCTTTTGTATTAAATTCGGATGCAATTTCTGTGTTTCATCGTCAATACGAAGGTGCAACTTATACAGTAAACCTGAAGTGTAGCATCGGAATCTAAAACTGGACTCACAGGAGAGGTTCAAATCATCGAAAGTGAGAGTGTCAGTCCGCTTGTACTTACGTCGGCATTGTGCCTTTAGTATTAAATTCGGATGCAATTTCTGTTTCATCGGCAATAAGAAGGTGCAATGTATACAGTAATCTTGAAGTGAAGCATCGGAATCTAAAACTGGACTCACAGGAGAGGTTCAAATCGTAGAAAGCGAGAGTGTCAGTCCTCTTTTACTTAAGTCGGCATTGTGCCTCTTGTATTAAATACGGATGCAATTTCTGTGTTTCATCGTCAATAAGAAGGTGCAAGGTATACAGTAAACGTGAAGTGAAGCATCGGAATGTAAATCTGGACTCACAGGAGAGGGTCA
Source organism: Schistocerca americana (assembly GCF_021461395.2). Lineage (NCBI taxonomy): Eukaryota > Metazoa > Arthropoda > Insecta > Orthoptera > Acrididae > Schistocerca > Schistocerca americana. The sequence continues at coordinate 19,221,799 of NC_060126.1, read as the reverse complement.
AATCGTAGAAAGCGAGAGTGTCAGTCCTCTTTTACTTAAGTCGGCATTGTGCCTTTTGTATTAAATACGGATGCAATTTCTGTGTTTCATCGTCAATAAGAAGGTGCAAGGTATACAGTAAACCTGAAGTGGAACATCGGAATCTAAAACTGGACTCACAGGAGAGGTTCAAATCGTAGAAAGTGAGAGTGTCAGTCCTCTTGTACTTAAGTCGGCATTGTACTTTTTGTATTAAATTCCGATGCAATTTCTGTGTTTCATCGTCAATTAGCAGGTGCAAGGTATACAGTACACGTGAAGTGAAGCATCGGAATCTTAAACCGGACTCACAGGAGAGGTTCAAATCATAGAAAGTTAGAGAGTCAGTCCTCTTGTACTTAAGTCGGCATTGTGCTTTTGTATTAAATTCGTATGCAAACTACGTGTTTCATCGTCAACAAGAAGGTCCAAGGGATTCAGTAAACATGAAGTGAAGCATCAGAATCTAAAACTGGACTCACAGGAGAGGTTCAAGTCATAGAAAGTGAGAGTGTCAGTCGTCTTGTACTTAAGTCGGCATTGTGGCTTTTGTATTAAATTCGGATGCAATTTCTGTGTTTCATCGTCAATAAGAAGGTGCAAGGTATACAGTAAACCTGATGTGAAGCATCGGAATCTAAAACTGGACTCACAGGAGAGGTTCAAATCGTAGAAAGTGAGAGTGTCAGTCCTCTTGTACTTAAGTCGGCATTGTGCTTTTTGTATTAAATTCGGATGCGATTTCTGTGTTTCATCGTCAATAAGATGGTGCAAGGTATACAGTAAACCTGAAGTGAAGCATCGGAATCTAAAACTGGACTCACAGGAGACTCTAAAATCATAGAAAAAGAGAGTGTCAGTCCTCTTGTGCTTAAGTCTTCATTGTGCCTTTTGTATTAAATTCGGATGCAATTTCTGCGTTTCATCGTCAATAAGAAGTTCCAAGGGATACAGAAAACCTGAAGTGAAGCATCGGCATCTAAAACTGGACTCACAGGAGAGAAGGATAGAGTGTCAGTCCTCTTGTACTAAAGTCGGCAATGTGCCATTTGTATTATATTCGGATGCAAACTATGTGTTTCATCGTCAATAACAAGGTCCAAGGGATACAGTAAACCTGAAGTGAAGCATCGGAATCTAAAACTGGACTCACAGGAGATGTTCAAATCATAGGAAGTGAGAGTGTCAGTCCTCTTGTACTTAAGTCGGCATTGTGCCTTTTGTATTAAATTCGGATGCAATTTCTGTGTTTCTTCGTCAATAAGAAGGTGCAAGGTATACAGTAAACCTGAAGTGAAGCATCGGAATCTAAAACTGGACTCACAGGAGAGGTTCAAGTCTTAGAAAGTGAGAGTGTCAGCCCTCTTGTACTTAGGTCGGCATTGTCCCTTTTGTATTAAATTCGGATGCAATTTCAGTGTTTCATCGTCAAGAAGAAGGTGCAGGGTATACAGTAAACCTGAAGTGAAGCATCGGAATCTAAAACTGGACTCAGAGGAGAGGTTCAAATCATAGAAAGAGAATTTTGTATTAAACGCGGATGCAATTTCTGTGTTTCATCGTCAATACGAAGGTGCAAGGTATACAGTAAACCTGAAGTGAAGCATCGGAATCTAAAACTGGACTCACAGGAGAGGTTCAAGTCGTAGAAAGTGAGAGTATCAGTCCTCTCGTAATTAGGTCGGCATTGTGCCTTTTGTATTAAATTCGGATGCAATTTATGTGTTTCATCGAAATTAAGAAGGTGCAAGGTATACAGTAAACCTGAAGTGAAGCATCGGAATCTAAAACTGGACTCACAGGAGAGGTTCAAATCATAGAAAGTGAGAGTGCCAGTCCTCTTTTACCTAAGTCGACATTGTGCCTTTTGTACTAAATTCGGATGCTAAATGTGTGTTTCATCGTCAATAAGAGGGTCCAAGGGATACAGTATGCCTGAAGTGAAGCATCGGAATCTAAAACTGGACTCACACGAGAGGTTCAAATCGTAGAAAGTGAGAGTGTCAGTGATCTTGTACTTAAGTCGGCATTGTGCATTTTGTATTAAATTCGGATGCAATTTCTGTGCTTCATCGTCAATAAGGAGGTGCAAAGTATACAGTAATCTTGAAGTGAAGCATCGGAATCTAAAACTGGACTCACAGGAGAGGTTCAAATCGTAGAAAGTGAGAGTGTCAGTCCTCTTGTACTTAAGTCAGCAGTGTGCCTTTTGTATTAAATTCGGATGCAATTTCTGTGTTTCATTGTCAATAAGAAGGTGCAAGGTATATAGTAAACCTGAAGTGAACCATCGGAATCTAAAAGTGGACTCACAGGAGATGTCGAAATCATAGAAAGTGAGAGTGTCTGTCCACTTGTACTTAAGTCGGCAATGTGCCTTTTGTATTAAATTCGGATGCAATTTCTGTGTTTCATCGTCAATAAGAAGGTGCGAGGTATACAGTAAACCTGAAGTGAAGCATCGGAATCTAAAACTGGACTCACAGGAGAGGTTCAAATCGTTGAAAGTGAGAGGGTCAGTACTCTGGTACTTAAGTCGTCATTGTGCCTTTTGTATTAAATTCGGATACAGTTTCTGTGTTTCATCGTCAATAAGAAAGTGCAAGGTATACAGTAAACCTGAAGTGAAGCATCCGAATCTAAAACTGGACTCAGAGGAGAGGTTCAACTCATAGAAAGTGAGAGTGTCAGTCCTCTTGTACTTAAGTCGGCATTGTGCCTTTTGCAATTAATTCGGATGCAAATTCTGTGCTTCATCGTCAATAAGAAGGAGCAAGGTATACAGTAAACCTGAAGTGAAGCATCGGAATCTAAAACTGGACTCACAGGAGAGGTTTAAATCGTAGAAAGTGAGAGTGTCAGTCCTCTTGTACTCAAGTCAGCATTGTGCATTTTGTTTTAAATTCGGATGCAATTTCTGTGTTTCATCGTCAAGAAGAAGGTGCAAGGTATACAGTAAACCTGAAGTGAAGCATCGGATTCTAAAACTGGACTCACAGGAGAGGTTCAAATCATCGAAAGTGAGAGTGTCAGTCCGCTTGTACTTACGTCGGCATTGTGCCTTTAGTATTAAATTCGGATGCAATTTCTGTTTCATCGTCAATAAGAAGGTGCAATGTATACAGTAATCTTGAAGTGAAGCATCGGAATCTAAAACTGGACTCACAGGAGAGGTTCAAATCGGTGAAAGTGAGAGAGTCAGTCCTCTTGTACTTAAGTCGGCATTGTGCCTTTTGTATTAAATTCCGATGCAATTTCTGTGTTTCATCTTCAATAAAAAGGTGCAAGGTATACAGTAAACGTGAAGTGAAGCATCGGAATGTAAATCTGGACTCACAGGAGAGGGTCAAATCGTAGAAAGCGAGAGTGTCAGTCCTCTTTTACTTAAGTCGGCATTGTGCCTTTTGTATTAAATTCGGATGCAATTTATGTGTTTCATCGAAATTAAGAAGGTGCAAGGTATACAGTAAACCTGAAGTGAAGCATCGGAATCTAAAACTGGACTCTTAGGAGAGGTTCAAATCATAGAAAGTGAGAGTGCCAGTCCTCTTTTACCTAAGTCGACATTGTGCCTTTTGTACTAAATTCGGATGCTAAATGTGTGTTTCATCGTCAATAAGAGGGTCCAAGGGATACAGTATACCTGAAGTGAAGCATCGGAATCTAAAACTGGACTCACACGAGAGGTTCAAATCGTAGAAAGTGAGAGTGTCAGTGATCTTGTACTTAAGTCGGCATTGGGCATCTTGTATTAAATTCGGATGCAATTTCAGCGCTTCATCGTCAATAAGGAGGTGCAAAGTATACAGTAATCTTGAAGTGATTCATCGGAATCTAAAACTGGACTCACAGGAGAGGTTCAAATCGTAGAAAGTGAGAGTGTCAGTCCTCTTGTACTTAAGTCGGCAGTGTGCCTTTTGTATTAAATTCGGATGCAATTTCTCTGTTTCATTGTCAATAAGAAGGTGCAAGGTATATAGTAAACCTGAAGTGAACCATCGGAATCTAAAAGTGGACTCACAGGAGAGGTTCAAATCATATAAAGTGAGAGTGTCAGTCCTCTTGTACTTATGTCGGCATTGTGCCTTTTGTATTAAATTCGGATGCAATTTCTGTATTTAATCGTCAATAAGAAGGTGCAATGTATGCAGTAAACCTGAAGTGAAGCTTCGGAATCTAAAATTGGACTCAGAGGAGAGGTTCAACTCATAGAAAGTGAGAGTGTCAGTCCTCTTGTACTTAAGTCGGCATTCTGCCTTTTGCATTAAATTCGGATGCAATTTCTGTGTTTCATCGTCAAGAAGAAGGTGCAAGGTATACAGTAAACCTGAAGTGAAGCATCGGATTCTAAAACTGGACTCACAGGAGAGGTTCAAATCATATAAAGTGAGAGTGTCAGTCCTCTTGTACTTATGTCGGCATTGTGCCTTTTGTATTAAATTCGGATGCAATTTCTGTGTTTCATCGTCAATAAGAAGGTTCAAGGTATACAGTAAACCCGAAGTGAAGCATCGGAATCTAAAACTGGACTCACAGGAAAGGTTCAAATCATAGAAAGTGAGAGTGTCAGTCCTCTAGTACTTTAGTCGGCATTGTGCCTTTTGTATTAAATACGGATGCAATTTCTGTGTTTCATTGTCAATAAGAAGGTGCAAGGAATACAGTAAACCTAAAGTGAAGCATCGGAATCTAAAACTGGACTCACAGGAGAGGTTCATATCGTAGAAAGTGAGAGTGTCAGTCCTCTTTTACTTAAGTCGGCATTGTGCCTTTTGTATTAAATTCCGATGCAATTTCTGTTTTTCATCGTCAATAAGAAAGTGCAAGGTATACAGTAAACCTGAAGTGAAGCATCGGAATCTAAAACTGGACTCCAAGGAGTGGTTTAAATCATAGAAAGTGCCTTTTGTATTAAATACGGATGCAATTTCTTTGTTTCATCGTCAATAAGAAGGTGCAAGGTATACAGTAAACCTGAAGTGAAGCATCGGAATCTAAAACTGGACGCACAGGAAAGGTTCAAATCGTAGAAAGTGAGAGTGTCAGTCCTCTTGTACTTAGGTCGGCATTGTGCCTTTTGTATTTAATTCGGATGCAATTTATGTGTTTTAATCGTCAATAAGAAGGTGCAAGGTATACAGTAAACCTGAAGTGAAGCATCGGAATCTAAAATTGGGCTCACAGGAGGGGTTTAAATCATAGAAAATGAGAGTGTCAGTCCTCTTTTACATAAGTCGCCTTTGTGCCTTTTATACTAAATTCGGATGCAATTTCTGTGTTTCATCGTCAATAAGAAGGTTCAAGGTATACAGTAAACCTGAAGTGAAGCATCGGAATCTAAAGCTGGACTCACAGGAGAGGTTCAAATCATAGAAAGTGAGAGTGTCAGTACTCTTGTACTTAAGTCGGCATTGTGCCTTTTGTATTAAATTACGATGCAATTCCTGTTTTTCATCGTCAATAAGAAAGTGCAAGGTATACAGTAAACCTGAAGTGAAGCATCGGAATCTAAAACTGGACTCCAAGGAGTGGTTTAAATAATAGAAAGTGCCTTTTGTATTAAATATGGATGCAATTTGTTTGTTTCATCGTCAATAAGAAGGTGCAAGGTATACAGTAAACCTGAAGTGAAGCATCGGAATCTAAAACTGGACGCACAGGAAAGGTTCAAATCGTAGAAAGTGAGAGTGTCAGTCCTTTTGTACTTAGGTCGGCATTGTGCCTTTTGTATTAAATTCGGATGCAATTTATGTGTTTCATCGTCAATAAGAAGGTGCAAGGTATACAGTAAACCTGAAGTGAAGCATCGGAATCTAAAATTGGACTCAGAGGAGAGGTTCAACTCATAGAAAGTGAGAGTGTCAGTCCTCTTGTACTTAAGTCGGCATTGTGCCTTTTGCATTAAATTCGGATGCAATTTCTGTGCTTCATCGTCAATAAGAAGGAGCAAGGTATACAGTAAAACTGAAGTGAAGCATCGGAATCTAAAACTGGACTCACAGGAGAGGTTCAAATCGTAGAAAGTGAGAGTGTCAGTCTTCTTGTACTCAAGTCGGCATTGTGTCTTTTGTTTTAAATTCGGATGCAATTTCTGTGTTTCATCGTCAATAAGAAGGTGCAAGGTATACAGTAAACCTGAAGTGAAGCAGCGGAATCTAAACCTGGCCTCACAGGAGAGGTTCAAATCATAGGAAGTGAGAGTGTCAGTCCTCTTTTACTTAAGTCGGCATTGTGCCTTTTGTATTAAATTTCGATGCAATTTCTGTGTTTCATCGTCAATAAGAAAGTGCAAGGTATACAGTAAACCTGAAGTGAAGCATCGGAATCTAAAACTGGACTCCAAGGAGTGGTTTAAATCATAGAAAGTGCCTTTTGTATTAAATACGGATGCAATTTCTTTGTTTCATCGTCAATAAGAAGGTGCAAGGTATACAGTAAACCTGAAGTGAAGCATCGAAATCTAAAACTGGACTCACTGGAGAGGATCAAATCATCTAAAGTGAGAGCGTCAGTCCTCTTGTACTTATGTCGGCATTGTGCCTTTTGTATTAAATTCGGATGCAATTTCTGTACTTAATCGTCAATAAGAAGGTGCAAGGTATGCAGTAAACCTGAAGTGAAGCATCGGAATCTTAAACTGGGCTCGCAGGAGGGGTTTAAATCATAGAAAATGAGAGTGTCAGTCCTCTTTTACATAAGTCGGCATTGTGCCTTTTGTACTAAATTCGGATGCAATTTCTGAGTTTCATCGTCAATAAGATGGTCCAAGGGATACAGTATACCTGACGTGAAGCATCGGAATCTAATAGTGGACTCACAGGAGAGGTTCAAATCATAGAAAGTTAGAGTGTCAGTCCACTTGTACTTAAGTCGGCATTGTGCCTTTTGTATTAAGTTCGGATGCAAACTCTGTGTTTCATCGTCAATAAAAAGGTGCAAGGTATACAGTAAACCTGAAGTGAAGCATCGGAATCTAAAACTGGACTCACAGGAGAGGTACAAATCGTTGAAAGTGAGAGGGTCAGTCCTCTTGTACTTAAGTCGGCATTGTGCCTTTTGTATTAAATTCGGATGCAGTTTCTGTGTTTCATCGTGAATAACAAGGTGCAAGGTATACAGTAAACCTCAAGTGAAGCATCGGAATCTAAAACTAGATTCAGAGAAGAGGTTCAACTCATAGAAAGTGAGAGTGTCAGTCCTCTTGTACTTAAGTCGGCATTGTGCCTTTTGCATTAAATTCGGATGCAATTTCTGTGCTTCATCGTCAATAAGAAGGAGCAAGGTATTTAGTAAACCTGAAGTGAAGCATCGGAATCTAAAACTGGACTCACAGGAGAGGTTCAAATCGTAGAAAGTGAGAGTGTCAGTCCTCTTGTACTTAAGTCGGCATTGTGCCTTTTGCATTAAATTCGGATGCAATTTCTGTGCTTCATCGTCAATAAGAAGGAGCAAGGTATTTAGTAAACCTGAAGTGAAGCATCGGAATCTAAAACTGGACTCACAGGAGAGTTTCAAATCGTAGAAAGTGAGAGTGTCAGTCCTCTTGTACTTAAGTCGGCATTGTGCCTTTTGCATTAAATTCGGATGCTATTGCTGTGTTTCATCGTCAATAAGACGGTCAAGGTATACAGTAAACCTGAAGTGAAGCATCGGAATCTAAAACTGGACTCCAAGGAGTGATTTAAATCATAGAAAGTGCCGTTTGTATTAAATACGGATGCAATTTCTTTGTTTCATCGTCAATAAGAAGGTGCAAGGTATACAGTAAACCTGAAGTGAAGCATCGGAATCTAAAACTGGACTCACAGGAGAGGTTCAAATCATATAAAGTGAGAGCGTCAGTCCTCTTGTACTTATGTCAGCATTGTGCCTTTTGTATTAAATTCGGATGCAATTTCTGTATTTAATCGTCAATAAGAAGGTGCAAGGTATGCAGTAAACCTGAAGTGAAGCATCGGATTCTAAAACTGGACTCACAGGAGAGTTTCAAATCGTAGAAAATGAGAGTGTCAGTCCTCTTTTACATAAGTCGGCATTGTGCCTTTTGTACTAAATTCGGATGCAATTTCTTTGTTTCATCGTCAATAAGATGGTCCAAGGGATACAGTATACCTGAAGTGAAGCATCGGAGTCTAAAAGTGGACTCACAGGAGAGGTTCAAATCATAGAAAGTTAGAGTGTCAGTCTACTTGTACTTAAGTCGGCATTGTGCCTTTTGTATTAAGTTCGGATGCAAACTCTGTGTTTCATCGTCAATAAGAAGGTCCAAGGGATTCAGTAAACCTGAAGTGAAGCATCGGAATCTAAAACTGGACTCACAGGAGAGGTTCTAATCATAGGAAGTGAGAGTGTCAGTCCTCTTGTACTTAAGTCGGCATTGTGCCTTTTGCATTAAATTCGGATGCAATTACTGTGTTTCATCGTCAATTAGAATGTGCAAGGTATACAGTAATCTTGAAAATGAAGCATTGGAATCTAAAACTGGGCTCACATTAGAGGTTCAAATCGTAGAAAGTGAGAGTTTGAGTCCTCTTGTACTTAATTTGTCATTGTAACTTTTGTATTAAATTCGGATGCAATTTCTGTGTTTCATCGTCAATAAGAAGGTTCAAGGTATACAGTAAACCTGAAGTGAAGCATCGGAACCTAAAACTGGACTAACAGGAAAAGTTCAAATCATAGAAAGTGAGAGTGTCAGTCCTCTTGTACTTAAGTCGGCATTGTGCCTTTTGTATTAAATACGGATGCAATTTCTGTGTTTCATCGTCAATAAGAAGGTGCAAGGAATACAGTAAACCTAAAGTGAAGCATCGGAATCTAAAACTGGACTCACAGGAAAGGTTCAAATCGTAGAAAGTGAGAGTGTCGGTCCTTATGTACTTACGTCGGCATTGTGCCTTTAGTATTAAATTCGGATGCAATTTCTGTGTTTCATCGTCAATAAGAAGGTGCAAGGTATACAGTAAACCTGAAGTGAAGCAGCGGAATCTAAACCTGGCCTCACAGGAGAGGTTCAAATCATAGGAAGTGAGAGTGTCAGTCCTCTTTTACTTAAGTCGGCATTGTGCCTTTTGTATTAAATTCCGATGCAATTTCTGTGTTTCATCGTCAATAAGAAAGTGCAAGGTATACAGTAAACCTGAAGTGAAGCATCGGAATCTAAAACTGGACTCCAAGGAATGGTTTAAGTCATAGAAAGTGCCTTTTGTATTAAATACGGATGCAATTTCTTTGTTTCATCGGCAATAAGAAGGTGCAAGGTATACAGTAAACCTGAAGTGAAGCATCGAAATCTAAAACTGGACGCACAGGAAAGGTTCAAATCGTAGAAAGTGAGAGTGTCAGTCCTCTTTACTTAGGTCGGCATTGTGCCTTTTGTATTAAATTTGGATGCAATTTATGTGTTTAATCGTCAATAAGAAGGTGCAAGGTATACAGTAAACCTGAAGTGAAGCATCGGAATCTTAAACTGGGCTCGCAGGAGGGGTTTAAATCATAGAAAATGAGAGTGTCAGTCCTCTTGTACTTAAGTCGGCATTGTGCCTTTTGTATTAAATTCGGATGCAGTTTCTGTGTTTCATCGTGAATAACAAGGTGCAAGGTATACAGTAAACCTCAAGTGAAGCATCGGAATCTAAAACTAGATTCAGAGAAGAGGTTCAACTCATAGAAAGTGAGAGTGTCAGTCCTCTTGTACTTAAGTCGGCATTGTGCCTTTTGCATTAAATTCGGATGCAATTTCTGTGCTTCATCGTCAATAAGAAGGAGCAAGGTATTTAGTAAACCTGAAGTGAAGCATCGGAATCTAAAACTGGACTCACAGGAGAGGTTCAAATCGTAGAAAGTGAGAGTGTCAGTCCTCTTGTACTCAAGTCGGCTTTGTGCCTTTTGTTTTAAATTCGGATGCAATTTCTGTGTTTCATCGTCAAGAAGAAGGTGCATGATATACAGTAAACCTTAAGTGAAGCATCGGATTCTAAAACTGGACTCACTGGAGAGGATCAAATCATCTAAAGTGAGAGCGTCAGTCCTCTTGTACTTATGTCGGCATTGTGCCTTTTGTATTAAATTCGGATGCAATTTCTGTACTTAATCGTCAATAAGAAGGTGCAAGGTATGCAGTAAACCTGAAGTGAAGCATCGGATTCTAAAACTGGACTCACAGGAGAGTTTCAAATCGTAGAAAGTGAGAGTGTCAGTCCTCTTGTACTTAAGTCGGCATTGTGCCTTTTGCATTAAATTCGGATGCTATTGCTGTGTTTCATCGTCAATAAGACGGTCCAAGGTATACAGTAAACCTGAAGTGAAGCATCGGAATCTAAAACTGGACTCCAAGGAGTGATTTAAATCATAGAAAGTGCCGTTTGTATTAAATACGGATGCAATTTCTTTGTTTCATCGTCAATAAGAAGGTGCAAGGTATACAGTAAACCTGAAGTGAAGCATCGGAATCTAAAACTGGACTCACAGGAGAGGTTCAAATCATATAAAGTGAGAGCGTCAGTCCTCTTGTACTTATGTCAGCATTGTGCCTTTTGTATTAAATTCGGATGCAATTTCTGTATTTAATCGTCAATAAGAAGGTGCAAGGTATGCAGTAAACCTGAAGTGAAGCATCGGATTCTAAAACTGGACTCACAGGAGAGTTTCAAATCGTAGAAAATGAGAGTGTCAGTCCTCTTTTACATAAGTCGGCATTGTGCCTTTTGTACTAAATTCGGATGCAATTTCTTTGTTTCATCGTCAATAAGATGGTCCAAGGGATACAGTATACCTGAAGTGAAGCATCGGAGTCTAAAAGTGGACTCACAGGTGAGGTTCAAATCATAGAAAGTTAGAGTGTCAGTCTACTTGTACTTAAGTCGGCATTGTGCCTATTGTATTAAGTTCGGATGCAAACTCTGTGTTTCATCGTCAATAAGAAGGTCCAAGGGATACAGTAAACCTGAAGTGAAGCATCGGAATCAAAAACTTGACTCACAGGAGAGGTTCTAATCATAGGAAGTGAGAGTGTCAGTCCTCTTGTACTTAAGTCGGCATTGTGCCTTTTGCATTAAATTCGGATGCAATTACTGTGTTTCATCGTCAATTAGAATGTGCAAGGTATACAGTAATCTTGAAAATGAAGCATTGGAATCTAAAACTGGGCTCACAGGAGATGTTCAAATCATAGAAAGTGAGAGCGTCAGTCTTCTTGTATTTAATTCGGCATTTTGCCTTTTGTAATAAATTCGGATGCAATTTCTGTGTTTCATCGTCAATAAGAAGGTGCAAAGTATACAGTAATCTTGAAGTGAAGGATTGGAGTCTAAAACTGGACTCACAGGAGACGTTTAAATCGTAGAAAGTGAGAGTGTCAGTCCACTTGTACCTATGTCGGCATTGTGCTTTTTGTATTATATTCGGATGCAATTTCTATGTTTCATCGTTAATAAGAAGGTCCAATTGATACAGTAAACCTGAAGTGAAGCATCGGAATCTGAAACTGGACTCACAGGAGAGGTTCAAATCGTAGAAAGTGAGAGAGTCAGTCCTCTTGTAGCTAAGTCGGCATTGTGCCTTTTGTATTAAATTTGGATGCTATTTCTGTGTTTCCTCGTCAATAAGAAGGTGCAAGGTATACAGTAATCTTGACGTGAGGCATCGGAATCTAAAACAGGACTCACAGGAGAGGTTCAAATCGTCAAAAGTGAGAGTGTCAGTCCTCTTGTACTTAAGTCGGCATTGTGCCTTTTGTATTAAATTCGGATGCAATTTCTGTGCTTCATCGTCAATAAGAAGGTGCAAGGTATACAGTAAACCTGAAGTGAAGCATCGGAATCTAAAACTGGATTCACAGGAGAGGTTCAAATCGTAGAAAGTGATAGTGTCAGTCTCCTTGTACTTAAGTCGGCATTGTGCCTTTTGTATTAAATTCGGATCCAATTTTTGTGCTTCATCGTCTATATTAAGGTCCAAGGGATACAGTTAACCTGAAGTGAAGCATCAGAATCTAGAACTGGACTCACAGGAGAGGTTTGAATCGTAGAAAGTGAGAGTGTCAGTCCTCTTGTACTTAAGTCGGCATTGTGCTTTTGTATTAAATTCGGATGCAATTTCTGTGTTTCATCGTCAATAAGAAGGTGCAAAGTATACAGTAAACCTGAAGTGAAGCATCCGAATCTAAAACTGGACTCACAGGAGGGGTTCAAATCATAGAAAGTGAGACTGTCAGTCCTATTGTACTTAAGTCGGCATTGTGCCTTTTGTATTAAATTCGGATGCAATTTCTGTGCTTCATCGTCAATAAGAAGGTGCAAGGTATACAGTAAACCTGAAGTGAAGCTTCGGAATCAAAAATTGGACTTACAGAAGAGGTTCAAATCACAGAAAATTTGAGTGTCAGTCCTCTTGTACTTAAGTCGGCATTGTGCCTTTTGTATTAAATTCGGATGCAAATTCTGTTTTTCATCGTCAATAAGAAGGTGCAAGGTATACAGTAAACCTGAAGTGAAGGATCGGAATCTAAAACTGGACTCACAGGAGGGGTTCAAATCGTAGAAAGTGATAGTGTCAGTCCTCTTGTACTTAAGTCGGCATTGTGCCTTTTGTATTAAATTCGGATCCAATTTCTGTGTTTCATCGTCAATAAGAGGGTCCAAGGGATACAGTAAACCTGAACTGAAGCATCGATATTTAAGCTGAACTCACAGGAGAGGTTCAAATCATATAAAGTTAGAGTGTCAGTCCTCTTGTACTTATGTCGGCATTGTGCATTTTGTATTACATTCGGATGAAATTTCTGTGTTTCATCGTCAATAAGAAAGTGCAAGGTATACAGTAATCCTAAGTGAAACATCGGAATCTAAAACTGGACTCACAGGAGAAGTTCAAATCGTAGAACGTGACATTGTCTGTTCTCTTGTACTTAAGTCGTCATTGTGTCCTTTGTATAAAATTCGCATGCAATTTCTGTGTTTCATCATTAATAAGAAGGTGCAAGGTATACAGTAATCTTGTAAATGAAGAATCGGAATCTAAAACTGGACTCACAGGAGAGGTTCAAATCATAGAAAGTGAGAGTGTCACTCCTCTTGTACTTAAGTCGGCATTGTGCTTTTGTATTAAATTCGGATGCAATTTCTGTGTTTCATTGTCAATAAGAAGGTGCAAGGTATACAGTTAACCTGACCTGAAGCATCGGAATCCAAAACTGGACTCACAGGAGAGGTTCAAATCGTAGAAAGAAAGAGTGTCAGTCCTCTTGTACGTAAGTCGGCATTGTGCTTTTTGTATTAAATTCGAATGCAATTTCTGTGTTTCTTCTTCGGTAAGTGGGTGCAAGGTATACAGTAAACCTGAAGTGAAGCATCGGAAACTAAAACTGGACTCACATGAGAGGTTCAAATCATAGAAAGTGAGAGTGTCAGTCCTCTTTTACTTAAATCGGCTTTGTGCCTTTTATGTTAAATTCGGATGCAATTTCTAAGTTTCATCTTTAATTACAAGGTCCAAGGGATACAGTAAACCTGAAGTAAAGCATCGGAATCTAAAACTGGGCTCACAGCAGAGGCTCAAATCATAGAAAGTTAGAGTGTTAGTCCACTTGTACTTAAGTCAGCATTGTGCCTTTTGTATTAATTTCGGATGCAATTTTTGTGTTTCATCGTCAATAAGAAGGTGCAAGTTATACAGTAAACCTGAAGTGAACCATCGGAATCAAAAACTGGACTCACAGGAGAGGTTCAAATCGCAGAAAGTAAGAGAGTCAGTCGTCTTGTACTTAAGTCGGCATAGTGACTTTCGTATTAAATTCTGATGCAATTTCTCTGTTTCATCGTCAATAAGATGGTGCGAGGTATAGAGTAAACCTGAAGTGAAGCATCGGAATCTAAAACTGGACTTATAGGAGAGGTTCAAATCGTAGAATGTGAGAGTGTCACTCCTCTTGTACTTAAGTCGGCATTGTAACTTTTGTATAAAATTCGGATAAAATTTCTGTGTTTCATCGTCAATAAGAAGGTGCAAGGTATACAGCAAACCTGAAGTGAAGCATCGGTATCTAAAACTGGACTCACAGGAGAGGTTCAAATCGTAGAAAGTGAGAGTGTCAGTCCTCTTGTACTTATGTCGGCATTGTGCCTTTTGTATTAAATTCGGATGCAATTTCTGTGTTTCACCGTCAATAGGAAGGTGCAAGGTATACAGTAAACCTGAAGTGAAGCATCGGAAACTAAAACTGGACTCACAAGAGAGGTTCGATTCGTAGAAAGTGAGAGTGTCAGTCTTCTTGTACTTAAGTCGGCATTGCAACTCTTGTATCAAATTCGGATGCAATTACGGTGTTTCATCGTCAATAAGAAGGTGCAAGGTATACAGTAAACCTGAAGTGAAGCATCGGAATCTAAAACTGGACTCACAGGAGAGGAACAAATCGTAGAAGGTGAGAGTGTCAGTCCTCTTGTACCTAAGTCGGTATTGTGCCTTTTGTATTAAATTCGGATGCAATTTCTGTGTTTCATCGTCAATAAGAAGGTGCAAGGTATACAGTTAACCTGACCTGAAGCATCGGAATCCAAAACTGGACTCACAGGAGAGGTTCAAATCGTAGAAAGTAAGAGTGTCAGGCCTCTTGTACGTAAGTCGGCATTGTGCTTTTTGTATTAAATTCGAATGCAATTTCTGTGTTTCTTCTTCAGTAAGAGGGTGCAAGGTATACAGTAAACCTGAAGTGAAGCATCGGAATCAAAAACTGGACTCACAGGAGAGGTTCTAATCATAGGAAGTGAGAGTGTCAGTCCTCTTGTACTTAAGTCGGCATTGTGCCTTTTTGCATTAAATTCGGATGCAATTACTGTGTTTCATCGTCAATTAGAATGTGCAAGGTATACAGTAATCTTGAAAATGAAGCATTGGAATCTACAACTGGGCTCACATGAGATGTTCAAATCATAGAAAGTGAGAGCGTCAGTCCTCTTGTATTTAATTCGTCATTTTGCCTTTTGTAATAAATTCGGATGCAATTTCTGTGTTTCATCGTCAATAAGAAGGTGCAAAGTATACAGTAATCTTGAAGTGAAGGATCGGAATCTAAAACTGGACTCACAGGAGACGTTCAAATCGTAGAAAGTGAGAGTGTCAGTCCTCTTGTACTTAAGTCGGCATTGTGCCTTTTGTATTAAATTCGGATGCACTTTCTGTGTTTCATCGTCAATAAGAAGGTGCAAGGTATACAGTAAACCTGAAGTGAGGCATCGGAATCTAAAACTTGACTCACAGGAGAGGTTCAAATCATAGAAAGTGAGAGTGTCAGTCCTCTTGTACTTAAGTCGGCATTGTGCCTTCTGTATTAAATTCGGATGCCATTTGTGTTTCATCGTCAATAACAAGGTGCAATGTATACAGTAAACCTGAAGTGAGGCATCGGAGTCTAAAACTGGACTCACAGGAGAGGTTCAAATCGTTGAAAGTGAGAGGGTCAGTCCTCTTGTACTTAAGACGGCATTGTGCGTTTTTTATTAAATTCGGATGCAATTTCTGTGTTTCATCGTCAATAAGAAGGTGCAAGGTATACAGTAAACCTGAGGTGAAGCATCGGAATCTAAAACTGGACTCACAAGAGAGGTTTAAATCATAGAGAGTGTGAGTGTCAGTCCACTTGTACTTAAGTCGGCATTGTGCCTTTCCTATTAAATTCGGATGCAACTTCTGTGTTTCATCGTCAATGAGTAGGTGCAAGGTATACAATAAAACCTGAAGTGATCCATCGGAATGTCAAACTGGACTCACAGGAGAGGTTCAAATCGTGGAAAGTGAGAGTGTCAGTCCTCTTGTACTTAAGTCGGCATTGTGCCTTTTGTATTAAATTCGGATGCAATTTCTGTGTTTTATCGTCAATAAGAAGGTGCAAGGTATACAGTAAACCTTACGTGAAGCATCAGAATCTAGAACTGGACTCACAGGAGAGGTTTGAATCGTAGAAAGTGAGAGTGTCAGTCCTCTTGTACTTCAGTCGGCATTGTGCCTTTTGTATTAAATGTGGATGGAATTTCTGTGTTTCATCGTCAATAAGAAGGTGCAAAGTATACAGTAAACCAGAAGTGAAGCATCCGAATCTAAAACTGGACTCACAGGAGGGGTTCAAATCATAGAAAGTGAGACTGTGAGTCCTCTTTTAATTAAGTCGGCATTGTGCCTTTTGTATCAAATTCGGATGCAAACTCTGTGTTTCATCGTCAATAAGAAGATGCAAGGTATACAGTAAACCTGAAGTGAAGCATCGGAATCAAAAACTGGACTCACATAAGACGTTCAAATCATAGAAAGTTAGAGTGTCAGTCCTCTTGTACTTACGTCGGCATTGTGCCTTTTGTATTAAATTCCGATGCAATTTCTGTGTTCCATCGTCAATAAGAAGTTCCAAGGGATACAGTAAACCTAAAGTGAAGGGTCGCAATCTAAAACTAGACTCACAGGAGAGGTTCAAATCATAGAAAGTATCAGTCTTCTTGTACTTAAGTCGGCATTGGGCCTTTTGTATTAAATTCGGATGCAATTTTTGTGTTTCATCGTCAATAAGAAGGTGCAAGGTATACAGTAAACCTGAAGTGAAGCATCGGAATCTAAAACTATACTCACAGGAGAAGTTCAAAGCATATAAAGTTAGAGTGTCAGTCCACTTGTACCTTTGTCGGCATTGTGCCTTTTGTATTATATTCGGATACAATTTCTGTGTTTCATCGTTAATAAGAAGGTCCAATTGATACAGTAAACCTGAAGTGAAGCATCGGAATCTGAAACTGGACTCACAGGAGAGGTTCAAATCGTAGAAGGTGAGAGAGTCAGTCCTCTTGTAGCTAAGTCGGCATTGTGCCTTTTGTATTAAAATCGGATGCAATTTCTGTGCTTCATCGTCAATAAGAAGGTGCAAGGTATACAGTAAAAATGAAGTGAAGCATCGGTATCTAAAACTGGATTCACAGGAGAGGTTCAAATCGTAGAAAGTGATAGTGTCAGTCTCCTTGTACTTAAGTCGGCATTGTGCCTTTTGTATTAAATTCGAACCCAATTTTTGTGCTTCATCATCTATATTAAGGTCCAAGGGATACAGTTAACCTGAAGTGAAGCGTCAGAATCTAGAACTGGACTCACAGGAGAGGTTTGAATCGTAGAATGTGAGAGTGTCAGTCCTCTTGTACTTAAGTCGGCATTGTGCTTTTGTATTAAATTCGGATGCAATTTCTGTGTTTCATCGTCAATAAGAAGGTGCAAAGTATACAGTAAACCTGAAGTGAAGCATCCGAATCTAAAACTGGACTCACAGGAGGGGTTCAAATAATAGAAAGTGAGACTGTCAGTCCTCTTGTACTTAAGTCGGCATTGGCCTTTTGTATTAAATTCGGATGCAATTTCTGTGCTTCATCGTCAATAAGAAAGTGCAAGGTATACAGTAAACCTGACGTGAAGCATCGGAATCTAAAACTGGACTCACAGGAGAGGTTCAAATCATAGAAAGTGAGAGTGTCAGTCCTCTTGTACTTAAGTCGGCATTGTGCCTTTTGTATGAAATTCGAATGCAATTTCTGTGTTTCATCGTCAATAAGAAGGTGCAAGGTATACATTAAACCTGAAGTGAAGCATCGGAATCTAAAACTGGACTCACAGGAGAGGTTTAAATCGAAGAAAGTGAGAGTGTCAGTCCTCTTGTACTGAAGCCGGCATTGTGACTTTTGTATTAAATTCGAATGCAATTTCTATGTTTCATCGTCAATAAGAAGGTCCAAGGGATACAGTAAACCTGAAGTGAAGCTTCGGAATCAAAAATTGGACTCACAGAAGAGGTTCAAATCACAGAAAATTTGAGTGTCAGTCCTCTTGTACTTAAGTCGGCATTGTGCCTTTTGTATGAAATTCGGATGCAAATTCTGTTTTTCATCGTCAATAAGAAGGTGCAAAATTATACAGTAAACCTGAAGTGAAGGATCGGAATCTAAAACTGGACTCACAGGAGGGGTTCAAATCGTAGAAAGTGATAGTGTCAGTCCTCTTGTACTTAAGTCGGCATTGTGCCTTTTGTATTAAATTCGGATCCAATTTCTGTGTCTCATCGTCAATAAGAGGGTCCAATCGATACAGTAAACCTGAACTGAAGCATCGATAATTAAGCTGAACTCACAGGAGAGGTTCAAATCATATAAAGTTAGAGTGTCAGTCCTCTTGTACTTATGTCGGCATTGTGCATTTTGTATTACATTCGGATGAAATTTCTGTGTTTCATCGTCAATAAGAAAGTGCAAGGTATACAGTAATCCTGAAGTGAAACATCGGAATCTAAAACTGGACTCACAGGAGAAGTTCAAATCGTAGAACGTGACATTGTCTGTTCTCTTGTACTTAAGTCGTCATTGTGTCTTTTGTATAAAATTCGCATGCAATTTCTGTGTTTCATCATTAATAAGAAGGTGCAAGGTATACAGTAATCTTGTAAATGAAGAATCAGAATCTAAAACTGGACTCACAGGAGAGGTTCAAATCATAGAAAGTGAGAGTGTCAGTCCTCTTGTACTTAAGTCGGCATTGTGCCTTTTGTATTAAATTCGGATGATATTTCTGTGTTTCATTGTCAATAAGAAGTTGCAAGGTATACAGTTAACCTGACCTGAAGCATCGGAATCCAAAACTGGACTCACAGGAGAGGTTCAAATCGTAGAAAGAAAGAGTGTCCGTCCTCTTGTACGTAAGTCGGCATTGTGCTTTTTGTATTAAATTCGAATGCAATTTCTGTGTTTCTTCTTCAGTAAGTGGGTGCAAGGTATACAGTAAAACTGAAGTGAAGCATCGGAATCTAAAACTGGACTCACAGGAGAGGTTCAAATCATAGAAAGTGAGAGTGTCAGTCCTCTTGTACTTAAGTCGGCATTGTGCCTTTTGTATAAAATTCGAATGCAATTTCTGTGTTTCATCGTCAATAAGAAGGTGCATGGTATACATTAAACCTGAAGTGAAGCATCGGAGTCTAAAACTGGACTCACAGGAGAGGTTTAAATCGAAGAAAGTGAGAGTGTCAGTCCTCTTGTACTGAAGCCGGCATTGTGACTTTTGTATTATATTCGAATGCAATTTCTGTGTTTCATCGTCAATAAGAAGGTCCAAGGGATACAGTAAACCTGAAGTGAAGCTTCGGAATCAAAAATTGGACTCACAGAAGAGGTTCAAATCACAGAAAATTTGAGTGTCAGTCCTCTTGTACTGATGTCGGCATTGTGCATCTTGTATTACATTCGGATGAAATTTCTGTGTTTCATCGTCAATAAGAAAGTGCAAGGTATACAGTAATCCTGAAGTGAAACATCGGAATCTAAAACTGGACTCACAGGAGAAGTTCAAATCGTAGAACGTGACATTGTCTGTTCTCTTGTACTTAAGTCGTCATTGTGTCTTTTGTATAAAATTCGCATGCAATTTCTGTGTTTCATCATTAATAAGAAGGTGCAAGGTATACAGTAATCTTGTAAATGAAGAATCGGAATCTAAAACTGGACTCACATGAGAGGTTCAAATCATAGAAAGTGAGAGTGTCAGTCCTCTTGTACTTAAGTCGGCATTGTGCCTTTTGTATTAAATTCGGATGCAATTGCTGTGTTTCATTGTCAATAAGAAGGTGCAAGGTATACAGTTAACCTGACCTGAAGCATCGGAATCCAAAACTGGACTCACAGGAGAGGTTCAAATCGTAGAAAGAAAGAGTGTCAGTCCTCTTGTACGTAAGTCGGCATTGTGCTTTTTGTATTAAATTCGAATGCAATTTCTGTGTTTCTTCTTCAGTAAGTGGGTGCAAGGTATACAGTAAACCTGAAGTGAAGCATCGGAAACTAAAACTGGACTCACATGAGAGGTTCAAATCATAGAAAGTGAGAGTGTCAGTCCTCTTTTACTTAAATCGGCTTTGTGCCTTTTATATTAAATTCGGATGCAATTTCTAAGTTTCATCTTTAATTACAAGGTCCAAGGGATACAGTAAACCTGAAGTAAAGCATCGGAATCTAAAACTGGGCTCACAGCAGAGGCTCAAATCACAGAAAGTTAGAGTGTCAGTCCACTTGTACTTAAGTCAGCATTGTGCCTTTTGTATTAATTTCGGATGCAATTTTTGTGATTCATCGTCAATAAGAAGGTGCAAGTTATACAGTAAACCTGAAGTGAACCATCGGAATCAAAAACTGGACTCACATGAGAGGTTCAAATCATAGAAAGTGAGAGTGTCAGTCCTCTTGTACTTAAGTCGGCAATGTGCCTTTTGTATTACATTCGGATGCAATTTCTGTGTTTCATCGTCAATAAGAAGGTGCAAGGTATACAGTAAACCTGAAGTGAGGCATCAGAATCTAAAACTGGACTCACAGGAGAGGTACAAATCATAGTAAGTGTGAGTGTCAGTCCTCATGTACTTAAGTCGGCATTGTGCTTTTTGTATTAAATTCGGATGCAATTTCTGTGTTTTATCGTCAATAAGGAGGTGCAAGGTATACAGTAAACCTGAAGTGAAGCATCAGAATCTAGAACTGGACTCACAGGAGAGGTTTGAATTGTAGAAAGTGAGAGTGTCAGTCCTCCTGTACTTAAGTCGGCATTGTGCCTTTTGTATTAAATTCGGATGCAATTTCTGTGTTTCATCGTCAATAAGAAGATGCAAAGTATACAGTAAACCTGACGTGAAGCATCCGAATCTAAAACTGGACTCACAGGAGAGGTTCAAATCGTAGAAAGTGAGAGTGTCAGTCCTCTTGCAGCTAAGTCGGCATTGTGCATTTTGTATTAAATTTGGATGCAATTTCTGTGTTTCCTCGTCAATAAGAAGGTGCAAGGTATACAGTAAACCTGAAGTGAAGCATCGGAATCTAAAACTGGATTCACAGAAGAGGTTCAAATCGTAGAAAGTGATAGTGTCAGTCTCCATGTACTTAAGTCGGCATTGCGCCTTTTGTATTAAATTCGGATCCAATTTTTGTGTTTCATCATCAAGACTAAGGTCCAAGGGATACGGTAAACCCTTAAGTGAAGCATCAGAATCTAGAACTGGTCTCACAGGAGAGGTTTGAATCGTAGAAAGTGAGAGTGTCAGTCCTCTTGTACTTAAGTCGGCATTGTGCTTTTGTATTAAATTCGGATGCAATTTCTGTGTTTCATCGTCAATAAGAAGGTGCAAAGTATACAGTAAACCAGAAGTGAAGCATCCGAATCTAAAACTGGACTCACAGGAGGGGTTCAAATCATAGAAAGTGAGACTGTCAGTCCTCTTGTACGTAAGTCGGCATTGTGCCTT
Source organism: Schistocerca americana (assembly GCF_021461395.2). Classification (NCBI taxonomy): domain Eukaryota; kingdom Metazoa; phylum Arthropoda; class Insecta; order Orthoptera; family Acrididae; genus Schistocerca; species Schistocerca americana. The sequence continues at coordinate 19,200,480 of NC_060126.1, read as the reverse complement.
TTGTATTAAATTCGAATGCAATTTCTGTGTCTCATCGTCAATAAGAAGGTGAAAGGTATACATTAAACCTGAAGTGAAGCATCGGAATCTAAAACTGGAGTCACAGGAGAGGTTTAAATCGAAGAAAGTGAGTGTGTCAGTCCTCTTGTACTAAAGTCGGCATTGTGACTTTTGTATTAAATTCGAATGCAATTTCTGTGTTTCATCGTCAATTAGAAGGTCCAAGGGATACAGTTAACCTGAAGTGAAGCTTCGGAATCAAAAAATTGACTCACAGGAGAGGTTCAAATCACAGAGAGTTTGAGTGTCAGTCCTCTTGTACTTAAGTCGGCATTGTGCCTTTTGTATTAAATTCGGATGCAAATTCTGTATTTCATCGTCAATAAGAAGGTGCAAGGTATACAGTAAACCTGAAGTGAAGGATCGGAATCTAAAACTGGACTCACAGGAGGGGTTCAAATCGTAGAAAGTGATAGTGTCAGTCCTCTTGTACTTAAGTCGGCATTGTGCCTTTTGTATTAAATTCGGATCCAATTTCTGTGTTTCATCGTCAATAAGAGGTCCAAGGGATACAGTAAACCTGAACTGAAGCATCGGAATTTAAGCTGGACTCACAGGTGAGGTTCAAATCATAGAAAGTTAGAGCGTCAGTCCGCTTGTACTTAAGTCGGCATTGTGCATTTTGTATTACATTCGGATGCAATTTCTGTGTTTCATCGTCAATAAGAAAGTGCAAGGTATACAGTAATCCTGAAGTGAAGCATCGGAATCTAAAACTGAACTCACAGGAGAAGTTCAAATCGTAGAACGTGAGATTGTCTGTTCTCTTGTACTTAAGTCGTCATTGTGTCTTTTGTATAAAATTCGGATGCAATTTCTGTGTTTCATCATCAATAAGAAGGTGCAAGGTATACAGTAATCTTGAAAATGAAGAATCGGAATCTAAAACAGGACTCACAGGCGAGATTCAAATCATAGAAAGTGAGAGTGTCAGTCCTCATGTACTTGAGTCGGCATTGTGCCTTTTGTATTAAATGCGGATGCAATTTCTGTGTTTCATCGTCAATAAGAAGGTTCAAGGTATACAGTAAACCTGAAGTGAAGCATCGGAATCTAAAACTGGACTCACAGGAGAGGTTCAAATCATTGAAAGTGAGAGTGTCATTCCTCTTGTACTTAAGTCGGCATTGTGCCTTTTGTATTAAATTTGGATGCAATTTCTGTGTTCCATCGTCAATAAGAATGTCCAAGGGATACAGTATACCTGAAGTGAAGCATCGGAATCTAAAACTGGCCACACAGGACGGGATCAAATCATAGAAAGTTAGAGTGTCAGTCCTCTTGTACTTAAGTCGGCATTGTGCCTTTTGTATTAAATTCGGATGCAAACTCTGTGTTTCATCGTCAATAAGAATGTGCAAGTTATACAGTAAACCTGAAGTGAAGCATCGGAATCTAAAACTGGGCTCACAGGAGAGGCTCAAATCATAGAAAGTTAGAGTGTCAGTCCTCTTGTACTTAAGTCAGCATTGTGCATTTTGTATTAAATTCGGATGTAATTTTTGTGTTTCATCGTCAATAAGAAGGTGCAAGGTATACAGTAAACCTGAAGTGAAGCATCGGAATCCAAAACTGGATTCACAGGAGAGGTTCTAATAGTAGAAAGTGAGAGAGTCAGTCGTCTTGTACTTAAGTCGGCATTGTGACTTTTGTATTAAATTCTGATGCAATTTCTGTGTTTCATCGTCAATAAGATGGTGCAAGGTATACAGTAAACCTGAAGTGAAGCATCGGAATCTAAAACTGGGCTCACAGGAGAGGTTCAAATCGTAGAATGTGAGAGTGTCACTCCTCTTGTACTTAAGTCGGCATTGTAACATTTGTATTAAATTCGGATTAAATTTCTGTGTTTTATCGTCAATAAGAAGGTGCAAGGTATACAGCAAACCTGAAGTGAAGCATCGGAATCGAAAACTGGACTCACAGGAGAGGTTCAAATCGTAGAAAGTGAGAGTGTCAGTCCTCTTGTACTTAAGTCGGCATTCTGACTTTTGTATTAAATTCGGATGCAATTTCTGTGTTTCATCGTCAATAAGAAGGCGCAAGGTATACAGTAAACCTGAAGTGAAGCATCAGAAACTAAAACTGGACTCACAAGAGAGGTTCGAATAGTAGAAAGTGAGAGTGTCAGTCCTCTTGTACTTAAGTCGGCATTGTGCCTTTAGTATTAGATTAGGATGCAGTTTCTGTGTTTCATCATCAATAAGAAGGTGCAAGGTATAGAGTAAACCTGAAGTGAAGCATCGGAATCTAAAACTGGACTCACAGAAGAGGTTCAAATCGTAGAAAGTGAGAGTGTCAGTCCACTTGTACTTAAGTCGGTATTGTGCCTTTCGTATTAAATTCGGATGCAATTTCTGTGTTTCATCGTCAATAAGAAGGTGCAAGGTATACAGTAAACCTGACCTGAAGCATCGGAATCCAAAACTGGACTCACAGGAGAGGTTCAAATCGTAGAAAGTAAGAGTGTCACTCCTCTTGTACGTAAGCCGGCATTGTGCTTTTTGTATTAAATTCTAATGCAATTTCTGTGTTTCTTCTTCAGTAAGTGGGTGCAAGGTATACAGTAAACCTGAAGTGTAGCATCGGAAACTAAAACTGGACTTACATGAGAGGTACAAATCATAGAAAGTGAGAGTGTCAGTCCTCTTTTACTTAAATCGGCTTTGTGCCTTTTATATTAAATTCGGATGCAATTTCTGTGTTTCATCTTCAATTACAAGGTCCAAGGGATACAGTAAACCTGAAGTGAAGCACCGGAATCTAAAACTGGGTTCACAGGAGAGGCTCAAATCATAGAAAGTTAGAGTGTCAGTCCACTTGTACTTAAGTCAGCATTGTGCCTTTTGTATTAAATACGGATGCAATTTTTGTGTTTCATCGTCAATAAGAAGGTGCAAGGTAAACAGTAAACCTGAAGTGAACCATCGGAATCTAAAACTGGACTCACAGGAGAGGTTCAAATCGTAGAAAGTGAGAGAGTCAGTCGTCTTGTACTTAGGTCGGCATTGTGACTTTTGTATTAAATTCTGATGCAATTTCTGTGTTTCATCGTCAATAAGATGGTGCAAGGTATACAGTAAACCTGAAGTGAAGCATCGGAATCTAAAATTGGACTCATAGTAGAGATTCAAATCGTAGAATAAGAGAGTGTCACTCCTCTTGTACTTAAGTCGGCATTGTAACTTTTGTATAAAATTCGGATAAAATTTCTGTGTTTCATCGTCAATAAGAAGGTGCAAAGTATACAGCAAACCTGAAGTTAGGCATCGGAATCTAAAACTGGACTCACAGGAGAGGTTCAAATCGTAGAAAGTGAGAGAGTCAGTCGTCTTGTACTTAAGTCGGCATTGTGACTTTTGTATTAAATTCTGATGCAATTTCTGTGTTTCATCGTCAATAAGGTGGTGCAAGGTATACAGTAAACCTGAAGTGAAGCATCGGAAACTAAAACTGGACTCACAAGAGACGTTCGTATCGTAGAAAGTGAGAGTGTCAGTCCTCTTGTACTTATGTTGGCATTGCAACTCTTGTATCAAATTCAGATGCAATTTCTGTGTTGCATCGTCAATAAGAGGGTGCAAGGTATACAGTAAACCTGAAGTGAAGCATCGGAATCTAAACCTGGACTCACAGGAGAGGATCAAATCGTGGAAGGTGAGAGTCTCAGTCCTCTTGTAATTAAGTCGGCATTGTGCCTTTTGTATTAGATTAGGATGCAGTATCTGTGTTCCATCGTCAATAAGAAGGTGCAAGGTATACAGTAAACCTGAAGTCAAGCATCGGAATCTAAAACTGGACTCACAGAAGAGGTTCAAATCGTAGAAAGTGAGAGTGTCAGTCCAGTTGAAATTAAGTCGGCATTGTGCCTTTTGTATTAAATTGGGATGCAATTTCTGTGTTTCATCGTAAATAACAAGGTGCAAGGTGTACAGTAATCCTGAAGTGAAGCATCGGAATCTAAAACTCGATTCACAGGAGAGTTTCAAATCGTAGAAAGTGAGAGTGTCAGTCCTCTTGTACTTAAGTCGGCATTGTGCTTTTGTATTAAATTTGGATGCAATTTCTGTGTTTCTACGTCAATGAGAAGGTCCAAGGGATACAGTAAACCTGAAGTGAAGCATCGGAATCTAAAACTGGACTCACAGGAGAGGTTCAAATCGCAGAAAGTGAGAGTGTCTGTCCTCTTGTTCTTAAGTCGGCATTGTGCCTTTTGTATTAATTTCGGATGCAATTTCTGTGTTTCATCGTCAATAAGAAGGTCCAAGGGATACAGTATACCTGAAGTGAAGAATCGGAATCTAAAACTGGACTCACAGGAGAGGTTCAAATCATAGAACGTCTGAGTGTCAGTCCTCTTGTACTTAAGTCGACATTGTGCCTTTTGTATTAAATTCGGATGCGATTTCTGTGTTTCATCGTCAATAAGAAGGTGCGAGGTATACAGTAAACCTGAAGTGAAGCATCGGAATCTAAAACTGGACTCACAGGAGAGGTTCAAATCGTAGAAAGTGAAAGTGTCAGTCCTCTTGTACTTAAGTCGGCATTGTGCCTTTTGTAGTAAATTCTAATGCAATTTCTGTGTTTCATCGTCAATAAGAAGGTGCAAGGTATACTTTAAACCTGAAGTGAAGCATGGGAATTTAAAACTGGACTCACAGGAGAGGTTCAAATCGTGGAAAGTGAGAGTGTCAGTCCTCTTATACCTAAGTCGGCATTGTGCCGTTTGTATTAAATTCTAATGCAATTTCTGTGTTTCATCGTCAATACGAAGGTGCAAGGTATTCAGTAAACCTGGTGTGAAGCATCGGAATCTAAAACTTGACTCACAGGAGGGGTTCAAATCATAGAGAGTGAGAGTGTCAGTCCTCTTTTACTTAAGTCGGCATTGTGCCATTTGTATTATATTCGGATGTAAACTATGTGTTTCATCTTCGATAAGAATGTGCAAAGTATACAGTAGACCTGAAGTGAAGCATCGGAATCTAAAACTGGACTCACAGGAGCGGTTGAAATCATAGAAAGTGAGAGTGTCAGTCCTCTTGTACTTAAGTCGGCATTGTAACTTTTGTATTAAATTCGGATGCAATTTCTGTGTTTCATCGTCAAAAAGAAGGTTCAAGGTATACAGTAAACCTGAAGTGAAGCATCGGAATCTAAAACTGGACTCACAGGAGAGGTTCTAATCGTAGAAAGTGAGAGTGTCAGTCCTCTTGTACTTATGTCGGCATTGTGCCTTTTGTATTTAATTCGGATGCAATTTCTGTGTTTCATTGTCAATAAGAAGGGGCAAGGTATACAGTAAACCTAAGTGAAGCATGGGAATCTAAAACAGACCTCACAGGAAAGGTTCAAATCGTAGAAAGTGAGAGTGTCAGTCCTCTTGTACCTATGTCGGCATTGTGGCTTTTGTATTACATTCGGATGCAATTTCTGTGTTTCATCGTCAATTTAATGGTGCAAGGTATACAGTAAACCTGAAGTGAAGCATCGGAATCTAAAATTGGACTCACAGGAGAGATTCAAATCATAGCAAGTGAGAGTGTCAGTCCTCTTGTTCTTATGTCGGCATTGTGCCTTTTGTATTAAATTCGGATGCAAACTCTGTGTTTCATCGCCAATAAGAAGGTGCAAGGTATACAATAAACCTGAAGTGAGGCATCGGAATCTAAAACTGGACTCACAGGAGAGATTCAAATCATAGTAAGTGTGAGTGTCAGTCCTCCTATACTTAAATCGGCATTGTGCCTTTTGTATTAAATTCGGATGCAATTTCTGTGTTTCATCGTCAATAAGAAGGAGCAAGGTATACAGTAAACCTGAAGTGAAGCATAGGAATCAAAAACTGGACTCACAGGAGAGGTTCAAATCGAAAAAAGTGAGTGTGTCAGTCCTCTTGTACTTAAGTCGGCATTGTGCCTTTTGTATTAAATTCGGATGCAATTTCTGTGTTTCATCGTCAATAAGAAGGTGCAAGGTATACAGTAAACCCGACGTTAAGCATCGGAATCCAAAACTAGACTCACAGGAGAGGTTCATATTGTAGAAAGTAAGAGTGTCAGTCCTCTTGTACGTAAGTCGGCATTGTACTTTTTGTATTAAATTCGGATGCTATTTCTGTGTTTCTTCGTCAATAAGAAGGTGCAAGGTATACAGTAAACCTGAAGTGAAGTATCGGATTCTAAAACTGGACTCACAGGAGAGGTTCAAATCGTAGAAAGTGGGAGTGTCAGTCCTCCTGTACTTATGTCGGCATTGTGCCTTTTGTATTAAATTCGGATGCAGTTTCTGTTTTTCATCGTCAATAAGAAGGTGCAAGGTATACAGTAAACCTGCAGTGAAGTATGGGAATCTAAAACAGGCCTCACAGGAAAGGTTCAAATCGTAGAAAGTGAGAGTGTCAGTCCTCTTGTACGTAAGTCGGCATTGTGGCTTTTGTATTACATTCGGATGCAATTTCTGTGTTTCTTCGTCAATAAGAAGGTGCAAGGTATACAGTAAACCTGAAGTGAAGCATCGGAATCTGAAACTGGACTCACAGGAGAGATTCAAATCATAGTAAGTGAGAGTGTCAGTCCTCTTGTTCTTATGTCGGCATTGTGCCAATTTGTATTAATTTCGGATGCAAACTCTGTGTTTCATCGTCAATAAGAAGGTGCAAGGTATACAATAAACCTGGAGGGAAGCATCGGAATCTAAAACTGAACTCACATGAGAGGTTCAAGGCAAATAAAGTTAGAGTGTCAGCCCTCTTGTACTTAAGTCGGCATTGTGACTTTTATATAAAATTCGGATGCATTTTCTGTGTTCCATCGTCAATAAGAATGTCCAAGGAATACAGTATACCTGAAGTGAAGCATCGGTACCTAAAACTGGACTTACAGGAGAGGTTCAAATCGTAGAAAGTGAGAGTGTCAGTCCTCTTGTACTTAAGTCTGCATTGTGCCTTTTGTATTAAATTCGGATGCAATTTCTGTGTTTCATCGTCAATAACAAAGTGCAAGGTATACAGTAAACCTGAAGTGAATCATCGGAATCTAAAACTGGACTCACAGGAGAGGTTCAAATCGTAGAAAGTGAGAGAGTCAGTCGTCTTGTACTTAAGTCGGCATTGTGACTTTCGTATTAAATTCTGATGCAATTTCTGTGTTTCATCGTCAATAAGATGGTGCAAGGTATAGAGTAAACCTGAAGTGAAGCATCGGAATCTAAAACTGGACTCATAGGAGAGGTTCAAATCGTAGAATGTGAGAGTGTCACTCCTCTTGTACTTAAGTCGGCATTGTAACTTTTGTATAAAATTCGGATAAAATTTCTGTGTTTCATCGTCAATAAGAAGGCGCAAGGTATACAGCAAACCTGAAGTGAAGCATCGGTATCTAAAACTGGACTCACAGGAGAGGTTCAAATCGTAGAAAGTGAGAGTGTCAGTCCTCTTGTACTTAAGTCGGCATTGTGCCTTTTGTATTAAATTCGGATGCAATTTCTGTGTTTCACCGTCAATAGGAAGGTGCAAGGTATACAGTAAACCTGAAGTGAAGCATCGGAAACTAAAACTGGACTCACAAGAGAGGTCCGATTCGTAGAAAGTGAGAGTGTCAGTCTTCTTGTACTTAAGTCGGCATTGCAACTCTTGTATCAAATTCGGATGCAATTTCTGTGTTTCATCGTCAATAAGAAGGTGCAAGGTATACAGTAAACCTGAAGTGAAGCATCGGAATCTAAAACTGGACTCACAGGAGAGGATCAAATCGTAGAAGGTGAGAGTGTCAGTCCTCTTGTACTTAAGTCGGTATTGTGCCTTTTGTATTAAATTCGGATGCAATTTCTGTGTTTCATCGTCAATAAGAAGGTGCAAGGTATACAGTTAACCTGACCTGAAGCATCGGAATCCGAAACTGGACTCACAGGAGAGGTTCAAATCGTAGAAAGTAAGAGTGTCAGGCCTCTTGTACGTAAGTCGGCATTGTGCTTTTTGTACTAAATTCGAATGCAATTTCTGTGTTTCTTCTTCAGTAAGAGGGTGCAAGGTATACAGTAAACCTGAAGGGAAGCATCGGAATCTAAAACTGGACTCACATGAGAGGTTCAAGTCATAGAAACTGAGAGTGTCAGTCCTCTTTTACTTAAATCGGCTTTGTGCCTTTTGTATTAAATTCGGATGCAATTTCTGTGTTTCATCTTCAATTACAAGGTCCAAGGGATACAGTAAACCTGAAGTGAAGCATCGGAATCTAAAACTGGACTCACAGGAGAGGTTCAAATCGCAGAAAGTGAGAGCGTCAGTCCTCTTGTACTTCAGTCGGCATTGTGCCTTTTGTATTAAATTCAGATGCAATACCTGTGTTTCATCGTCAATAAGAAGGTGCAAGGTATACAGTAAACCTGAAGTGAACTATCGGAATGTAAAACTGGACTCACAGGAGAGGTTCAAATCATAGAAAGTGAGAGTGTCAGTCCTCTTGTACTTAAGTCGGCAATGTGCCTTTTGTATTAAATTCGGATGCAATTTCTGTGTTTCATCGTCAATAAGAAGGTGCAAGGTATACAGTAAACCTGAAGTGAGGCATCGGAATCTAAAACTGGACTCACAGGAGAGGTTCAAATCATAGTAAGTGTGAGTGTCAGTCCTCTTGTACTTAAGTCGGCATTGTGCCTTTTGTATTAAATTCGGATGCAATTTCTGTGTTTTATCGTCAATAAGGAGGTGCAAGGTATACAGTAAACCTGAAGTGAAGCATCAGAATCTAGAACTGGACTCACAGGAGAGGTTTGAATTGTAGAAAGTGAGAGTGTCAGTCCTCCTGTACTTAAGTCGGCATTGTGCCTTTTGTATTAAATTCGGATGCAATTTCTGTGTTTCTTCGTCAATAAGAAGGTGCAAGGTATACAGTAAACCTGAAGTGAAGTATCGGATTCTAAAACTGGACTCACAGGAGAGGTTCAAATCGTAGAAAGTGGGAGTGTCAGTCCTCCTGTACTTATGTCGGCATTGTGCCTTTTGTATTAAATTCGGATGCAGTTTCTGTTTTTCATCGTCAATAAGAAGGTGCAAGGTATACAGTAAACCTGCAGTGAAGTATGGGAATCTAAAACAGGCCTCACAGGAAAGGTTCAAATCGTAGAAAGTGAGAGTGTCAGTCCTCTTGTACGTAAGTCGGCATTGTGGCTTTTGTATTACATTCGGATGCAATTTCTGTGTTTCTTCGTCAATAAGAAGGTGCAAGGTATACAGTAAACCTGAAGTGAAGCATCGGAATCTGAAACTGGACTCACAGGAGAGATTCAAATCATAGTAAGTGAGAGTGTCAGTCCTCTTGTTCTTATGTCGGCATTGTGCCAATTTGTATTAATTTCGGATGCAAACTCTGTGTTTCATCGTCAATAAGAAGGTGCAAGGTATACAATAAACCTGGAGGGAAGCATCGGAATCTAAAACTGAACTCACATGAGAGGTTCAAGGCAAATAAAGTTAGAGTGTCAGCCCTCTTGTACTTAAGTCGGCATTGTGACTTTTATATAAAATTCGGATGCATTTTCTGTGTTCCATCGTCAATAAGAATGTCCAAGGAATACAGTATACCTGAAGTGAAGCATCGGTACCTAAAACTGGACTTACAGGAGAGGTTCAAATCGTAGAAAGTGAGAGTGTCAGTCCTCTTGTACTTAAGTCTGCATTGTGCCTTTTGTATTAAATTCGGATGCAATTTCTGTGTTTCATCGTCAATAACAAAGTGCAAGGTATACAGTAAACCTGAAGTGAATCATCGGAATCTAAAACTGGACTCACAGGAGAGGTTCAAATCGTAGAAAGTGAGAGAGTCAGTCGTCTTGTACTTAAGTCGGCATTGTGACTTTCGTATTAAATTCTGATGCAATTTCTGTGTTTCATCGTCAATAAGATGGTGCAAGGTATAGAGTAAACCTGAAGTGAAGCATCGGAATCTAAAACTGGACTCATAGGAGAGGTTCAAATCGTAGAATGTGAGAGTGTCACTCCTCTTGTACTTAAGTCGGCATTGTAACTTTTGTATAAAATTCGGATAAAATTTCTATGTTTCATCGTCAATAAGAAGGCGCAAGGTATACAGCAAACCTGAAGTGAAGCATCGGTATCTAAAACTGGACTCACAGGAGAGGTTCAAATCGTAGAAAGTGAGAGTGTCAGTCCTCTTGTACTTAAGTCGGCATTGTGCCTTTTGTATTAAATTCGGATGCAATTTCTGTGTTTCACCGTCAATAGGAAGGTGCAAGGTATACAGTAAACCTGAAGTGAAGCATCGGAAACTAAAACTGGACTCACAAGAGAGGTTCGATTCGTAGAAAGTGAGAGTGTCAGTCTTCTTGTACTTAAGTCGGCATTGCAACTCTTGTATCAAATTCGGATGCAATTTCTGTGTTTCATCGTCAATAAGAAGGTGCAAGGTATACAGTAAACCTGAAGTGAAGCATCGGAATCTAAAACTGGACTCACAGGAGAGGATCAAATCGTAGAAGGTGAGAGTGTCAGTCCTCTTGTACTTAAGTCGGTATTGTGCCTTTTGTATTAAATTCGGATGCAATTTCTGTGTTTCATCGTCAATAAGAAGGTGCAAGGTATACAGTTAACCTGACCTGAAGCATCGGAATCCGAAACTGGACTCACAGGAGAGGTTCAAATCGTAGAAAGTAAGAGTGTCAGGCCTCTTGTACGTAAGTCGGCATTGTGCTTTTTGTACTAAATTCGAATGCAATTTCTGTGTTTCTTCTTCAGTAAGAGGGTGCAAGGTATACAGTAAACCTGAAGGGAAGCATCGGAATCTAAAACTGGACTCACATGAGAGGTTCAAGTCATAGAAACTGAGAGTGTCAGTCCTCTTTTACTTAAATCGGCTTTGTGCCTTTTGTATTAAATTCGGATGCAATTTCTGTGTTTCATCTTCAATTACAAGGTCCAAGGGATACAGTAAACCTGAAGTGAAGCATCGGAATCTAAAACTGGACTCACAGGAGAGGTTCAAATCGCAGAAAGTGAGAGCGTCAGTCCTCTTGTACTTCAGTCGGCATTGTGCCTTTTGTATTAAATTCAGATGCAATACCTGTGTTTCATCGTCAATAAGAAGGTGCAAGGTATACAGTAAACCTGAAGTGAACTATCGGAATGTAAAACTGGACTCACAGGAGAGGTTCAAATCATAGAAAGTGAGAGTGTCAGTCCTCTTGTACTTAAGTCGGCAATGTGCCTTTTGTATTAAATTCGGATGCAATTTCTGTGTTTCATCGTCAATAAGAAGGTGCAAGGTATACAGTAAACCTGAAGTGAGGCATCGGAATCTAAAACTGGACTCACAGGAGAGGTTCAAATCATAGTAAGTGTGAGTGTCAGTCCTCTTGTACTTAAGTCGGCATTGTGCCTTTTGTATTAAATTCGGATGCAATTTCTGTGTTTTATCGTCAATAAGGAGGTGCAAGGTATACAGTAAACCTGAAGTGAAGCATCAGAATCTAGAACTGGACTCACAGGAGAGGTTTGAATTGTAGAAAGTGAGAGTGTCAGTCCTCCTGTACTTAAGTCGGCATTGTGCCTTTTGTATTAAATTCGGATGCAATTTCTGTGTTTCATCGTCAATAAGAAGATGCAAAGTATACAGTAAACCTGACGTGAAGCATCCGAATCTAAAACTGGACTCACAGGAGAGGTTCAAATCGTAGAAATTGAGAGTGTCAGTCCTCTTGCAGCTAAGTCGGCATTGTGCATTTTGTATTAAATTTGGATGCAATTTCTGTGTTTCCTCGTCAATAAGAAGGTGCAAGGTATACAGTAATCTTGACGTGAGGCATCGGAATCTAAAACTGGACTAACAGGATAGGTTCAAATCGTCAAAAGTGAGAGTGTCAGTCCTCTCGTACTTAAGTCGGCATTGTGCCTTTTGTATTAAATTCGGATGCAATTTCTGTGCTTCATCGTCTATAAGAAGGTGCAAGGTATACAGTAATCCTGAAGTGAAGCATCGGAATCTTAAACTGGATTCACAGGAGGGGTTCAAATCGTAGAAAGTGATAGTGTCAGTCTCCTTGTTCTTAAGTCGGCATTGCGCCTTTTGTATTAAATTCGGATCCAATTTTTGTGTTTCATCGTCAAGACTAAGGTCCAAGGGATACAGTAAACCCTTAAGTGAAGCATCAGAATCTAGAACTGGTCTCACAGGAGAGGTTTGAATCGTAGAAAGTGAGAGTGTCAGTCCTCTTGTACTTAAGTCGGCATTGTGCTTTTGTATTAAATTCGGATGCAATTTCTGTGTTTCATCGTCAATAAGAAGGTGCAAAGTATACAGTAAACCAGAAGTGTAGCATCCGAATCTAAAACTGGACTCACAGGTGGGGTTCAAATCATAGAAAGTGAGAGTGTCAGTCCTCTTGTACTTAAGTCGGCATTGTGCTTTTGTATTAAATTCGGATGCAATTTCTGTGTTCCATCGTCAATTAGAAGGTCCAAGGGATACAGTTAACCTGAAGTGAAGCTTCGGAATCAAAAAATTGACTCACAGGAGAGGTTCAAATCACAGAGAGTTTGAGTGTCAGTCCTCTTGTACTTAAGTCGGCATTGTGCCTTTTGTATTAAATTCGGATGCAAATTCTGTATTTCATCGTCAATAAGAAGGTGCAAGGTATACAGTAAACCTGAAGTGAAGGATCGGAATCTAAAACTGGACTCACAGGAGGGGTTCAAATCGTAGAAAGTGATAGTGTCAGTCCTCTTGTACTTAAGTCGGTATTGTGCCTTTTGTATTAAATTCGGATCCAATTTCTGTGTTTCATCGTCAATAAGAGGTCCAAGGGATACAGTAAACCTGAACTGAAGCATCGGAATTTAAGCTGGACTCACAGGTGAGGTTCAAATCATAGAAAGTTAGAGCGTCAGTCCGCTTGTACTTAAGTCGGCATTGTGCATTTTGTATTACATTCGGATGCAATTTCTGTGTTTCATCGTCAATAAGAAAGTGCAAGGTATACAGTAATCCTGAAGTGAAGCATCGGAATCTAAAACTGAACTCACAGGAGAAGTTCAAATCGTAGAACGTGAGATTGTCTGTTGTCTTGTACTTAAGTCGTCATTGTGTCTTTTGTATAAAATTCGGATGCAATTTCTGTGTTTCATCATCAATAAGAAGGTGCAAGGTATACAGTAATCTTGAAAATGAAGAATCGGAATCTAAAACAGGACTCACAGGAGAGGTTCAAATCATAGAAAGTGAGAGTGTCAGTCCTCATGTACTTGAGTCGGCATTGTGCCTTTTGTATTAAATGCGGATGCAATTTCTGTGTTTCATCGTCAATAAGAAGGTGCAAGGTATACAGTAATCCTGAAGTGAAGCATCGGAATCTAAAACTGAACTCACAGGAGAAGTTCAAATCGTAGAACGTGAGATTGTCTGTTCTCTTGTACTTAAGTCGTCATTGTGTCTTTTGTATAAAATTCGGATGCAATTTCTGTGTTTCATCATCAATAAGAAGGTGCAAGGTATACAGTAATCTTGAAAATGAAGAACCGGAATCTAAAACAGGACTCACAGGAGAGGCTCAAATCATAGAAAGTTAGAGTGTCAGTCCTCTTGTACTTAAGTCAGCATTGTGCCTTTTGTATTAAATTCGGATGTAATTTTTGTGTTTCATCGTCAATAAGAAGGTGCAAGGTATACAGTAAACCTGAAGTGAAGCATCGGAATCCAAAACTGGACTCACAGGAGAGGTTCAAATAGTAGAAAGTGAGAGAGTCAGTCGTCTTGTACTTAAGTCGGCATTGTGACTTTTGTATTAAATTCTGATGCAATTTCTGTGTTTCATCGTCAATAAGACGCTGCAAGGTATACAGTAAACCTGAAGTGAAGCATCGGAATCTAAAACTGGGCTCACAGGAGAGGTTCAAATCGTAGAATGTGAGAGTGTCACTCCTCTTGTACTTAAGTCGGCATTGTGCCTTTAGTATTAGATTAGGATGCAGTTTCTGTGTTTCATCGTCAATAAGAAGGTGCAAGGTATAGAGTAAACCTGAAGTGAAGCATCGGAATCTAAAACTGGACTCACAGAAGAGGTTCAAATCGTAGAAAGTGAGAGTGTCAGTCCACTTGTACTTAAGTCGGTATTGTGCCTTTCGTATTAAATTCGGATGCAATTTCTGTGTTTCATCGTCAATAAGAAGGTGTAAGGTATACAGTAAACCTGACCTGAAGCATCGGAATCCAAAACTGGACTCACAGGAGAGGTTCAAATCGTAGAAAGTAAGAGTGTCAGTCCTCTTGTACGTAAGCCGGCATTGTGCTTTTTGTATTAAATTCGAATGCAATTTCTGTGTTTCTTCGTCAGTAAGTGGGTGCAAGGTATACAGTAAACCTGAAGTGTAGCATCGGAAACTAAAACTGGACTTACATGAGAGGTACAAATCATAGAAAGTGAGAGTGTCAGTCCTCTTTTACTTAAATCGGCTTTGTGCCTTTTATATTAAATTCGGATGCAATTTCTGTGTTTCATCTTCAATTACAAGGTCCAAGGGATACAGTAAACCTGAAGTGAAGCATCGGAATCTAAAACTGGGCTCACTGGAGAGGCTCAAATCATAGAAAGTTAGAGTGTCAGTCCACTTGTACTTAAGTCAGCATTGTGCCTTTTGTATTAAATACGGATGCAATTTTTGTGTTTCATCGTCAATAAGAAGGTGCAAGGTATACAGTAAACCTGAAGTGAACCATCGGAATCTAAAACTGGACTCACAGGAGAGGTTCAAATTGTAGAAAGTGAGAGAGTCAGTCGTCTTGTACTTAAGTCGGCATTGTGACTTTTGTATTAAATTCTGATGCAATTTCTGTGTTTCATCGTCAATAAGATGGTGCAAGGTATACAGTAAACCTGAAGTGAAGCATCGGAATCTAAAACTGGACTCATAGTAGAGGTTCAAATCGTAGAATAAGAGAGTGTCACTCCTCTTGTACTTAAGTCGGCATTGTAACTTTTGTATAAAATTCGGATAAAATTTCTGTGTTTCATCGTCAATAAGAAGGTGCAAAGTATACAGCAAACCTGAAGTTAGGCATCGGAATCTAAAACTGGACTCACAGGAGAGGTTCAAATCGTAGAAAGTGAGAGTGTCAGTCCACTTATACTTAAGTCGGCATTGTGCCTTTTGTATTAAATTCGGATGCAATTTCTGTGTTTCATCGTCAATAAGAAGGTGCGAGGTATACAGTAAACCTGAAGTGAAGCATCGGAATCTAAAACTGGACTCACAGGAGAGGTTCAAATCGTAGAAAGTGAAAGTGTCAGTCCTCTTATACTTAAGTCGGCATTGTGCCTTTTGTAGTAAATTCTAATGCAATTTCTGTGTTTCATCGTCAATAAGAAGGTGCAAGGTATACAGTAAACCTGAAGTGAAGCATCGGAATCTAAAACTGGACTCACATTAGAGGTTCAAATCGTAGAAAGTGAGAGTGTCAGTCCTCTTGTACTTATGTCGGCATTGTGCCTTTTGTATTTAATTCGGATGCAATTTCTGTGTATCATTGTCAATAAGAAGGGGCAAGGTATACAGTAAACCTAAGTGAAGCATGGGAATCTAAAACAGACCTCACAGGAAAGGTTCAAATCGTAGAAAGTGAGAGTGTCAGTCCTCTTGTACCTATGTCGGCATTGTGGCTTTTGTATTACATTCGGATGCAATTTCTGTGTTTCATCGTCAATAAGATGGTGCAAGGTATACAGTAAACCTGAAGTGAAGCATAGGAATCAAAAACTGGACTCACAGGAGAGGTTCAAATCGAAGAAAGTGAGTGTGTCAGTCATCTTGTACTTAAGTCGGCATTGTGCCTTTTGTATTAAATTCGGATGCAATTTCTGTGTTTCATCGTCAATAAGAAGGTGCAAGGTATACAGTAAAACCGACGTGAAGCATCGGAATCCAAAACTAGACTCACAGGAGAGGTTCATATTGTAGAAAGTAAGAGTGTCAGTCCTCTTGTACGTAAGTCGGCATTGTACTTTTTGTATTAAATTCGGATGCTATTTCTGTGTTTCTTCGTCAATAAGAAGGTGCAAGGTATACAGTAAACCTGAAGTGAAGTATCGGATTCTAAAACTGGACTCACAGGAGAGGTTCAAATCGTAGAAAGTGGGAGTGTCAGTCCTCCTGTACTTATGTCGGCATTGTGCCTTTTGTATTAAATTCGGATGCAGTTTCTGTATTTCATCGTCAATAAGAAGGTGCAAGGTATACAGTAAACCTGCAGTGAAGTATGGGAATCTAAAACAGGCCTCACAGGAAAGGTTCAAATCGTAGAAAGTGAGAGTGTCAGTCCTCTTGTACGTAAGTCGGCATTGTGGCTTTTGTATTACATTCGGATGCATTTTCTGTGTTTCTTCGTCAATAAGAAGGTGCAAGGTATACAGTAAACCTGAAGTGAAGCATCGGAATCTGAAACTGGACTCACAGGAGAGATTCAAATCATAGTAAGTGAGAGTGTCAGTCCTCTTGTTCTTATGTCGGCATTGTGCCAATTTGTATTAATTTCGGATGCAAACTCTGTGTTTCATCGTCAATAAGAAGGTGCAAGGTATACAATAAACCTGAAGGGAAGCATCGGAGTCTAAAACTGGACTCACAGGAGAGGTTCAAGGCAAATAAAGTTAGAGTGTCAGCCCTTTTGTACTTAAGTCGGCATTGTGACTTTTATATAAAATTCGGATGCATTTTCTGTGTTCCATCGTCAATAAGAATGTCCAAGGAATACAGTATACCTGAAGTGAAGCATCGGTACCTAAAACTGGACTCACAGGAGAGGTTCAAATCATAGAAAGTTAGAGTGTCAGTCCTCTTGTACTTAAGTCGGCATTGTGTGTTTTGTATTAAATTCGGATGCAATTTTTGTGTTTCATCGTCAATAAGAAGGTGCAAGGTATACAGTAATCCTGAAGTGAAGCATCGGATTCCAAAACTGGTCTCACATGAGAGGTCCAAATCATAGAAAGTGAGAGTGTCAGTCCTGTTTTACTTAAATCGGCTTTGGGCCTTTTGTATTAAATTTGGATGCAATTTCTGTGTTTCATCTTCAATAAGAAGGGACAAGTGATACAGTAAACCTGAAGTGAAGCATCGGAATCTGAAACTGGACTTACAGGAGAGGTTCAAATCGTAGAAAGTGAGAGTGTCAGTCCTCTTGTACTTAAGTCTGCATTGTGCCTTTTGTATTAAATTCGGATGCAATTTCTGTGTTTCATCGTCAATAACAAAGTGCAAGGTATACAGTAAACCTGAAGTGAATCATCGGAATCTAAAACTGGACTCACAGGAGAGGTTCAAATCGTAGAAAGTGAGAGAGTCAGTCGTCTTGTACTTAAGTCGGCATTGTGACTTTCGTATTAAATTCTGATGCAATTTCTGTGTTTCATCGTCAATAAGATGGTGCAAGGTATAGAGTAAACCTGAAGTGAAGCATCGGAATCTAAAACTGGACTCATAGGAGAGGTTCAAATCGTAGAATGTGAGAGTGTCACTCCTCTTGTACTTAAGTCGGCATTGTAACTTTTGTATAAAATTCGGATAAAATTTCTGTGTTTCATCGTCAATAAGAAGGTGCAAGGTATACAGCAAACCTGAAGTGAAGCATCGGTATCTAAAACTGGACTCACAGGAGAGGTTCAAATCGTAGAAAGTGAGAGTGTCAGTCCTCTTGTACTTAGGTCGGCATTGTGCCTTTTGTATTAAATTCGGATGCAATTTCTGTGTTTCATCTTCAATTACAAGGTCCAAGGGATACAGTAAACCTGAAGTGAAGCATCGGAATCTAAAACTGGACTCACAGGAGAGGTTTGAATTGTAGAAAGTGAGAGTGTCAGTCCTCCTGTACTTAAGTCGGCATTGTGCCTTTTGTATTAAATTCGGATGCAATTTCTGTGTTTCATCGTCAATAAGAAGATGCAAAGTATACAGTAAACCTGACGTGAAGCATCCGAATCTAAAACTGGACTCACAGGAGAGGTTCAAATCGTAGAATGTGAGAGTGTCAGTCCTCTTGCAGCTAAGTCGGCATTGTGCATTTTGTATTAAATTTGGATGCAATTTCTGTGTTTCCTCGTCAATAAGAAGGTGCAAGGTATACAGTAATCTTGACGTGAGGCATCGGAATCTAAAACTGGACTAACAGGATAGGTTCAAATCGTCAAAAGTGAGAGTGTCAGTCCTCTCGTACTTAAGTCGGCATTGTGCCTTTTGTATTAAATTCGGATGCAATTTCTGTGCTTCATCGCCTATAAGAAGGTGCAAGGTATACAGTAAACCTGAAGTGAAGCATCGGAATCTTAAACTGGATTCACAGGAGGGGTTCAAATCGTAGAAAGTGATAGTGTCAGTCTCCTTGTTCTTAAGTCGGCATTGCGCCTTTTGTATTAAATTCGGATCCAATTTTTGTGTTTCATCGTCAATACTAAGGTCCAAGGGACACAGTAAACCCTTAAGTGAAGCATCAGAATCTAGAACTGGTCTCACAGGAGAGGTTTGAATCGTAGAAAGTGAGAGTGTCAGTCCTCTTGTACTTAAGTCGGCATTGTGCTTTTGTATTAAATTCGGATGCAGTTTCTGTGTTTCATCGTCAATAAGAAGGCGCAAAGTATACAGTAAACCAGAAGTGTAGCATCCGAATCTAAAACTGGACTCACAGGTGGGGTTCAAATCATAGAAAGTGAGACTGTCAGTCCTCTTGTACTTAAGTCGGCATTGTGCCTTTTGTATTAAATTCGAATGCAATTTCTGTGTCTCATCGTCAATAAGAAGGTGAAAGGTATACATTAAACCTGAAGTGAAGCCCCGGAATCTAAAACTGGACTCACAGGAGAGGTTTAAATCGAAGAAAGTGAGTGTGTCAGTCCTCTTGTACTAAAGTCGGCATTGTGACTTTTGTATTAAATTCGAATGCAATTTCTGTGTTTCATCGTCAATTAGAAGGTCCAAGGGATACAGTTAACCTGAAGTGAAGCTTCGGAATCAAAAAATTGACTCACAGGAGAGGTTCAAATCACAGAGAGTTTGAGTGTCAGTCCTCTTGTACTTAAGTCGGCATTGTGCCTTTTGTATTAAATTCGGATGCAAATTCTGTATTTCATCGTCAATAAGAAGGTGCAAGGTATACAGTAAACCTGAAGTGAAGGATCGGAATCTAAAACTGGACTCACAGGAGGGGTTCAAATCGTAGAAAGTGATAGTGTCAGTCCTCTTGTACTTAAGTCGGTATTGTGCCTTTTGTATTAAATTCGGTTCCAATTTCTATGTTTCATCGTCAAATAAGAGGTCCAAGGGATACAGTAAACCTGAACTGAAGCATCGGAATTTAAGCTGGACTCACAGGTGAGGTTCAAATCATAGAAAGTTAGAGCGTCAGTCCGCTTGTACTTAAGTCGGCATTGTGCATTTTGTATTACTTTCGGATGCAATTTCTGTGTTTCATCGTCAATAAGAAAGTGCAAGGTATACAGTAATCCTGAAGTGAAGCATCGGAATCTAAAACTGAACTCACAGGAGAAGTTCAAATCGTAGAACGTGAGATTGTCTGTTGGCTTGTACTTAAGTCGTCATTGTGTCTTTTGTATAAAATTCGGATGCAATTTCTGTGTTTCATCATCAATAAGAAGGTGCAAGGTATACAGTAATCTTGAAAATGAAGAATCGGAATCTAAAACAGGACTCACAGGAGAGGTTCAAATCATAGAAAGTGAGAGTGTCAGTCCTCATGTACTTGAGTCGGCATTGTGCCTTTTGTATTAAATGCGGATGCAATTTCTGTGTTTCATCGTCAATAAGAAGGTGCAAGGTATACATTAAACCTGAAGTGAAGCCCCGGAATCTAAAACTGAACTCACAGGAGAAGTTCAAATCGTAGAACGTGAGATTGTCT
Organism: Schistocerca americana; assembly: GCF_021461395.2. Taxonomy (NCBI): domain Eukaryota; kingdom Metazoa; phylum Arthropoda; class Insecta; order Orthoptera; family Acrididae; genus Schistocerca; species Schistocerca americana. The sequence goes on along the minus strand of NC_060126.1, from coordinate 19,180,507 downwards.
GTTCTCTTGTACTTAAGTCGTCATTGTGTCTTTTGTATAAAATTCGGATGCAATTTCTGCGTTTCATCATCAATAAGAAGGTGCAAGGTATACAGTAATCTTGAAAATGAAGAATCGGAATCTAAAACAGGACTCACAGGAGAGGCTCAAATCATAGAAAGTTAGAGTGTCAGTCCTCTTGTACTTAAGTCAGCATTGTGCCTTTTGTATTAAATTCGGATGTAATTTTTGTGTTTCATCGTCAATTAGAAGGTGCAAGGTATACAGTAAACCTGAAGTGAAGCATCGGAATCCAGAACTGGACTCACAGGAGAGGTTCAAATAGTAGAAAGTGAGAGAGTCAGTCGTCTTGTACTTAAGTCGGCATTGTGACTTTTGTATTAAATTCTGATGCAATTTCTGTGTTTCATCGTCAATAAGACGGTGCAAGGTATACAGTAAACCTGAAGTTAAGCATCGGAATCTAAAACTGGGCTCACAGGAGAGGTTCAAATCGTAGAATGTGAGAGTGTCACTCCTCTTGTACTTAAGTCGGCATTGTAACATTTGTATTAAATTCGGATAAAATTTCTGTGTTTTATCGTCAATAAGAAGGTGCAAGGTATACAGCAAACCTGAAGTGAAGCATCGGAATCGAAAACTGGACTCACAGGAGAGGTTCAAATCGTAGAAAGTGAGAGAGTCAGTCCTCTTGTACTTAAGTCGGCATTCTGCCTTTTGTATTAAATTCGGATGCAATTTCTGTGTTTCATCGTCAATAAGAAGGCGCAAGGTATACAGTAAACCTGAAGTGAAGCATCAGAAACTAAAACTGGACTCACAAGAGAGGTTCGAATAGTAGAAAGTGAGAGTGTCAGTCCTCTTGTACTTAAGTCGGCATTGTGCCTTTAGTATTAGATTAGGATGCAGTTTCTGTGTTTCATCGTCAATAAGAAGGTGCAAGGTATAGAGTAAACCTGAAGTGAAGTATCGGAATCTAAAACTGGACTCACAGAAGAGGTTCAAATCGTAGAAAGTGAGAGTGTCAGTCCACTTGTACTTAAGTCGGTATTGTGCCTTTCGTATTAAATTCGGATGCAATTTCTGTGTTTCATCGTCAATAAGAAGGTGTAAGGTATACAGTAAACCTGACCTGAAGCATCGGAATCCAAAACTGGACTCACAGGACAGGTTCAAATCGTAGAAAGTAAGAGTGTCAGTCCTCTTGTACGTAAGCCGGCATTGTGCTTTTTGTATTAAATTCGAATGCAAATTCTGTGTTTCTTCTTCAGTAAGTGGGTGCAAGGTATACAGTAAACCTGAAGTGTAGCATCGGAAACTAAAACTGGACTTACATGAGAGGTACAAATCATAGAAAGTGAGAGTGTCAGTCCTCTTTTACTTAAATCGGCTTTGTGCCTTTTATATTAAATTCGGATGCAATTTCTGTGTTTCATCTTCAATTACAAGGTCCAAGGGATACAGTAAACCTGAAGTGAAGCATCGGAATCTAAAACTGGGCTCACTGGAGAGGCTCAAATCATAGAAAGTTAGAGTGTCAGTCCACTTGTACTTAAGTCAGCATTGTGCCTTTTGTATTGAATACGGATGCAATTTTTGTGTTTCATCGTCAATAAGAAGGTGCAAGGTATACAGTAAACCTGAAGTGAACCATCGGAATCTAAAACTGGACTCACAGGAGGGGTTCAAATCGTAGAAAGTGAGAGAGTCAGTCGTCTTGTACTTAAGTCGGCATTGTGACTTTTGTATTAAATTCTGATGCAATTTCTGTGTTTCATCGTCAATAAGATGGTGCAAGGTATACAGTAAACCTGAAGTGAAGCATCGGAATCTAAAACTGGACTCATAGTAGAGGTTCAAATCGTAGAATAAGAGAGTGTCACTCCTCTTGTACTTAAGTCGGCATTGTAACTTTTGTATAAAATTCGGATAAAATTTCTGTGTTTCATCGTCAATAAGAAGGTGCAAAGTATACAGCAAACCTGAAGTTAGGCATCGGAATCTAAAACTGGACTCACAGGAGAGGTTCAAATCGTAGAAAGTGAGGGTGTCAGTCCACTTATACTTAAGTCGGCATTGTGCCTTTTGTATTAAATTCGGATGCAATTTCTGTGTTTCATCGTCAATAAGGAGGTGCGAGGTATACAGTAAACCTGAAGTGAAGCATCGGAATCTAAAACTGGACTCACAGGAGAGGTTCAAATCGTAGAAAGTGAAAGTGTCAGTCCTCTTATACTTAAGTCGGCATTGTGCCTTTTGTAGTAAATTCTAATGCAATTTCTGTGTTTCATCGTCAATAAGAAGGTGCAAGGTATACAGTAAACCTGAAGTGAAGCATCGGAATCTAAACCTGGACTCACATTAGAGGTTCAAATCGTAGAAAGTGAGAGTGTCAGTCCTCTTGTACTTAAGTCGGCATTGTAACTTTTGTATTAAATTCGGATGCAATTTCTGTGTTTCATCGTCAAAAAGATGGTTCAAGGTATACAGTAAACCTGAAGTGAAGCATCGGAATCTAAAACTGGACTCACAGGAGAGGTTCGAATCGTAGAAAGTGAGAGTGTCAGTCCTCTTGTACTTATGTCGGCATTGTGCCTTTTGTATTTAATTCGGATGCAATTTCTGTGTATCATTGTCAATAAGAAGGGGCAAGGTATACAGTAAACCTAAGTGAAGCATGGGAATCTAAAACAGACCTCACAGGAAAGGTTCAAATCGTAGAAAGTGAGAGTGTCAGTCCTCTTGTACCTATGTCGGCATTGTGGCTTTTGTATTACATTCGGATGCAATTTCTGTGTTTCATCGTCAATAAGATGGTGCAAGGTATACAGTAAACCTAAAGTGAAGCATCGGAATCTAAAATTGGACTCACAGGAGAGATTCAAATCATAGTAAGTGAGAGTGTCAGTCCTCTTGTTCTTATGTCGGCATTGTGCCTTTTGTATTAAATTCGGATGCAAACTCTGTGTTTCATCGCCAATAAGAAGGTGCAAGGTATACAATAAACCTGAAGTGAGGCATCGGAATCTAAAACTGGACTCACAGGAGAGATTCAAATCATAGTAAGTGTGAGTGTCAGTCCTCCTATACTTAAATCGGCATTGTGCCTTTTGTATTAAATTCGGATGCAATTTCTGTGTTTCATCGTCAATAAGAAGGAGCAAGGTATACAGTAAACCTGAAGTGAAGCATAGGAATCAAAAACTGGACTCACAGGAGAGGTTCAAATCGAAGAAAATGAGAGTGTCAGTCATCTTGTACTTAAGTCGGCATTGTGCCTTTTGTATTAAATTCGGATGCAATTTCTGTGTTTCATCGTCAATAAGAAGGAGCAAGGTATACAGTAAACCTGAAGTGAAGCATAGGAATCTAAAACTGGACTCACAGGAGAGGATCAAATCGTAGAAGGTGAGAGTGTCAGTCCTCTTGTACTTAAGTCGGTATTGTGCCTTTTGTATTAAATTCGGATGCAATTTCTGTGTTTCATCGTCAATAAGAAGGTGCAAGGTATACAGTTAACCTGACGTGAAGCATCGGAATCCGAAACTGGACTCACAGGAGAGGTTCAAATCGTAGAAAGTAAGAGTGTCAGGCCTCTTGTACGTAAGTCGGCATTGTGCTTTTTGTATTAAATTCGAATGCAATTTCTGTGTTTCTTCTTCAGTAAGAGGGTGCAAGGTATACAGTAAACCTGAAGGGAAGCATCGGAATCTAAAACTGGACTCACATGAGAGGTTCAAGTCATAGAAAGTGAGAGTGTCAGTCCTCTTTTACTTAAATCGGCTTTGTGCCTTTTGTATTAAATTCGGATGCAATTTCTGTGTTTCATCTTCAATTACAAGGTCCAAGGGATACAGTAAACCTGAAGTGAAGCATCGGAATCTAAAACTGGACTCACAGGAGAGGTTTGAATTGTAGAAAGTGAGAGTGTCAGTGCTCCTGTACTTAAGTCGGCATTGTGCCTTTTGTATTAAATTCGGATGCAATTTCTGTGTTTCATCGTCAATAAGAAGATGCAAAGTATACAGTAAATCTGACGTGAAGCATCCGAATCTAAAACTGGACTCACAGGAGAGGTTCAAATCGTAGAATGTGAGAGTGTCAGTCCTCTTGCAGCTAAGTCGGCATTGTGCATTTTGTATTAAATTTGGATGCAATTTCTGTGTTTCCTCGTCAATAAGAAGGTGCAAGGTATACAGTAATCTTGACGTGAGGCATCGGAATCTAAAACTGGACTAACAGGATAGGTTCAAATCGTCAAAAGTGAGAGTGTCAGTCCTCTCGTACTTAAGTCGGCATTGTGCCTTTTGTATTAAATTCGGATGCAATTTCTGTGCTTCATCGTCTATAAGAAGGTGCAAGGTATACAGTAAACCTGAAGTGAAGCATCGGAATCTTAAACTGGATTCACAGGAGGGGTTCAAATCGTAGAAAGTGATAGTGTCAGTCTCCTTGTTCTTAAGTCGGCATTGCGCCTTTTGTATTAAATTCGGATCCAATTTTTGTGTTTCATCGTCAATACTAAGGTCCAAGGGACACAGTAAACCCTTAAGTGAAGCATCAGAATCTAGAACTGGTCTCACAGGAGAGGTTTGAATCGTAGAAAGTGAGAGTGTCAGTCCTCTTGTACTTAAGTCGGCATTGTGCTTTTGTATTAAATTCGGATGCAATTTCTGTGTTTCATCGTCAATAAGAAGGTGCAAAGTATACAGTAAACCAGAAGTGTAGCATCCGAATCTAAAACTGGACTCACAGGTGGGGTTCAAATCATAGAAAGTGAGACTGTCAGTCCTCTTGTACTTAAGTCGGCATTGTGCCTTTTGTATTAAATTCGAATGCAATTTCTGTGTCTCATCGTCAATAAGAAGGTGAAAGGTATACATTAAACCTGAAGTGAAGCCCCGGAATCTAAAACTGGACTCACAGGAGAGGATTAAATCGAAGAAAGTGAGAGTGTCAGTCCTCTTGTACTAAAGTCGGCATTGTGACTTTTGTATTAAATTCTGATGCAATTTCTGTGTTTCATCGTCAATTAGAAGGTCCAAGGGATACAGTTAACCTGAAGTGAAGCTTCGGAATCAAAAAATTGACTCACAGGAGAGGTTCAAATCACAGAGAGTTTGAGTGTCAGTCCTCTTGTACTTAAGTCGGCATTGTGCCTTTTGTATTAAATTCGGATGCAAATTCTGTATTTCATCGTCAATAAGAAGGTGCAAGGTATACAGTAAACCTGAAGTGAAGGATCGGAATCTAAAACTGGACTCACAGGAGGGGTTCAAATCGTAGAAAGTGATAGTGTCAGTCCTCTTGTACTTAAGTCGGTATTGTGCCTTTTGTATTAAATTCGGATCCAATTTCTGTGTTTCATCGTCAAATAAGAGGTCCAAGGGATACAGTAAACCTGAACTGAAGCATCGGAATTTAAGCTGGACTCACAGGTGAGGTTCAAATCATAGAAAGTTAGAGCGTCAGTCCGCTTGTACTTAAGTCGGCATTGTGCATTTTGTATTACATTCGGATGCAATTTCTGTGTTTCATCGTCAATAAGAAAGTGCAAGGTATACAGTAATCCTGAAGTGAAGCATCGGAATCTAAAACTGAACTCACAGGAGAAGTTCAAATCGTAGAACGTGAGATTGTCTGTTGGCTTGTACTTAAGTCGTCATTGTGTCTTTTGTATAAAATTCGGATGCAATTTCTGTGTTTCATCATCAATAAGAAGGTGCAAGGTATACAGTAATCTTGAAAATGAAGAATCGGAATCTAAAACAGGACTCACAGGAGAGGTTCAAATCATAGAAAGTGAGAGTGTCAGTCCTCATGTACTTGAGTCGGCATTGTGCCTTTTGTATTAAATGCGGATGCAATTTCTGTGTTTCATCGTCAATAAGAAGGTGCAAGGTATACATTAAACCTGAAGTGAAGCCCCGGAATCTAAAACTGAACTCACAGGAGAAGTTCAAATCGTAGAACGTGAGATTGTCTGTTCTCTTGTACTTAAGTCGTCATTGTGTCTTTTGTATAAAATTCGGATGCAATTTCTGCGTTTCATCATCAATAAGAAGGTGCAAGGTATACAGTAATCTTGAAAATGAAGAATCGGAATCTAAAACAGGACTCACAGGAGAGGCTCAAATCATAGAAAGTTAGAGTGTCAGTCCTCTTGTACTTAAGTCAGCATTGTGCCTTTTGTATTAAATTCGGATGTAATTTTTGTGTTTCATCGTCAATTAGAAGGTGCAAGGTATACAGTAAACCTGAAGTGAAGCATCGGAATCCAGAACTGGACTCACAGGAGAGGTTCAAATAGTAGAAAGTGAGAGAGTCAGTCGTCTTGTACTTAAGTCGACATTGTGACTTTTGTATTAAATTCTGATGCAATTTCTGTGTTTCATCGTCAATAAGACGGTGCAAGGTATACAGTAAACCTGAAGTTAAGCATCGGAATCTAAAACTGGGCTCACAGGAGAGGTTCAAATCGTAGAATGTGAGAGTGTCACTCCTCTTGTACTTAAGTCGGCATTGTAACATTTGTATTAAATTCGGATAAAATTTCTGTGTTTTATCGTCAATAAGAAGGTGCAAGGTATACAGCAAACCTGAAGTGAAGCATCGGAATCGAAAACTGGACTCACAGGAGAGGTTCAAATCGTAGAAAGTGAGAGAGTCAGTCCTCTTGTACTTAAGTCGGCATTCTGCCTTTTGTATTAAATTCGGATGCAATTTCTGTGTTTCATCGTCAATAAGAAGGCGCAAGGTATACAGTAAACCTGAAGTGAAGCATCAGAAACTAAAACTGGACTCACAAGAGAGGTTCGAATAGTAGAAAGTGAGAGTGTCAGTCCTCTTGTACTTAAGTCGGCATTGTGCCTTTAGTATTAGATTAGGATGCAGTTTCTGTGTTTCATCGTCAATAAGAAGGTGCAAGGTATAGAGTAAACCTGAAGTGAAGTATCGGAATCTAAAACTGGACTCACAGAAGAGGTTCAAATCGTTGAAAGTGAGAGTGTCAGTCCACTTGTACTTAAGTCGGTATTGTGCCTTTCGTATTAAATTCGGATGCAATTTCTGTGTTTCATCGTCAATAAGAAGGTGTAAGGTATACAGTAAACCTGACCTGAAGCATCGGAATCCAAAACTGGACTCACAGGACAGGTTCAAATCGTAGAAAGTAAGAGTGTCAGTCCTCTTGTACGTAAGCCGGCATTGTGCTTTTTGTATTAAATTCGAATGCAAATTCTGTGTTTCTTCTTCAGTAAGTGGGTGCAAGGTATACAGTAAACCTGAAGTGTAGCATCGGAAACTAAAACTGGACTTACATGAGAGGTACAAATCATAGAAAGTGAGAGTGTCAGTCCTCTTTTACTTAAATCGGCTTTGTGCCTTTTATATTAAATTCGGATGCAATTTCTGTGTTTCATCTTCAATTACAAGGTCCAAGGGATACAGTAAACCTGAAGTGAAGCATCGGAATCTAAAACTGGGCTCACTGGAGAGGCTCAAATCATAGAAAGTTAGAGTGTCAGTCCACTTGTACTTAAGTCAGCATTGTGCCTTTTGTATTGAATACGGATGCAATTTTTGTGTTTCATCGTCAATAAGAAGGTGCAAGGTATACAGTAAACCTGAAGTGAACCATCGGAATCTAAAACTGGACTCACAGGAGGGGTTCAAATCGTAGAAAGTGAGAGAGTCAGTCGTCTTGTACTTAAGTCGGCATTGTGACTTTTGTATTAAATTCTGATGCAATTTCTGTGTTTCATCGTCAATAAGATGGTGCAAGGTATACAGTAAACCTGAAGTGAAGCATCGGAATCTAAAACTGGACTCATAGTAGAGGTTCAAATCGTAGAATAAGAGAGTGTCACTCCTCTTGTACTTAAGTCGGCATTGTAACTTTTGTATAAAATTCGGATAAAATTTCTGTGTTTCATCGTCAATAAGAAGGTGCAAAGTATACAGCAAACCTGAAGTTAGGCATCGGAATCTAAAACTGGACTCACAGGAGAGGTTCAAATCGTAGAAAGTGAGAGTGTCAGTCCACTTATACTTAAGTCGGCATTGTGCCTTTTGTATTAAATTCGGATGCAATTTCTGTGTTTCATCGTCAATAAGAAGGTGCGAGGTATACAGTAAACCTGAAGTGAAGCATCGGAATCTAAAACTGGACTCACAGGAGAGGTTCAAATCGTAGAAAGTGAAAGTGTCAGTCCTCTTATACTTAAGTCGGCATTGTGCCTTTTGTAGTAAATTCTAATGCAATTTCTGTGTTTCATCGTCAATAAGAAGGTGCAAGGTATACAGTAAACCTGAAGTGAAGCATCGGAATCTAAACCTGGACTCACATTAGAGGTTCAAATCGTAGAAAGTGAGAGTGTCAGTCCTCTTGTACTTAAGTCGGCATTGTAACTTTTGTATTAAATTCGGATGCAATTTCTGTGTTTCATCGTCAAAAAGATGGTTCAAGGTATACAGTAAACCTGAAGTGAAGCATCGGAATCTAAAACTGGACTCACAGGAGAGGTTCGAATCGTAGAAAGTGAGAGTGTCAGTCCTCTTGTACTTATGTCGGCATTGTGCCTTTTGTATTTAATTCGGATGCTTTTTCTGTGTATCATTGTCAATAAGAAGGGGCAAGGTATACAGTAAACCTAAGTGAAGCATGGGAATCTAAAACAGACCTCACAGGAAAGGTTCAAATCGTAGAAAGTGAGAGTGTCAGTCCTCTTGTACCTATGTCGGCATTGTGGCTTTTGTATTACATTCGGATGCAATTTCTGTGTTTCATCGTCAATAAGATGGTGCAAGGTATACAGTAAACCTAAAGTGAAGCATCGGAATCTAAAATTGGACTCACAGGAGAGATTCAAATCATAGTAAGTGAGAGTGTCAGTCCTCTTGTTCTTATGTCGGCATTGTGCCTTTTGTATTAAATTCGGATGCAAACTCTGTGTTTCATCGCCAATAAGAAGGTGCAAGGTATACAATAAACCTGAAGTGAGGCATCGGAATCTAAAACTGGACTCACAGGAGAGATTCAAATCATAGTAAGTGTGAGTGTCAGTCCTCCTATACTTAAATCGGCATTGTGCCTTTTGTATTAAATTCGGATGCAATTTCTGTGTTTCATCGTCAATAAGAAGGAGCAAGGTATACAGTAAACCTGAAGTGAAGCATAGGAATCAAAAACTGGACTCACAGGAGAGGTTCAAATCGAAGAAAGTGAGAGTGTCAGTCATCTTGTACTTAAGTCGGCATTGTGCCTTTTGTATTAAATTCGGATGCAATTTCTGTGTTTCATCGTCAATAAGAAGGTGCAAGGTATACAGTAAACCCGACGTGAAGCATCGGAATCCAAAACTAGACTCACAGGAGAGGTTCATATTGTAGAAAGTAAGAGTGTCAGTCCTCTTGTACGTAAGTCGGCATTGTACTTTTTATATTAAATTCGGATGCTATTTCTGTGTTTCTTCGTCAATAAGAAGGTGCAAGGTATACAGTAAACCTGAAGTGAAGTATTGGATTCTAAAACTGGACTCACAGGAGAGGTTCAAATCGTAGAAAGTGGGAGTGTCAGTCCTCCTGTACTTATGTCGGCATTGTGCCTTTTGTATTAAATTCGGATGCAGTTTCTGTATTTCATCGTCAATAAAAAGGTGCAAGGTATACAGTAAACCTGCAGTGAAGCATGGGAATCTAAAACAGGCCTCACAGGAAAGGTTCAAATCGTAGAAAGTGAGAGTGTCAGTCCTCTTGTACGCAAGTCGGCATTGTGGCTTTTGTATTACATTCGGATGCAATTTCTGTGTTTCTTCGTCAATAAGAAGGTGCAAGGTATACAGTAAACCTGAAGTGAAGCATCGGAATCTGAAACTGGACTCACAGGAGAGATTCAAATCATAGTAAGTGAGAGTGTCAGTCCTCTTGTTCTTATGTCGGCATTGTGCCAATTTGTATTAATTTCGGATGCAAACTCTGTGTTTCATCGTCAATAAGAAGGTGCAAGGTATACAATAAACCTGAAGGGAAGCATCGGAATCTAAAACTGGACTCACAGGAGAGGTTCAAGGCAAATAAAGTTACAGTGTCAGCCCTCTTGTACTTAAGTCGGCATTGTGCCTTTTATATAAAATTCGGATGCATTTTCTGTGTTTCATCGTCAATAAGAAGGTGCAAGGTATACAGTAAACCCGACGTGAAGCATCGGAATCCAAAACTAGACTCACAGGAGAGGTTCATATTGTAGAAAGTAAGAGTGTCAGTCCTCTTGTACGTAAGTCGGCATTGTACTTTTTGTATTAAATTCGGATGCTATTTCTGTGTTTCTTCGTCAATAAGAAGGTGCAAGGTATACAGTAAACCTGAAGTGAAGTATCGGATTCTAAAACTGGACTCACAGGAGAGGTTCAAATCGTAGAAAGTGGGAGTGTCAGTCCTCCTGTACTTATGTCGGCATTGTGTCTTTTGTATTAAATTCGGATGCAGTTTCTGTATTTCATCGTCAATAAGAAGGTGCAAGGTATACAGTAAACCTGCAGTGAAGCATGGGAATCTAAAACAGGCCTCACAGGAAAGGTTCAAATCGTAGAAAGTGAGAGTGTCAGTCCTCTTGTACGCAAGTCGGCATTGTGGCTTTTGTATTACATTCGGATGCAATTTCTGTGTTTCTTCGTCAATAAGAAGGTGCAAGGTATACAGTAAACCTGAAGTGAAGCATCGGAATCTGAAACTGGACTCACAGGAGAGATTCAAATCATAGTAAGTGAGAGTGTCAGTCCTCTTGTTCTTATGTCGGCATTGTGCCAATTTGTATTAATTTCGGATGCAAACTCTGTGTTTCATCGTCAATAAGAAGGTGCAAGGTATACAATAAACCTGAAGGGAAGCATCGGAATCTAAAACTGGACTCACAGGAGAGGTTCAAGGCAAATAAAGTTAGAGTGTCAGCCCTCTTGTACTTAAGTCGGCATTGTGCCTTTTATATAAAATTCGGATGCATTTTCTGTGTTCCATCGTCAATAAGAATGTCCAAGGAATACAGTATACCTGAAGTGAAGCATCGGTACCTAAAACTGGACTCACAGGAGAGGTTCAAATCATAGAAAGTTAGAGTGTCAGTCCTCTTGTACTTAAGTCGGCATTGTGTGTTTTGTATTAAATTCGGATGCAATTTTTGTGTTTCGTCGTCAATAAGAATGTGCAAGGTATACAGTAATCCTGAAGTGAAGCATCGGATTCTAAAACTGGTCTCACATGAGAGGTCCAAATCATAGAAAATGAGAGTGTCAGTCCTGTTTTACTTAAATCGGCTTTGGGCCTTTTGTATTAAATTTGGATGCAATTTCTGTGTTTCATCTTCAATAAGAAGGGACAAGTGATACAGTAAACCTGAAGTGAAGCATCGGAATCAGAAACTGGACTTACAGGAGAGGTTCAAATCGTAGAAAGTGTGAGTGTCAGTCCTCTTGTACTTAAGTCTGCATTGTGCCTTTTGTATTAAATTCGGATGCAATTTCTGTGTTTCATCGTCAATAACAAAGTGCAAGGTATACAGTAAACCTGAAGTGAATCATCGGAATCTAAAACTGGACTCACAGGAGAGGTACAACTCATAGAAAGTGAGAGTGTCAGTCCTCTTGTACTTAAGTCGGCATTGTGCCTTTTGTATTAAATTCGGATGCAATTTTCTGTGTTTCATCGTCAATTCGAAGGTGCAAGGTATACAGTAAACCTGAAGTGAAGCATCAGAAGCTAAAACTGGACTCACAGGAGAGGTTGAAATCGTGGAAAGTGAGAATGTCATTCCTCTTATACCTAAGCCAGCATTGTGCCTTTAGTATTAAATTCGGATGCAATTTCTGTATTTCATCGTCAATACGAAGGTGCAAGGTATACAGTAAAAATAAAGTGATGCATCGGAACCTGAAACTTGACTCACAGGAGGGATTCAAATCATAGAAAGTGAGAGTGTCAGTCCTCATTTCCTTAAGTCGGCATTGTGCCTTTTGTATTAAATTCGGATGCAATCTCTGTGTTTAATCGTCAATAAGAAGGTGCAATGTATACAGTAAACCTGAAGTGAAGCATCGGAATCTAAATCTGGACTCACTGGAGTGGCTCAAATCATAGAAAGGGAGAGTGTCCGTCCTCTTGTACTTAAGTCGGCATTGTGACCTTTGTATTAAATTCGGATGCAATTTCATTGTTTCATCGTCAATAAGGACGTCCAAGGGATGCAGTAAACCTGAAGTGAAGCATCGGATTCTAAAACTAGACTCACAGGAGAGGTTCAAATCATAGAAAGTGTCAGTCCTCTTGTACTTAAGACGGCATTGTGCCTTTTGTATTAAATACGTATGCAATTTCTGTGTTTCATCGTCAATAAGAAGGTGCAAGGTATACAGTCAACCTGAAGTGAAGCATCGGAATCTAAAACTGGACTCACAGTAGACGTTCAAAGCATATAAAGATAGAGTGTCAGTCCTCTTGTACTTAAGTCGGCATTGGCCTTTTGTACTAAATTCGGATGCAATTTCTGTGTTTCATCGTCAATAAGAAGGTCCAAGGTATACAGTCAACCTGAAGTGAAGCATCGGAATCTAAAACTGGACTCACAGTAGACGTTCAAAGCATATAAAGATAGAGTGTCAGTCCTCTTGTACCTAAGTCGGCATTGTGCTTTTGTATTAATTTCGGATGCAATTTCTGTGTTTCATCGTCAATAAGAAGGTGCCAGGTATACATTAATCTAGACGTGAAGCATCGGAATCTGAAACAGGACTCACAGGAGAGGTTCAAATCGTCGAAAGTGAGAGTGTCAGTCCTCTTGTACTTAAGTCGGCATTGTGCCTTTCGTATTAAATTCGGATACAATTTGTGTTTCATCTTCAATAAGAAGGTGCAATATATACAGTAAACCTGAAGAGAAGCATCGGAATCTAAAACTGGACTCACAGGAGAGGTTCATATCGTAGAAAGTGAGAGTGTCAGTCCTCTTGCACCTACGTCGGCATTGTGCCTTTTGTATTAAATTCGGATGCAATTTCTGTGTTTCATCGTCAATAAGAAGGTGCCAGGTATACATTAATCTAGACGTGAAGCATCGGAATCTGAAACAGGACTCACAGGAGAGGTTCAAATCGTCGAAAGTGAGAGTGTCAGTCCTCTTGTACTTAAGTCGGCATTGTGCCTTTTGTATAAAAATCGGATGCAATTTCTGTGTTTCATCGTCAATAAGAAGGTCCAAGGTATACAGTCAACCTGAAGTGAAGCATCGGAATCTAAAACTGGTCTCACAGGAGAGGTTCAAATCGTAGAAAGTGAGAGTTTCAGTCCTCTTGTACTTAAGTCGTCATTGTGTCTCTTGTATTAAATTCGGATGCAATTATTGTGTTTCATCGTCAATGAGAAGGTGCAAGGTATACAGTAAACCTGAAGTGAAGCATCGGAATCTAAAACTGGATTCACAGGAGAGGTTGAAATCATAGAAAGCGAGAGTGTCAGTCCTCTTTTATTTAAGTCGGCATTGTGCCCTTTGTATTAAATTCGGATGCAAACTCTGTGTTTCATCGTCAATACGAAGGTCCAGTTGATACAGTAAACTTGAAGTGAAGCATCGGAATCTAAAACTGGACTCACAGGAGAGGTTCGAATCGTAGAAAGTGAGAGTGTCAGTCCTTTTGTACTTAAGTCGGCATTGTGCCTTTTGTATTAAATTCGGTTGCAATTTTCTGTGTTTCATCGTCAATACGAAGGTGCAAGGTATACAGTAAACCTGAAGTGAAGCATCGGAATCTAAAACTGGACTCACAGGAGAGGTTGAAATCGTGGAAAGTGAGAATGTCATTCCTCTTATACCTAAGTCGGCATTGTGCCTTTAGTATTAAATTCGGATGCAATTTCTGTATTTCATCGTCAATACGAAGGTGCAAGGTATACAGTAAAAATAAAGTGATGCATCGGAACCTGAAACTTGACTCACAGGAGGGATTCAAATCATAGAAAGTGAGAGTGTCAGTCCTCTTTTCCTTAAGTCGGCATTGTGCCTTTTGTATTAAATTCTGATGCAATCTCTGTGTTTAATCGTCAATAAGAAGGTGCAATGTATACAGTAAACCTGAAGTGAAGCATCGGAATCTAAATCTGGACTCACTGGAGTGGCTCAAATCATAGAAAGAGAGAGTGTCCGTCCTCTTGTACTTAAGTCGGCATTGTGACCTTTGTATTAAATTCGGATGCAATTTCTTTGTTTCATCGTCAATAAGGACGTCCAAGGGATACAGTAAACCTGAAGTGAAGCATCGGAATCTAAAACTGGACTCACAGTAGACGTTCAAAGCATATAAAGATAGAGTGTCAGTCCTCTTGTACCTAAGTCGGCATTGTGCTTTTGTATTAATTTCGGATGCAATTTCTGTGTTTCATCGTTAATAAGAAGATGCAAGGTAAACAATAATCTTGACGTGAAGCACCGGAATCTAATACTGGACTCACAGGAGATGTTCAAATCATAGAAAGTGTGAGTGTCAGTCCTCTTGTACATAAGTCGGCATTGTGCCTTTTGTATTAAGTTCGGATGCAATTTCTGTATTTCATCGTCAATACGAAGGTCCAGTTGATACAGTAAACTTGAAGTGAAGCATCGGAATCTAAAACTGGACTCACAGGAGAGGTTCAAATCGTAGAAAGTGAGAGTGTCAGTCCTCTTGTACTTAAGTCGGCAGTGTGCATTTTGTATTAAATTTGGATGCAATTTCTGTGTTTCATCGTCAATACGAAGGTGCAAGGTATACAGTACACCTGAAGTGAAGCATCGGAATCAAAAACTTTACTCACACGAGAGGTTCAAATCATAGAAAGTGAGAGTGTCAGTCCTCTTGTACTTAAGTCGGCATTGTGCCTTTTGTATTAAATTCGGATGAAATTTCTGTGTTTCATTGTCAATAAGAAGGTGCAAGGTATACAGTAATCTTGAAGTGAAGCATCGGAATCTAAAACTGGACTCACAGGAGAGGTTCAAATCATAGAATGTGAGAGTGTCAGTCCTCTTGTACTTAGGTCGGCATTGTGCATTTTGTTTAAAATTCGGATGCAATTTCTGTGTTTCATCGTCAATAAGAAGGTGCAAGGTATACAGTAATCTTGAAGTGAAGCATCGGAATCTAAAACTGGACTCACAGGAGAGGTTCAAATCGTAGAAAGTGAGAGTGTCAGTCCTCTTGTACTTAAGTCGGCATTGTGCCTTTCGTATTAAATTCGGATACAATTTGTGTTTCATCTTCAATAAGAAGGTGCAATATATACAGTAAACCTGAAGAGAAGCATCGGAATCTAAAACTGGACTCACAGGAGAGGTTCATATCGTAGAAAGTGAGAGTGTCAGTCCTCTTGCACCTACGTCGGCATTGTGCCTTTTGTATTAAATTCGGATGCAATTTCTGTGTTTCATCGTCAATAAGAAGGTGCCAGGTATACATTAATCTAGACGTGAAGCATCGGAATCTGAAACAGGACTCACAGGAGAGGTTCAAATCGTCGAAAGTGAGAGTGTCAGTCCTCTTGTACTTAAGTCGGCATTGTGCCTTTTGTATAAAAATCGGATGCAATTTCTGTGTTTCATCGTCAATAAGAAGGTCCAAGGTATACAGTCAACCTGAAGTGAAGCATCGGAATCTAAAACTGGTCTCACAGGAGTGGTTCAAATCGTAGAAAGTGATAGTTTCAGTCCTCTTGTACTTAAGTCGTCATTATGTCTCTCGTATTAAATTCTGATGCAATTATTGTGTTTCATCGTCAATGAGAAGGTGCAAGGTATACAGTAAACCTGAAGTGAAGCATCGGAATCTAAAACTGGATTCACAGGAGAGGTTGAAATCATAGAAAGCGAGAGTGTCAGTCCTCTTTTATTTAAGTCGGCATTGTGCCTTTTGTATTAAATTCGGATGCAAACTCTGTGTTTCATCGTCAATACGAAGGTCCAGTTGATACAGTAAACTTGAAGTGAAGCATCGGAATCTAAAACTGGACTCACAGGAGAGGTTCGAATCGTAGAAAGTGAGAGTGTCAGTCCTCTTGTATTTAAGTCGGCAGTGTGCATTTTGTATTAAATTCGGATGCAATTTCTGTGTTTCATCGTCAATACGAAGGTGCAAGGTATACAGTAAACCTGAAGTGAAGCATCGGAATCAAAAACTTTACTCACAGGAGAGGTTCAAATCATAGAAAGTGAGAGTGTCAGTCCTCTTGTACTTAAGTCGGCATTGTGCCTTTTGTATTAAATTCGGATGAAATTTCTGTGTTTCATTGTCAATAAGAAGGTGCAAGGTATACAGTAATCTTGAAGTGAAGCATCGGAATCTAAAACTGGACTCACAGGAGAGGTTCAAATCATAGAAAGTGAGAGTGTCAGTCCTTTTGTACTTAAGTCGGCATTGTGCCTTTTGTATTAAATTCGGTTGCAATTTTCTGTGTTTCATCGTCAATACGAAGGTGCAAGGTATACAGTAAACCTGAAGTGAAGCATCGGAATCTAAAACTGGACTCACAGGAGAGGTTGAAATCGTGGAAAGTGAGAATGTCATTCCTCTTATACCTAAGTCGGCATTGTGCCTTTAGTATTAAATTCGGATGCAATTTCTGTATTTCATCGTCAATACGAAGGTGCAAGGTATACAGTAAAAATAAAGTGATGCATCGGAACCTGAAACTTGACTCACAGGAGGGATTCAAATCATAGAAAGTGAGAGTGTCAGTCCTCTTTTCCTTAAGTCGGCATTGTGCCTTTTGTATTAAATTCTGATGCAATCTCTGTGTTTAATCGTCAATAAGAAGGTGCAATGTATACAGTAAACCTGAAGTGAAGCATCGGAATCTAAATCTGGACTCACTGGAGTGGCTCAAATCATAGAAAGAGAGAGTGTCCGTCCTCTTGTACTTAAGTCGGCATTGTGACCTTTGTATTAAATTCGGATGCAATTTCTTTGTTTCATCGTCAATAAGGACGTCCAAGGGATACAGTAAACCTGAAGTGAAGCATCGGAATCTAAAACTGGACTCACAGTAGACGTTCAAAGCATATAAAGATAGAGTGTCAGTCCTCTTGTACCTAAGTCGGCATTGTGCTTTTGTATTAATTTCGGATGCAATTTCTGTGTTTCATCGTTAATAAGAAGATGCAAGGTAAACAATAATCTTGACGTGAAGCACCGGAATCTAATACTGGACTCACAGGAGATGTTCAAATCATAGAAAGTGTGAGTGTCAGTCCTCTTGTACATAAGTCGGCATTGTGCCTTTTGTATTAAGTTCGGATGCAATTTCTGTATTTCATCGTCAATACGAAGGTCCAGTTGATACAGTAAACTTGAAGTGAAGCATCGGAATCTAAAACTGGACTCACAGGAGAGGTTCAAATCGTAGAAAGTGAGAGTGTCAGTCCTCTTGTACTTAAGTCGGCAGTGTGCATTTTGTATTAAATTTGGATGCAATTTCTGTGTTTCATCGTCAATACGAAGGTGCAAGGTATACAGTACACCTGAAGTGAAGCATCGGAATCAAAAACTTTACTCACACGAGAGGTTCAAATCATAGAAAGTGAGAGTGTCAGTCCTCTTGTACTTAAGTCGGCATTGTGCCTTTTGTATTAAATTCGGATGAAATTTCTGTGTTTCATTGTCAATAAGAAGGTGCAAGGTATACAGTAATCTTGAAGTGAAGCATCGGAATCTAAAACTGGACTCACAGGAGAGGTTCAAATCATAGAATGTGAGAGTGTCAGTCCTCTTGTACTTAGGTCGGCATTGTGCATTTTGTTTAAAATTCGGATGCAATTTCTGTGTTTCATCGTCAATAAGAAGGTGCAAGGTATACAGTAATCTTGAAGTGAAGCATCGGAATCTAAAACTGGACTCACAGGAGAGGTTCAAATCGTAGAAAGTGAGAGTGTCAGTCCTCTTGTACTTAAGTCGGCATTGTGCCTTTCGTATTAAATTCGGATACAATTTGTGTTTCATCTTCAATAAGAAGGTGCAATATATACAGTAAACCTGAAGAGAAGCATCGGAATCTAAAACTGGACTCACAGGAGAGGTTCATATCGTAGAAAGTGAGAGTGTCAGTCCTCTTGCACCTACGTCGGCATTGTGCCTTTTGTATTAAATTCGGATGCAATTTCTGTGTTTCATCGTCAATAAGAAGGTGCCAGGTATACATTAATCTAGACGTGAAGCATCGGAATCTGAAACAGGACTCACAGGAGAGGTTCAAATCGTCGAAAGTGAGAGTGTCAGTCCTCTTGTACTTAAGTCGGCATTGTGCCTTTTGTATAAAAATCGGATGCAATTTCTGTGTTTCATCGTCAATAAGAAGGTCCAAGGTATACAGTCAACCTGAAGTGAAGCATCGGAATCTAAAACTGGTCTCACAGGAGTGGTTCAAATCGTAGAAAGTGATAGTTTCAGTCCTCTTGTACTTAAGTCGTCATTATGTCTCTCGTATTAAATTCTGATGCAATTATTGTGTTTCATCGTCAATGAGAAGGTGCAAGGTATACAGTAAACCTGAAGTGAAGCATCGGAATCTAAAACTGGATTCACAGGAGAGGTTGAAATCATAGAAAGCGAGAGTGTCAGTCCTCTTTTATTTAAGTCGGCATTGTGCCTTTTGTATTAAATTCGGATGCAAACTCTGTGTTTCATCGTCAATACGAAGGTCCAGTTGATACAGTAAACTTGAAGTGAAGCATCGGAATCTAAAACTGGACTCACAGGAGAGGTTCGAATCGTAGAAAGTGAGAGTGTCAGTCCTCTTGTATTTAAGTCGGCAGTGTGCATTTTGTATTAAATTCGGATGCAATTTCTGTGTTTCATCGTCAATACGAAGGTGCAAGGTATACAGTAAACCTGAAGTGAAGCATCGGAATCAAAAACTTTACTCACAGGAGAGGTTCAAATCATAGAAAGTGAGAGTGTCAGTCCTCTTGTACTTAAGTCGGCATTGTGCCTTTTGTATTAAATTCGGATGAAATTTCTGTGTTTCATTGTCAATAAGAAGGTGCAAGGTATACAGTAATCTTGAAGTGAAGCATCGGAATCTAAAACTGGACTCACAGGAGAGGTTCAAATCATAGAATGTGAGAGTGTCAGTCCTCTTGTACTTAGGTCGGCATTGTGCATTTTGTTTAAAATTCGAATGCAATTTCTGTGTTTCATCGTCAATAAGAAGGTGCAAGGTATACAGTAATCTTGAAGTGAAGCATCGGAATCTAAAACTGGACTCACAGGAGAGGTTCAAATCGTAGAAAGTGAGAGTGTCAGTCCTCTTGTACTTAAGTCGGCATTGTGCCTTTCGTATTAAATTCGGATACAATTTGTGTTTCATCTTCAATAAGAAGGTGCAATATATACAGTAAACCTGAAGAGAAGCATCGGAATCTAAAACTGGACTCACAGGAGAGGTTCATATCGTAGAAAGTGAGAGTGTCAGTCGTCTTGCACCTACGTCGGCATTGTGCCTTTTGTATTAAATTCGGATGCAATTTCTGTGTTTCATCGTCAATAAGAAGGTGCCAGGTATACATTAATCTAGACGTGAAGCATCGGAATCTGAAACAGGACTCACAGGAGAGGTTCAAATCGTCGAAAGTGAGAGTGTCAGTCCTCTTGTACTTAAGTCGGCATTGTGCCTTTTGTATAAAAATCGGATGCAATTTCTGTGTTTCATCGTCAATAAGAAGGTACAAGGTATACATTAAACCTGAAGTGAAGCATTGGAATCTAAAACAGGACTCACAGGAGAGGTTCAAATCGTAGAAAGTGAGAGTGTCAGTCCTCTTGTACTTAAGTCGGCATTGTGCCTTTTGTATTATTTCGGATGCAATTCCTGTGTTTCATCGTCAATAAGAAGTTGCAAGGTATAGAGTGAACCTGAAGTGAAGCATGGGAATCTAAGACTGGACAATCAGGAGAGGTTCAAATCATAGAAAGTGAGAGAGTGAGTCCTCTCGTACTTAAGTCGGCATTGTGACTTTTGTGTTAAATACGGATGCAATTTCTGTGTTTCATCGTCAATAAGAAGGTGCAAAGTATACAGTAAACCTAAAGTGAAGCATCGGAATCTAAAACTGGACTCACAGGAGAGGTTCAAATCGTAGAAAGTGAGAGTGTCGGTTCTCTTGTACTTAAGTCGTCATTGTGCCTTTTGTATTAAATTCGGATGCAATTTCTGTGTTTCATCGTCAATGAGGAGGTGCAAGGTATACAGTAAACCTGAAGTGAAGCATCGGAATCTAAAACTGGACTCACAAAAGAGGTTCAAAACATAGAAAGCGAGAGTGTCATTCCTCTTTTACTTAAAACGGCTTTGTGCTTTTTGTATCAAATTCCGTAGCAATTTCTGTGTTTCATCGTCAGTAAGAAGGTGCAAGGTATACAGTTAACCTGAAATGAAGCATCGGAATCTAAAACTGGACACACAGGAGTGATTCAAATCACAGAAAGTGAGAGTGTCAGTCCTCTGATACTTAAGTCGGCATTGTGCCTTTCGTACTAAACTCGGATGTAATTTCTGTGTTTCATCGTCAATAAGAAGGTCCAAGGGATACAGTATACCTGAAGTGAAGCATCGGAATTTGAAACAGGACTCACAGGAGAGTTTCAAATCATAGAATGTGAGAGTGTCAGTCCTCTTGTACTTAGGTCGGCATTGTGCATATTGTTTTAAATTCGGATGCAATTTCTGTGTTTCATCGTCAATAAGAAGGTGCAAGGTATACAAAAATCTTGAAGTGAAGCATCGGAATCTAAAACTGGACTCACAGGAGAGGTTCAAATCGTAGAAAGTGAGAGTGTCAGTCCTCTTGTTTTTAAGTCGGCATTGTGCCTTTTGTATTAAAATCGGATGCAATTTCAGTGTTTCATCGTCAATAAGAAGGTGCAAGGTATACATTAAACCTGAAGTGAAGCATCGGAATCTAAAATTGGACTCAAAGGAGAGGTTCAAATCGTAGAAAGTGAGAGTGTCAGTCCTCTTGTACTTAAGTCGGCATTGTGACATTTGTGTTAAATACGGATGCAATTTCTGTGTTTCATCGTCAATAAGAAGGTACAAAGTATACAGTAAACCTGAAGTGAAGCATCGGAATCTAAATCTGGACCCACAGGAGAGGTTCAAATCGTAGAGAGTGAGAGTGTTGGTTCTCTTGTACTTAAGTCGTCATTGTGCCTTTTGTATTAAATTTTTAATGCAATTTCTGTGTTTCATCGTCAATGAGAAGGTGCAAGGTATACAGTAAACCTGAAGTGAAGCATCGGAATCTAAAACTGGACTCACAGGAGTGGTTCAAATCATAGAAAGCGAGAGTGTCAGTCCTCTTTTACTTAAGTCGGCTTTTTGCCTTTTGTATAAAATTCGGATGCTATTTCTGTGTTTCATCGTCAGTAAGAAGGTGCAAGGTATACAGTTAACCTGAAATGAAGCATCGGAATCTAAAACTGGACTCACAGGAGAGATTCAAATCATAGAATGTGAGAGTGTCAGTCCTCTGTTACTTAAGTCGGCATTGTGCTTTTTGTACTAAATTCGGATGCAATTTCTGTGTTTCATCGTCAATAAGAAGGTGCAAGGTATACAGTAATCTTGAAGTGAAGCATGGGAATCTAAAACTGGACTCACAGGAGAGGTTCAAATCGTAGAAAGTGAGAGTGTCACTCCTCTTGTACTTAAGTCGGCATTGTGCCTTTTGTATTAAAATCGGATGCAATTTCAGTGTTTCATCGTCAATAAGAAGGTGCAAGGTATACATTAAACCTGAAGTGAAGCATCGGAATCTAAAATTGGACTCAAAGGAGAGGTTCAAATCGTAGAAAGTGAGAGTGTCAGTCCTCTTGTACTTAAGTCGGCATTGTGCCTTTTGTATTAAATTCGGATGCAATTCCTGTGTTTCATCGTCAATAAGAAGTTGCAAGGTATAGAGTAAACCTGAAGTGAAGCATGGGAATCTAAAACTGGACAATCAGGAGAGGTTCAAATCATAGAAAGTGAAAGAGTGAGTCCTCTCGTACTTAAGTCGGCATTGTGACTTTTGTGTTAAATACGGATGCAATTTCTGTGTTTCATCGTCAATAAGAAGGTACAAAGTATACAGTAAACCTGAAGTGAAGCATCGGAATCTAAAACTGGACTCACAGGAGAGGTTAAATCATAGAATGTGAGAGTGTCAGTCCTCTTGTACTTAAGTCGCCATAGTGCCTTTTGTATTAAAATCGGATGCAATTTCTGTCTTTCATCGTCAATAAGAAGGTGCAAGGTATACATTAAACCTGAAGTGAAGCATCGGAATCTAAAACTGGACTCACAGGAGAGGTTGAAATCATAGAAAGTGAGAGTGTGAGTCCTCTTGTACTTAAGTCGGCATTGTGCCTTTTGTATTAAATTCGGATGCAATTTCTGTCTTTCATCGTCTATAAGATGGTGCAAGGTATACAGTAAACCTGAAGTGAAGCATCGGAATCTAAATCTGGACTCACACTAGAGGTTCAAATCGTAGAAAGTGAGAGTGTCAGTCCTCTTGCTCTTATGTCGGCATTGTGCCTTTTGTATTAAATTCGGATGCAAACTCTGTGTTTTATCGTCAATAATATGGTGCAAGGTATACAGTAAACCTGAAATGAAGCATCGGAATCTAAAACTCGACTCACAGGAGAGGCCCAAATAATAGAAAGTTAGTGTGTCAGTCCTCTTGTACTTATGTCACATTGTGCCTTTTGTATTAAATTCGGATGCAATTTCTGTGTTTCATCGTCAATAAGAAGGTGCAAGGTATACAGTAAACCTGAGGTGAAGCATTGGAATCAAAAACGGGACTCACAAGAGAGGTTCAAATCGTAAAAAGTGAGAGTGTCAGTCCTCTTGTACCTAAGTCGGCGTTGTACCTTTTGTATTAGATTAGGATGCAATATCTGTGTTTCATCGTCAATAAGAAGGTCCAAGGGATACACTAAACGTGAAGTGAAGCATCGGAATTTAAAACTGGACTCACAGGAAAGGTTCCAATCATAGAAAGTTAGAGTGTCAGTCCTCTTGTACTTAAGTCGGCATTGTGCATTTTGTATTAAATTCGGATGCAATTTCTGTGTTTCATCGACAATAAGAAGGTGCAAGGTATACGGTAATCTTGAAGTGAAGCATCGGAATCTAAAACTGGACTCACAGGGGAGGTTCAAAGCAAATAAAGTTAGAGTGTCAGCCCTCTTGTACTTAAGTCGGCATTGTGGCTTTTGTATTAGTTTCGGATGCAATTTCTGTGTTTCATCGTCAATAAGATGGTCCAAGAGATACAGTAAACGTGAAGTGAAGCATCGGAATTTAAAACTGGACTCACAGGAGAGGTTCAAATCATAGAAAGTTAGAGTGTCAGTCCTCTTGTACTTAAGTCGGCATTGTGCTTTTGTATTAAATACTGATGCAAACTCTGTGTTTCATCGTCAATAAGAAGGTCCAGTTGATACAGTAAACTTGAAGTGAAGCATCGGAATCTACAACTGGACTCAAGGAGAGGTTCAAATCGTAGAAAGTGAGACTGTCAGTCCTCTTGTACTTAAGTCGGCATTGTGCCATTGGTATTAAATTCGGATGCAATTTCTGTGTTTCATCGTCAATACGAAGGTGCAAGGTATACAGTAAACCTGAAGTGAAGCACCGGAATCAAAAACTGGACTCACAAGAGAGGTTCAAATCATAGAAAGTTAGAGTGTCAGTCCTCTTGTACTTAATTCGGCATTGTGCCTTTTGTATTAAATTCGGATGAAATTTCTGTGTTTCATCGTCAATAAGAAGGTGCAAGGTATACAGTAATCTTGAAGTGAAGCATCGGAATCTAAAACTGGACTCACAGGAGAGGTTCAAATCATAGAATGTGAGAGTGTCAGTCCTCTGTTACTTAAGTCGTCATTGTGCCTTTTGTACTAAATTCGGATGCAATTTCTGTGTTTCATCGTCAATAAGAAGGTCCAAGTGATACAGTATACCTGAAGTGAAGCATCGGAATTTTAAACAGGACTCACAGGAGAGGTTCAAATCATAGAATGTGAGAGTGTCAGTCCTCTTGTACTTAGGTCGGCATTGTACATTTTTTTATAAATTCGGATGCAATTTCTGTGTTTCATCGTCAATTAAAAGGTGCAAGGTATACAGTAATCTTGAAGTGAAGCATCGGAATCTAAAACTGGACTCACAGGAAAGGTTCAAATCGTAGAAAGTGAGAGTGTCAGTCCTCTTGTACTTAAGTCGGCATAGTGCCTTTTGTATTAAATTCGGATACAATTTGTGTTTCATTGTCAATAAGAAGGTGCAATGTATACAGTAAACCTGAAGAGAAGCATCGGAATCTGAAACTGGACTCACGGGAGAGGTTCATATCGTAGAAAGTGAGAGTGTCAGTCCTCTTGCACCTAAGTCGGCATTGTGCCTTTTGTATTTAATTCGGATGCAATTTCTGTGTTTCATCGTCAATAAGAAGGTGCCAGGTATACAGTAATCTTGACGTAAAGCATCGGAATCTGATACTGGACTCACAGGAGAGGTTCAAATCGTCGAAAGTGGGAGTGTCAGTCCTCTTGTATATAAGTCGGCATAGTGCCTTTTGTATTAAAATCGGATGCAATTTCTGTGTTTCATCGTCAATAAGAAGGTGCAAGGTATACATTAACCCTGAAGTGAAGCATCGGAATCTAAAACTGGACTCACAGGAGAGGTTCAAATCATAGAAAGTGAGAGTGTGAGTCCTCTTGTACTTAAGTCGGCATTGTGCCTTTTGTATTAAATTCGGATGCAAT
Organism: Schistocerca americana; assembly: GCF_021461395.2. Classification (NCBI taxonomy): domain Eukaryota; kingdom Metazoa; phylum Arthropoda; class Insecta; order Orthoptera; family Acrididae; genus Schistocerca; species Schistocerca americana. The sequence goes on along the minus strand of NC_060126.1, from coordinate 19,155,677 downwards.
TTCTGTGTTTCATCGTCAATAAGATGGTGCAAGGTATACAGTAAACCTGAAGTGAAGCATCGGAATCTAAAACTGGACTCACACTAGAGGTTCAAATCGTAGCAAGTGAGAGTGTCAGTCCTCTTGCTCTTATGTCGGCATTGTGCCTTTTGTATTAAATTCGGATGCAGACTCTGTGTTTTATCGTCAATAAGATGGTGCAAGGTATACAGTAAACCTGAAAGGAAGCATCGGAATCAAAACTGGACTCACAGGAGAGGCCCAAATAATAGAAAGTTAGTGTGTCAGTCCTCTTGTACTTATGTCACATTGTGCCTTTTGTATTAAATTCGGATGCAATTTCTGTGTTTCACCGTCAATAAGAAGGTGCAAGGTATACAGTAAACCTGAAGTGAAGCATCGGAATCTAAAACTGGACTCACAGGAGAGGCTCAAATCATAGAAAGTTAGTGTGTCAGTCCTCTTGTACTTTTGTCACATTGTGCCTTTTGTATTAAATTCGGATGCAATTTCTGTGTTTCATCGTCAATAAGAAGGTGCAAGGTATACAGTAAACCTGAAGTGAAGCATCGGAATCAAAAACTGGACTCACAGGAGAGGTTCAAATCGTAGAAAGTGAGAGTGTCAGTCCTCTTGTACTTAAGTCGGCATTGTGAATTTTGTATTAGATTAGGATGCAATTTCTGTGTTTCTTCGTCAATAAGAAGGTCCGAGGGATACAGTAAACGTGAAGTGAAGCATCGGAATTTAAAACTGGACTCACAGGAGGGGTTCATATCGTAGAAAGTGAGAGTGTCAGTCCTCTTGCACCTAAGTCGGCATTGTGCCTTTTGTATTAAATTCGGATGCAATTTCTGTGTTTCATCGTCAATAAGAAGGTGCCAGGTATACAGTAATCTTGACGTGAAGCATCGGAATCTGAAACTGGACTCACAGGAGAGGTTCAAATCGTCGAAAGTGAGAGTGTCAGTCCTCTGTTACTTAAGTCGGCATTGTGACTTTTGTATTAAAATCGGATGTAATTTCTGTGTTTCATCGTCAATAAGAAGGTGCAAGGTATACATTAAACCTGAAGTGAAGCATCGGAATCTATAACTGGACTCACAGGAGAGGTTCAAATCACAGAAAGTGAGAGTGTGAGTCCTCTTGTACTTAAGTCGGCATTGTTCCTTTTGTAATAGATTAGGATGCAATTTCTGTGTTTCATCGTCAATAAGAATGTCCAAGGGATACAGTAAACATGAAGTGAAGCATCGGAATTTAAAACTGGACTCACAGGAGAGGTTCAAATCGTCGAAAGTGAGAGTGTCAGTCCTCTGTTACTTAAGTCGGCATTGTGCCTTTTGTATTAAATTCGGAAGCAAACTCTGTGTTTTATCGTCAATAAGATGGTGCGAGGTATACTGTAAACCTGAAGTGGAGCATCGGAATCTAAAACTGGACTCACAGGAGAGGCTCAAATAATAGAAAGACAGTGTGTCAGTCCTCTTGTACTTATGTCACAATGTGCCTTTTGTATTAAATTCGGATGCAATTTCTGTGTTTCATCGTCAATAAGAAGGTGCAAGGTATACAGTTAACCGGAAGTGAAGCATCGGAATCAAAAACTGGACTCACAGGAGAGGTTCAAATCGTAGAAAGTGAGAGTGTCAGTCCTCTTGTACCTAAGTCGTCATTGTTCCTTTTGTAATAGATTAGGATGCAATTTCTGTGTTTCATCGTCAATAAGAATGTCCAAGGGATACAGTAAACATGAAGTGAAGCATCGGAATTTAAAACTGGACTCACAGGAGCGGTTCAAATCATAGAAAGTTGGAGTGTCAGTCCTCTTGTACTTAAGTCGGCATTGTGGATTTTGTATTAAATTCGGATGCAATTTCTGTGTTTCATCGTCAATAAGAAGGTGCAAGGTATACAGTAATCTTGAAGTGAAGCATCGGAATCTAAAACTGGACTTACAGGAGAGGTTCAAAGCAAATAAAGTTAGAGTGTCAGCCCTCTTGTACTTAAGTCGGCTTTCTGGCTTTTGTATTAAATTCGGATCCAATTTCTGTGTTTCATCGTCAATAAGAATGTCCAAGAGATACAGTAAACGTTAAGTGAAGCATCGGAATTTAAAACTGGACTCACAGGAGAGGTTCAAATCATAGAAAGTTAGAGTGTCAGTCCTCTTGTACTTAGGTCGGCATTGTGCCTCTTGTATTAAATTCGGATGCAAACTCTGTGTTCCATCGTCAATAAGAAGATCCAGTTGATACAGTAAACGTGAAGTGAAGCATCGGAATCTAATACTGGACTCACAGGAGAGGTTCAAATCGTTGAAAGTGAGAGTGTCAGTCCTCTTGTACTTAAGTCCTCATTGTGCCTTTTGTATTAAATTCGGATACAATTTGTGTTTCATCGTCAATAAGAAGGTTCAATGTATACAGTAAACCTGAAGAGAAGCATCGGAATCTAAAACTGGACTCACAGGAGAGGTTCAAATCATAGAAAGTGCGAGTGTCAGTCCTCTTGTACTTAGGTCGGCATTGTGCATTTTGTTTTAAATTCGGATGCAATTTCTGTTTTTCATCGTCAATAAGAAGGTGCAAGGTATACAGTAATCTTGAAGTGAAGCATCGGAATCTAAATCTGGACTCACAGGAGAGGTTCAAATCGTAGAAAGTGAGAGTGTCAGTCCTCTTGTACTTAAGTCGTCATTGTGCCTTTTGTATTAAATACGGATACAATTTGTGTTTCATCGTCAATAAGAAGGTGCCAGGTATACAGTATTCTTGACGTGAAGCATCGGAATCTGAAACTGGACTCACAGGAGAGGTTCAAATCGTCGAAAGTGAGAGTGTCAGTCCTCTTGTACTTATGTCGGCATTGTGCCTTTTGTATTAAAATCGGATGCAATTTCTGTGTGTCATCGTCAATAGGAAGGTGCAAGGTATACATTATACCTGAAGCGAAGCATCGGAATCTGAAACTGGACTCACAGGAGAGGTTCAAATCATAGAAAGTGAGAGTGTGAGTCCTCTTGTACTTAAGTCGGCATTGTGCATTTTGTATTAAATTCGGATGCAATTTCTGTGTTTCATCGTCAATAAGATGGCGCAAGGTATACAGACTACCTGAAGTGAAGCATCGGAATCTAAAACTGGACTCACATTAGAGGTTCAAATCGTAGAAGGTGAGAGTGTCAGTATTCTTGCTCTTATGTCGGCATTGTGCCTTTTGTATTAAATTCGGGGGCAAACTCTGTGTTTTATCGTCAATAAGATGGTGCAAGGTATACAGTAAACCTGAAGTGAAGCATCGGAATCTAAAACTGGACTCACAGGAGAGGCTCAAATCATAGAAAGTTAGTGTGTCAGTCCTCTTGTACTTTTGTCACATTGTGCCTTTTGTATTAAATTCGGATGCAATTTCTGTGTTTCATCGTCGATAAGAAGGTGCACGGTATACAGTAAACCTGAAGTGAAGCATCGGAAAGTAAAACTGGACTCACAAGAGAGGTTCGAATCGTAGTAAGTGAGAGTGTCAGTCCCCTATACTTAAGTCGGCATTGTAACTTTTGTATTAAATTCGGTTGCAATTTCTGTGTTTCATCGCCAATAAGAAGGTGCAAGGTATACAGTAAAACTGAAGTGAAGCATCGGAATCTTATACTGAACTCACAGGAGAGGTTCATACCATAGAAGGTGAGAGTGTCAGTCCTCTTGTACTTAAGTCGGCATTGTGCCTTTTGTATTAGATTAGGATGCAATTTCTGTGGTTCATCGTCGATAAGAAGGTGCAAGGTATACAGTAAGCCTGAAGTGAAGCATCGGAATCTAAAACTGGACTCACAGGAAAGGCTCAAATCATAGAAAGTGAGAGTGTCAGTCTTCTTGTACCTATGTCGGCATTGTGCTTTTTGTATTAGATTCGGATGCAATTTCTGTGTTTCATCGTCAATACGGGGGTTAAAGGTATACAGTAAACCTGAAGTGAAGCATCGGAATCTAAAACTGGACTCACAGGAGAGGTTCAAATCGTAGAAAGTGAGAGTGTCAGTCCTCTTGTACTTATGTCGGCATTGTGCCTTTTGTATTAAATTCGGATGCTATTTCTGTGTTTCATCGTCAATTAGAAGGTGCAAGGTATACTGTAAACCTGAAGTCAAGCAACGGAATCTAAAACTGGACTCACAGGAGAGGTTCAAATCGTAGAAACTGAGAGTGTCAGTCCTCTTATACTTAAGTCGGCATTGTGCCTTTTGTATTAAATTTGGATGCAATTTCTGTGTTTCATCGTCAATAAGAAGGTGCAATGTATACAGTAAACCTGAAGTGAAGCATCGGAATCTAAAAGTGGACTCACAGGAGCGGTTCAAATCGTAGAAAGTGAGAGTGTCAGTCCTCTTGTACTTAAGTCGGCATTGTGCCTTTTGTATTAAATTCGGATGCAATTTCTGTGTTTCATCGTCAATAAGAAGGTGCAAGGTATACAGTAAACCTGAAGTGAAGCATCGGAATCTAAAACTGGACTCACATGAGAGGTTCAAATCATAGAAAGTGAGAGTGTCAGTCCTCTTGTATTTAAGTCAGCCTTGTGCCTTTTGTATTAAATTCGGATGCAATTTCTGTGTTTCATCGTCAATAAGAAGGTGCAAGGTATACTGTAAACCTGAAGTCAAGCATCGGAATCTAAAACTGGACTCACAGGAGAGGTTCAAATCGTAGAAACTGAGAGTGTCAGTCCTCTTATACTTAAGTCGGCAATGTGCCTTTTGTATTAAATTTGGATGCAATTTCTGTGTTTCATCGTCAATAAGAAGGTGCAATGTATACAGTAAACCTGAAGTGAAGCATCGGAATTTAAAACTGGACTCACAGGAGAGGTTCAAATCATAGACAGTGAGAGGGTCAGTCCTCTTGTACTTAGGTCGGCATTGTGCCTTTTGTAATATTCTCGGATGCAATTTCTGTGTTTCATCGTCAATAAGTAGGTACAAGGTAATCAGTAATCTTGAAGTGTAGCATCGGAATCTAAAACTGGACTCACAGGAGAGGTTCAAATCGTAGAAAGTGAGAGTGTCAGTCCTCTTGTATTTAAGTCAGCCTTGTGCCTTTTGTATTAAATTAGGATGCAATTTCTGTGTTTCATCGTCAATAACAAGGTGCAAGGGATACAGTAAACCTGAAGTGAAGCATCGGAATCTAATACTGGACTCACAGGAGAGGTCCAAATTATAGAAAGTGAGAGTGTCAGTCCTCTTGTACATAAGTCGGCATTGTATCTTTTGTATTAAATTCGGATGCAATACCTGTGCTTCATCGTCAATACGAAGGTGCAAGGTATACAGTAAACCTGAAGTGAAGCATCGGAATCTAAAACTGGTCTCACAGGAGAGGTTCAAATCGTAGTAAGTGAGCGTGTCAGTCCTCTTGTACTTAAGTCGGCATTGTGACTTTTGTATTAAATTCGGGTGCTATTTCTGTGTTTCATCGTCAATAAGAAGGTGCAAGGTATACTGTAACCCTGAAGTCAAGCATCGGAATCTAAAACTTTACTCACAGGAGAGGTTCAAATCGTAGAAACTGAAAGTGTCAGTCCCCTTATTCTTAAGTCGGCATTGTGCCTTTTGTATTAAATTTGGATGCCATTTCTGTGTTTCATCGTCAATAAGAAGGTGCAATGTATACAGTAAACCTGAAGTGAAGCATCGGAATCTAAAAGTGGACTCACAGGAGAGGTTCAAATCGTAGAAAGTGAGAGTGTCAGTCCTCTTGTACTTAAGTCGGCATTGTGCCTTTTTTATTACATTCGGATGCAATTTCTGTGTTTCATCGTCAATAAGAAGGTGCAAGGTATACAGAAAAACCTGAAGTGAAGCATTGGAATCTAAAACTGCACTCACATGAGAGGTTCCAATCATAGAAAGTGAGAGTGTCAGTCCTCTTCTACTTAAATCGGCTTTGTGCCTCTTGTATTAAATTCGGATGCAATTTCTGTGTTTCATCTTCAATAAGAAGGTCCAAGGGATACAGTAAACCTGAAGTGAAGCATCGGAATCTAAAACTGGACTCACAGGAGAGGTTCAAAACATAGACAGTGAGAGGGTCAGTCCTCTTGTACTTAGGTCGGCATAGTGCCTTTTCTAATATTCTCGGATGCAATTTCTGTGTTTCATCGTCAATAAGTAGGTACAAGGTAAACAGTAATCTGGAAGTGTAGCATCAGAATCTAAAACTGGACTCACAGGAGATGTTCAAATCGTAGAAAGTGAGAGTGTCGGTCCACTTGTATTTAAGTCAGCATTGTGCCTTTTGTATTAAATTCGGATGCAATTTCTGTGTTTCATCGTCAATAACAAGGTGCAAGGGATACAGTAAACCTGAAGTGAAGCATCGGAATCTAATACTGGACTCACAGGAGAGGTCCAAATTATAGAAAGTGAGAGTGTCAGTCCTCTTGTACATAAGTCGGCATTGTATCTTTTGTATTAAATTCGGATGCAATACCTGTGCTTCATCGTCAATACGAAGGTGCAAGGTATACAGTAAACCTGAAGTGAAGCATCGGAATCTAAAACTGGACTCACAGGAGAGGTTCAAATCGTAGAAACTGAGAGTGTCAGTCCTCTTATACTTAAGTCGGCATTGTGCCTTTTGTATTAAATTTGGATGCAATTTCTGTGTTTCATCGTCAATAAGAAGGTGCCAGGTATACAGTAAACCTGAAGTGAAGCATCGGAATTTAAAAGTGGACTCACAGGAGAGGTTCAAATCGTAGAAAGTGAGACTGTCAGTCCTCTTTTACTTAAGTCGACATTGTGCCTTTTATATTAAATTCGGATGCAATTTCTGTGTTTCATCGTCAATAAGAAGGTGCAAGGTATACAGTAAACCTGAAGTGAAGCATCGGAATCTAAAACTGGACTCACAGGAGAGGTTCAAATCGTAGAAACTGAGAGTGTCAGTCCTCTTATACTTAAGTCGGCATTGTGATTTTTGTATTAAATTTGGATTCAATTTCTGTGTTTCATCGTCAATAAGAAGGTGCAATGTATACAGTAAACCTGAAGTGAAGCATCGGAATCTAAAAGTGGACTCACAGGAGAGGTTCAAATCGTAGAAAGTGAGAGTGTCAGTCCTCTTGGACTTAAGTCGGCATTGTGCCTTTTGTATTAAATTCGGATGCAATTTCTGTGTTTCATCGTCAATAAGAAGGTGCAAGGTATACAGTAAACCTGAAGTGAAGCATCGGAATCTAAAACTGGACTCACATGAGAGGTTCAAATCATAGAAAGTGAGAGTGTCAGTCCTCTTTTACTTAAATCGGCTTTGTGCCTCTTGTATTAAATTCGGATGCAATTTCTGTGTTTCATCTTCAATAAGAAGGACCAAGGGATACAGTAAACCTGAAGTGAAGCATCGAAATTTAAAACTGGACTCACAGGAGAGGTTCAAATCATAGACAGTGAGAGGGTCAGTCCTCTTGTACTTAGGTCGGCATTGTGCCTTTTGTAATATTCTCGGATGCAATTTCTGTGTTTCATGGTCAATAAGTAGGTACAAGGTAAACAGTAATCTGGAAGTGTAGCATCGGAATCTAAAACTGGACTCACAGGAGAGGTTCAAATCGTAGAAAGTGAGAGTGTCAGTCCTCTTGTATTTAAGTCAGCCTTGTGCCTTTTGTATTAAATTCGGATGCAATTTCTGTGTTTCATCGTCAATAACAAGGTGCAAGGGATACAGTAAACCTGAAGTGAAGCATCGGAATCTAATACTGGACTCACAGGAGAGGTCCAAATTATAGAAAGTGAGAGTGTCAGTCCTCTTGTACATAAGTCGGCATTGTATCTTTTGTATTAAATTCGGATGCAATACCTGTGCTTCATCGTCAATACGAAGGTGCAAGGTATACATTAAACCTGAAGTGAAGCATCGGAATCTAAAACTGGTCTCACAGGAGAGGTTCAAATCGTAGAAAGTGAGAGTGTCAGTCCTCTTGTACTTAAGTCGGCATTGTGCCTTTTGTATTAATTTCGGGTGCTATTTCTGTGTTTCATCGTCAATAAGAAGGTGCAAGGTATACTGTAAACCTGAAGTCAAGCATCGGAATCTAAAACTTTACTCACAGGAGAGGTTCAAATCGTAGAAACTGAAAGTGTCAATCCTCTTATACTTAAGTCGGCATTGTGCCTTTTGTATTAAATTTGGATGCCATTTCTGTGTTTCATCGTCAATAAGAAGGTGCAATGTATACAGTAAACCTGAAGTGAAGCATCGGAATCTAAAAGTGGACTCACAGGAGAGGTTCAAATCGTAGAAAGTGAGAGTGTCAGTCCTCTTGTACTTAAGTCGGCATTGTCCCTTTTGTATTACATTCGGATGCAATTTCTGTGTTTCATCGTCAATAAGAAGGTGCAAGGTATACAGTAAACCTGAAGTGAAGCATTGGAATCTAAAACTGGACTCACATGAGAGGTTCAAATCATAGAAAGTGAGAGTGTCAGTCCTCTTTTACTTAAATCGGCTTTGTGCCTCTTGTATTAAATTCGGATGCAATTTCTGTGTTTCATCTTCAATAAGAAGGTCCAAGGGATACAGTAAACCTGAAGTGAAGCATCGGAATCTAAAACTGGACTCACAGGAGAGGTTCAAATCATAGACAGTGAGATGGTCAGTCCTCTTGTACTTAGGTCGGCATTGAGCCTTTTGTAATATTCTCGGATGCAATTTCTGTGTTTCATCGTCAATAAGTAGGTACAAGGTAAACAGTAATCTGGAAGTGTAGCATCGGAATCTAAAACTGGACTCACAGGAGAGGTTCAAATCGTAGAAAGTGAGAGTGTCGGTCCTCTTGTATTTAAGTCAGCATTGTGCCTTATGTATTAAATTCGGAGGCAATTTCTGTGTTTCATCGTCAATAACAAGGTGCAAGGGATACAGTAAACCTGAAGTGAAGCATCGGAATCTAATACTGGACTCACAGGAGAGGTCCAAATTATAGAAAGTGAGAGTGTCAGTCATCTTGTACATAAGTCGGCATTGTATCTTTTGTATTAAATTCGGATGCAATACCTGTGCTTCATCGTCAATAAGAAGGTGCAAGGTATACAGTAAACCTGAAGTGAAGCATCGGAATCTAAAACTGGACTCACTGAAGAGGTTCAAATCGTAGAAAGTGAGAGTGTCAGTCCTCTTGTACTTAAGTCGGCATTGTACCTTTTGTATTAAATTCGGATGCTATTTCTGTGTTTCATCGTCAATAAGAAGGTGCAAGGTATACTGTAAAATTGAAGTCAAGCATCGGAATCTGAAACTGGACTCACAGGGAGGTTCAAATCGTAGAAACTGAGAGTGTCAGTCCTCTTATACTTAAGTCGGCATTGTGCCTTTTGTATTAAATTTGGATGCAATTTCTGTGTTTCATCGTCAATAAGAAGGTGCCAGGTATACAGTAAACCTGAAGTGAAGCATCGGAATTTAAAAGTGGACTCACAGGAGAGGTTCAAATCGTAGAAAGTGAGACTGTCAGTCCTCTTTTACTTAAGTCGACATTGTGCCTTTTATATTAAATTCGGATGCAATTTCTGTGTTTCATCGTCAATAAGAAGGTGCAAGGTATACAGTAAACCTGAAGTGAAGCATCGGAATCTAAAACTGGACTCACAGGAGAGGTTCAAATCGTAGAAACTGAGAGTGTCAGTCCTCTTATACTTAAGTCGGCATTGTGCCTTTTGTATTAAATTTGGATTCAATTTCTGTGTTTCATCGTCAATAAGAAGATGCAATGTATACAGTAAACCTGAAGTGAAGCATCGGAATCTAAAAGTGGACTCACAGGAGAGGTTCAAATCGTAGAAAGTGAGAGTGTCAGTCCTCTTGGACTTAAGTCGGCATTGTGCCTTTTGTATTAAATTCGGATGCAATTTCTGTGTTTCATCGTCAATAAGAAGGTGCAAGGTATACAGTAAACCTGAAGTGAAGCATCGGAATCTAAAACTGGACTCACACGAGAGGTTCAAATCATAGAAAGTGAGAGTGTCAGTCCTCTTTTACTTAAATCGGCTTTGTGCCTCTTGTATTAAATTCGGATGCAATTTCTGTGTTTCATCTTCAATAAGAAGGACCAAGGGATACAGTAAACCTGAAGTGAAGCATCGAAATTTAAAACTGGACTCACAGGAGAGGTTCAAATCATAGACAGTGAGAGGGTCAGTCCTCTTGTACTTAGGTCGGCATTGTGCCTTTTGTAATATTCTCGGATGCAATTTCTGTGTTTCATGGTCAATAAGTAGGTACAAGGTAAACAGTAATCTGGAAGTGTAGCATCGGAATCTAAAACTGGACTCACAGGAGAGGTTCAAATCGTCGAAAGTGAGAGTGTCAGTCCTCTTGTATTTAAGTCAGCCTTGTGCCTTTTGTATTAAATTCGGATGCAATTTCTGTGTTTCATCGTCAATAACAAGGTGCAAGGGATACAGTAAACCTGAAGTGAAGCATCGGAATCTAATACTGGACTCACAGGAGAGGTCCAAATTATAGAAAGTGAGAGTGTCAGTCCTCTTGTACATAAGTCGGCATTGTATCTTTTGTATTAAATTCGGATGCAATACCTGTGCTTCATCGTCAATACGAAGGTGCAAGGTATACATTAAACCTGAAGTGAAGCATCGGAATCTAAAACTGGTCTCACAGGAGAGGTTCAAATCGTAGAAAGTGAGAGTGTCAGTCCTCTTGTACTTAAGTCGGCATTGTGCCTTTTGTATTAATTTCGGGTGCTATTTCTGTGTTTCATCGTCAATAAGAAGGTGCAAGGTATACTGTGAACCTGAAGTCAAGCATCGGAATCTAAAACTTTACTCACAGGAGAGGTTCAAATCGTAGAAACTGAAAGTGTCAATCCTCTTATACTTAAGTCGGCATTGTGCCTTTTGTATTAAATTTGGATGCCATTTCTGTGTTTCATCGTCAATAAGAAGGTGCAATGTATACAGTAAACCTGAAGTGAAGCATCGGAATCTAAAAGTGGACTCACAGGAGAGGTTCAAATCGTAGAAAGTGAGAGTGTCAGTCCTCTTGTACTTAAGTCGGCATTGTGCCTTTTGTATTACATTCGGATGCAATTTCTGTGTTTCATCGTCAATAAGAAGGTGCAAGGTATACAGTAAACCTGAAGTGAAGCATTGGAATCTAAAACTGGACTCACATGAGAGGTTCAAATCATAGAAAGTGAGAGTGTCAGTCCTCTTTTACTTAAATCGGCTTTGTGCCTCTTGTATTAAATTCGGATGCAATTTCTGTGTTTCATCTTCAATAAGAAGGTCCAAGGGATACAGTAAACCTGAAGTGAAGCATCGGAATCTAAAACTGGACTCACAGGAGAGGTTCAAATCATAGACAGTGAGATGGTCAGTCCGCTTGTACTTAGGTCGGCATTGAGCCTTTTGTAATATTCTCGGATGCAATTTCTGTGTTTCATCGTCAATAAGTAGGTACAAGGTAAACAGTAATCTGGAAGTGTAGCATCGGAATCTAAAACTGGACTCACAGGAGAGGTTCAAATCGTAGAAAGTGAGAGTGTCGGTCCTCTTGTATTTAAGTCAGCATTGTGCCTTATGTATTAAATTCGGATGCAATTTCTGTGTTTCATCGTCAATAACAAGGTGCAAGGGATACAGTAAACCTGAAGTGAAGCATCGGAATCTAATACTGGACTCACAGGAGAGGTCCAAATTATAGAAAGTGAGAGTGTCAGTCCTCTTGTACATAAGTCGGCATTGTATCTTTTGTATTAAATTCGGATGCAATACCTGTGCTTCATCGTCAATAAGAAGGTGCAAGGTATACAGTAAACCTGAAGTGAAGCATCGGAATCTAAAACTGGACTCACTGAAGAGGTTCAAATCGTAGAAAGTGAGAGTGTCAGTCCTCTTGTACTTAAGTCGGCATTGTACCTTTTGTATTAAATTCGGATGCTATTTCTGTGTTTCATCGTCAATAAGAAGGTGCAAGGTATACTGTAAAATTGAAGTCAAGCATCGGAATCTGAAACTGGACTCACAGGGAGGTTCAAATCGTAGAAACTGAGAGTGTCAGTCCTCTTATACTTAAGTCGGCATTGTGCCTTTTGTATTAAATTTGGATGCAATTTCTGTGTTTCATCGTCAATAAGAAGGTGCCAGGTATACAGTAAACCTGAAGTGAAGCATCGGAATTTAAAAGTGGACTCACAGGAGAGGTTCAAATCGTAGAAAGTGAGACTGTCAGTCCTCTTTTACTTAAGTCGGCATTGTGCGTTTTATATTAAATTCGGATGCAATTTCTGTGTTTCATCGTCAATAAGAAGGTGCAAGGTATACAGTAAACATGAAGTCAAGCATCGGAATCTAAAACTGGACTCACAGGAGAGATTCAAATCGTAGAAACTGAGAGTGTCAGTCCTCTTATACTTAAGTCGGCATTGTGCCTTTTGTATTAAATTTGGATGCAATTTCTGTGTTTCATCGTCAATAAGAAGGTGCAATGTATACAGTAAACCTGAAGTGAAGCATCGGAATCTAAAAGTGGACTCACAGGAGAGGTTCAAATCGTAGAAAGTGAGAGTGTCAGTCCTCTTGTACTTAAGTCGGCATTGTGCCTTTTGTATTAAATTCGGATGCAATTTCTGTGTTTCATCGTCAATAAGAAGGTGCAAGGTATACAGTAAACCTGAAGTGAAGCATCGGAATCTAAAACTGGACTCACATGAGAGGTTCAAATCATAGAAAGTGAGAGTGTCAGTCCTCTTTAACTTAAATCGGCTTTGTGCCTCTTGTATTATATTCGGATGCAATTTCTGTGTTTCATCTTCAATAAGAAGGTCCAAGGGATACAGTAAACCTGAAGTGAAGCATCGGAATTTAAAACTGGACTCACAGGAGAGGTTCAAATCATAGACAGTGAGAGGGTCAGTCCTCTTGTACTTAGGTCGGCATTGTGCCTTTTGTAATATTCTCGGATGCAATTTCTGTGTTTCATTGTCAATAAGTAGGTACAAGGTAAACAGTAATCTTGAAGTGTAGCATCGGAATCTAAAACTGGACTCACAGGAGAGGTTCAAATCGTAGAAAGTGAGAGTGTCAGTCCTCTTGTATTTAAGTCAGCCTTGTGCCTTTTGTATTAAATTCGGATGCAATTTCTGTGTTTCATCGTCAATAACAAGGTGCAAGGGATACAGTAAACCTGAAGTGAAGCATCGGAATCTAATACTGGACTCACAGGAGAGGTCAAAATTATAGAAATTGAGAGTGTCAGTCCTCTTGTACATAAGTCGGCATTGTACCTTTTGTATTAAATTCGGATGCAATACCTGTGCTTCATCGTCAATACGAAGGTGCAAGGTATACAGTAAACCTGAAGTGAAGCATCGGAATCTAAAACTGGTCTCACAGGAGAGGTTCAAATCGTAGAAAGTGAGAGTGTCAGTCCTCTTGTACTTAAGTCGGCATTGTGCCTTTTGTATTAAATTTGGATGCAATTTCTTTGTTTCATCGTCAATAAGAAGGTGCCAGGTATACAGTAATCTTGACGTGAAGCATCGGAATCTGTAACTGGACTCACAGGAGAGGTTCAAATCGTCGAAAGTGAGAGTGTCAGTCCTCTTGTACTTAAGTCGGCATTGTGCCTTTTGTATTAAAATCGGATGCAATTTCTGTGTGTCGTCGTCAATAAGAAGGTGCAAGGTATACATTATACCTGAAGTGATGCATCGGAATCTAAAACTGGACTCACAGGAGAGGTTCAAATCATAGAAAGTGAGAGTGTGAGTCCTCTTGTACTTAAGTCGGCATTGTGCATTTTGTCTTAAATTCGGATGCAATTTCTGTGTTTCATCGTCAATAAGATGGCGCAAGGTATACAGTAAACCTGAAGTGAAGCATCGGAATCAAAAACTGGACTCACAGGAGAGGTTCAAATCGTAGAAAGTGAGAGTGTCAGTCCTCTTGTACTTAAGTCGGCATTGTGCCTTTTGTATTAGATTAGGATGCAATTTCTGTGTTTCATCGTCAATAAGAAGGTCCAAGGGATACAGTAAACGTGAAGTGAAGCATCGGATTTTAAAACTGGACTCACAGGAGAGGTTCAAATCATAGAAAGTTAGAGTGTCAGTCCTCTTGTACTTAAGTCGGCATTGTGCATTTTGTATTAAATTCGGGTGCAATTTCTGTGTTTCATCGTCAATAAGAAGGTGCAAGGTATACAGTAATCTTGAAGTGAAGCAACGGAATCTAAAACTGGACTCACAGGAGAGGTTCAAAGCAAATAAAATTAGAGTGTCAGCCCTCTTGTACTTAACTCGGCATTGTGGCTTTTGTATTAAATTCGAATGCAATTTCTGTGTTTCATCGTCAATAAGAAGGTCCAAGAGATACAGTAAACCTGAAGTGAAGCATCGGAATCTAAAACCGGACTCACAGGAGAGGTCCAAATTGTAGAAAGTGAGAGTGTCAGTCCTCTTGTACATAAGTCGGCATAGTATCTTTTGTATTAAATTCGGATGCAATACCTGTGCTTCGTCGTCAATACGAAGGAGCAAGGTATACAGTAAACCTGAAGTGAAGCATCGGAATCTAAAACTGGACTCACAGGAGAAGTTCAAATCGTAGAAAGTGAGAGTGTCAGTCCTCTTGTACTTAAGTCGGCATTGTACTTTTTGTATTAAATTCCGATGCTAATTCTGTGTTTCATCGGCAATAAGAAGGTGCAAGGTATACTGTAAACCTGAAGTCAAGCATCGGAATCTAAAACTGGACTCACAGGAGAGGTTCAAATCGTAGAAACTGAGAGTGTCAGTCCTCTTATACTTACGTCAGCATTGTGCCTTTTGTATTAAATTTGGATGCAATTTCTGTGTTTCATCGTCAATAAGACGGTGCCGGGTATACAGTAAACCTGAAGTGAAGCATCGGAATTTAAAAGTGGACTCACAGGAGAGGTTCAAATCGTCGAAAGTGAGAGTGTCAGTCCTCTTGTACTTAAGTCGGCATTGTGCCTTTTGTATTAAAATCGGATGCAATTTCTGTGTGTCATCGTCAATAAGAAGGTGCAAGGTATACATTATACCTGAAGTGAAGCATCGGAATCTAAAACTGGACTCACAGGAGAGGTTCAAATCATAGAAAGTGAGAGTGTGAGTCCTCTTGTACTTAAGTCGGCATTGTGCATTTTGTATCAAATTCGGATGCAATTTCTGTGTTTCATCGTCAATGAGATGGCGCAAGGTATACAGTAAACCTGAAGTGAAGCATCGGAATCTAAAACTGGACTCACATTAAAGGTTCGAATCGTAGAAAGTGAGAGTGTCAGTCCTCTTGCTCTCATGTCGGCATTGTGCCTTTTGTATTAAATTCCGATGCAAACTCTGTGTTTTATCGTCAATAAGAAGGTGCAAGGTATACAGTAAACCCGAAGTGAAGCATCGGAATCTAAAACTGGACTCACAGGAGAGGCTCAAATCATAGAAAGTTAGTGTGTCAGTCCCCTTGTACTTATGTCACATTGTGCCTTTTGTATTAAATTCGGATGCAATTTCTGTGTTTCATCGTCAATAAGAAGGTGCCAGGTATACAGTAAACCTGAAGTGAAGCATCGGAATCAAAAACTGGACTCACAGGAGAGGTTCAAATCGTAGTAAGTGAGAGTGTCAGCCCTCTTGTACTTAAGTCGGCATTGTGCCTTTTGTATTAAATTCGGATGCAATTTCTGTGTTTCATCGTCAATAAGTAGGTGCAAGGTATACAGTAAGCCTGAAGTGAAGCATCGCAATCTAAAACTGAACTCACAGGAGAGGTTCAAATCATAGAAAGTTAGAGTGTCAGTCCTCTTGTACTTAAGTCGGCATTGTGCCTTTTGTATTAAATTCGGATGAAATTTCTGTGTTTCATCGTCAATAAGAAGGTGCAAGGTATACAGTAAACGTGACGTGAAGCATCGGAATTTAAAACTGGACTCACAGGAGAGGTTCAAATCATAGAAAGTTAGAGTGTCAGTCCTCTTGTACTTAAGTCGGCATTGTGCCTTTTGTATTAAATTCGGATGAAATTTCTGTGTTTCATCGTCAATAAGAAGGTGCAAGGTATACAGTAAACCTGAAGTGAAGCATCGGAATCTAAAACTGGACTCACAGGAGAGGTTCAAACCATCGAACGTGAGAGTGTCAGTCCTCTTTTACTTAAGTCGGCATTGTGCCTTTTGTATTAAATTCGGATGCATTTTCTGTGTTCCATCGTCAATAAGAATGTCCAAGGTATACAGTATACCTGAAGTGAAGCATCGGAAATTAAAAGTGGACTCAAAGGAGAGATTCAAATCATAGAAAGTTAGAGTGTCTGTCCTCTTGTACTTCAGTCGGCATTGTGCCTTTTGTATTAAATTCCGATGCAAACTCTGTCTTTCATCGTCAATAAGAATGTGCAAGGTATACAGTACACCTAGGGTGAAGCATCGGAATCTAAAACTGGGCTCACTGGAGAGGCTCAAATCATAGATAGTTAGTGTTTCAGTCCTCTTGTACTTATGTCACATTGTGCCTTTTGTATTAAATTCGGATGCAATTTCTGTGTTTCATCGTCAATAAGAAGGTGCAAGGTATACAGTAAACCTGATGTGAAGCATCGGAAAGTAAAACTGGACTCACAAGAGAGGTTCGAATCGTAGTAAGTGAGAGTGTCAGTCCCCTATACTTAAGTCGGCATTGTAACTATTGTATTAAATTCGGATGCAATTAGTGTGTTTCATCGCCAATAAGAAGGTGCAAGGTATACAGTAAACCTGAAGTGAAGCATCGCAATCTAAAACTGAACTCACAGGAGAGGTTCATACCATAGAAGGTGAGAGTGTCAGTCCTCTTGTACTTAAGTCGGTATTGTGCCTTTTGTATTACATTAGGATGCAATTTCTGTGGTTCATCGTCGATAAGAAGGTGCAAGGTATACAGTAAGCCTGAAGTGAAGCATCGGAATCTAAAACTGGACTCACAGGAGAGGCTCAAATCATAGAGAGTGAGAGTGTCAGTCTTCTTGTACTTATGTCGGCATTGTGCTTTTTGTATTAGATTCGGATGCAATTTCTGTGTTTCTTCGTCAATACGGGGGTTAAAGGTATACAGTAAACCTGAAGTGAAGCATCGGAATCTAAAACTGGACTCACAGGAGAGGTTCAAATCGTAGAAAGTGAGAGTGTCAGTCCTCTTGTACTTAAGTCGGCATTGTGCCTTTTGTATTAAATTCGGATGCTATTTCTGTGTTTCATCGTCAATAAGAAGGTGCAAGGTATACTGTAAACCTGAAGTGAAGCATCAGAATCTAAAAGTGGACTTACAGGAGAGGTTCAAATCGTAGAAAGTGAGAGTGTCAGTCCTCTTATACTTAAGTCGGCATTGTGCCTTTTGTATTAAATTTGGATGCAATTTCTGTGTTTCATCGTCAATAACAAGGTGCAAGGTATACAGTAAACCTGAAGTGAAGCATCGGAATCTAAAACTGGACTCACATGAGAGGTTCAAATCATAGAAAATGAGAGTGTCAGTCCTCTTTTACTTAAATCGGCTTTGTGCCTCTTGTATTAAATTCGGATGCAATTTCTGTGTTTAATCTTCAATAAGAAGGTCCAAGGGATACAGTAAACCTGAAGTGAAGCATCGGAATCTAAAACTGGACTCACAGGAGAGGTTCAAATCGTAGAAAGTGAGAGTGTCAGTCCTCTTGTACTTAAGTCGGCATTGTGCCTTTTGTATTAAATTCGGATGCAATTTCTGTGTTTCATCGTCAATAAGAAGGTGCAAGGTATACAGTAAACCTGAAGTGAAGCATCGGAATCTAAAACTGGACTCACATGAGAGGTTCAAATCATAGAAAGTGAGAGTGTCAGTCCTCTTTTACTTAAATCGGCTTTGTGCCTCTTGTATTAAATTCGGATGCAATTTCTGTGTTTCATCTTCAATAAGAAGGTCCAAGGGATACAGTAAACCTGAAGTGAAGCATCGGAATCTAAAACTGGACTCACAGGAGAGGTTCAAATCATAGACAGTGAGAGGGTCAGTCCTCTTGTACTTAGGTCGGCATTGTGCCTTTTGTAATATTCTCGGATGCAATTTCTGTGTTTCATCGTCAATATGTAGGTACAAGGTAAACAGTAATCTTGAAGTGTAGCATCGGAATCTAAAACTGGACTCAGAGGAGAGGTTCAAATCGTAGAAACTGAGAGTGTCAGTCCTCTTATACTTAAATCGGCATTGTGCCTTTTGTAATAAATTTGGATGTAATTTCTGTGTTTCATCGTCAATAAGAAGGTGCCAGGTATGCAGTAAACCTGAAGTCAAGCATCGGAATTTAAAAGTGGACTCACAGGAGAGGCTCAAATCGTAGAAAGTGAGACTGTCAGTCCTCTTTTACTTAAGTCGGCATTGTGCCTTTTATATTAAATTCGGATGAAATTTCTGTGTTTCATCGTCAGTAAGAAGGTGCAAGGTATACAGTAAACCTGAAGTGAAGCATCGGAATCTAAAACTGGACTCACGGGAGAAGTTCAAATCGAACAAAGTGAGAGTGTCAGTCCTGTTTTACTTAAGTCGGCATTGTGCCTTTTGTATTAAATTCGGATGCAATTTCTGTGTTTCATCGTCAATAAGAAGGTGCAAGGTATACTGTAAACCTGAAGTGAAGCATCGGAATCTACTACTGGACTCACAGGAGAGGTTCAAATCGTAGAAAGTGTGAGTGTCAGTCCTCTTGTACATAAGTCGGCATTGTGCCTTTTGTATTAAATTCGGATGCTATATCTGTGTTTCATCGTCAATATGAAGGTGCAAGGTATACTGTAAACCTAAAATCAGGCATCGGAATCTAAAACTGGACTCACAGGAGAGGTTCAAATCGTAGAAAGTGAGAGTGTCAGGCCTCTTATACTTAAAACGGCATTGTGCCTTTTGTATTAAATTTAAATGCAATTTCTGTGTTTCATCGTCAATAAGAAGGTGCAAGGTATACAGTGAACCTGACTCGAAGCAATGGAATCCAAAACTGGACTCACAGGAGAGGTTCAAATCGTAGAAAGTGAGAGTGTCAGTCCACTTGTACTTAAGTCGGCATTGTGCCGTTGTATGACATTCGGATGCAATTTCTGTGTTTCATCGTCAATAAGAAGGTGCAAGGTATACAGTAAACCTGAAGTGAAGCATCGGAATCTAAAACTGGACTCACAGGAGAGGTTCAAATCGAAGAAAGTGAGAGTGTCATTCCTCTTGTACCTAAGTCTGCATTAAGCCTTTTGTATTAAATTAGGATGCAATGTCTGTGTTTCATTCTCAGTAAGAAGGTGTAAGGTATACAGTAAACCTGAAATGAAGCATCGGAATCTAAAACTGAACTCACAGGAGAGATTCAATTCATAGAAAGTGAGAGTGTCAGTCCTCTTGTTATTATGTCGGCATTGTGCCCTTTGTATTAAATTCGGATGCAATTTCTGTGTTTCATCGTCAATAAGAAGGTGCAAGGTATACAGTAAACCTGAAGTGAAGCATCGGAAAGAAAACTGGACTCTCAAGAGAGGTTCAAATCGCAGAAAGTGAGAGTGTCAGTCCACTTGTACTTAAGTCGGCATTGTGCCTTTTGTATTAAATTCGGATGCAATTTCTGTGTTTCATCGTCAATAAGAAAATATAAGGTATACAGTAAACCTGAAGTGAAGCATCGGAATCTAAAACTGGACTCACAGGAGAGGTTCAAATCGTACAGAGTGAGAGTGTCAGTCCTCTTGTACTTATGTCGGCATTGTGCCTTTTGTATTATATTCGGATGCTATTTCTGTGTTTCATCGTCAATAAGAAGGTGCAAGGTATACAGTAAACGTGAAATGAAGCATCGGAATCTAAAACTGAACTCACATAAGAGGTTCAAATCGTAGAAACTGAGTGTGTCAGTCCTCTTGTACTTAAGTGGGCATTGTGTTTTTGTATTAAAATCTAATGCTATTTCTGTGTTTGATCGTCAATAAGAAGGTGCAAGGTATACTGTAAACCTGAAGTGAAGCATCGGAATCTAAAACCGGACACACAGGAGATGTTCACATGGTAGAAAGTGAGAGTGTCAGTCCTCTTGTACTTAAGTCGGCATTGTGCCTTTTGTATTAAATTCGGATGCAATTTCTGTGTTTCATCATCCATAAGAAGGTGCAAGGGATACAGTAAACCTGAAGTGAAGCATCGGAATCTAAAACAGGACTCACAGGAGAGGTTCAAATCGTAGAAAGTGAGAGTGTCAGTCCTCTTGTACTTATGTTGGCATTGTGCCCTTTGTATTACATTCGGACTCAATTTCTGTGTTTCATCCTCAATAAGAAGGTGCAAGGTATACAGTAAACCTGAAGTGAAGCATCGGAATCAAAAACTGTACTCAGAGGAGACGTTCAAATCGTAGAAAGTGAGAGTGTCAGTCCACTTGTACTTAAGTGGGAATTGTGCTTTTGTATTATAATCGGATGCTATTTCTGTGTTTGATCGTCAATAAGAAGGTGCAAGGTATACAGTAAACCTGAAGTGAAGCATCGGAACCTAAAACTGGACTCACAGGAGAGGTTCAAATCGTAGAAAGTGAGAGTGTCAGTTCTCTTGTACTTAAGTCGGCATTGTGACTTTTGTATTAAATTCGGATGCAATTTCTGTGTTTCATCGTCAATAAGATGGTGCAAGGTATACAGTAAACCTGAAGTGATGCATCGGAAACTAAAACTGGACTCACAGGAGAGGTTCAAATCGTAGAAAGTGAGAGTGTCAGTCGTCATGTACTTTAGTCGGCATTGTAACTTTTGTATTAAATACGGATGCAATTTCTGTTTTTCATCGTCAACAAGAAGGTGTAAGGTATACAGTAAACCTGAAGTGAAGCATCGGAATCTAAAACTGGACTCACGGGAGAAGTGCAAATCGAACAAAGTGAGAGTGTCAGTCCTCTTTTACTTAAGTCGGCATTGTGCCTTTTGTATTAAATTCGGATGCAATTTCTGTGTTTCACCGTCAATAAGAAGGTGCAAGGTATACAGTAAACCTGAAGTGAAGCATCGGAATCAAAAACTGGACTCACAGGAGAGGTTCAAATCGTAGAAAGTGAGAGTGTCAGTACTCTTGTACTTAAGTCGGCATTGTGCCTTTTGTATTAGATTAGGATGCAATTTCTGTGTTTGATCGTCAATAAGAAGGTCCATGGGATACAGTAAACGTGAAGTGAAGCATCGGAATTTAAAACTGGACTCACAGGAGAGGTTCAAATCATAGAAAGTTAGAGTAGCAGTCCTCTTGTACTTAAGTCGGCATTGTGCATTTTGTATTAAATTCGGATGCAATTTCTGTGTTTCATCGTCAATAAGTAGGTGCAAGGTATACAGTAATCTTGAAGTGAAGCATCGGAATCTAAAACTGGACTCACAGGAAAGGTTCAAGGCAAATAAAATTAGAGTGTCAGCCCTCTAGTATTTAAGTCGGCATTGTGGCTTTTGTATTAAATTCGGATGCAATTTCTGTGTTTCATCGTCACTACGATGGTGCAAGGTATACAGTAAACCTGAAGTGAAGCATCGGAATCTAAAACTGGACTCACAGGAGATGTTCAAATCGTAGAAAGTGAGAGTGTCAGTCCTCTTGTACTTAAGTCGGCATTGTAACTTTTGTATTAAATTCGGATGCAATTTCTGTGATTCATCGTCAATAAGAAGGTGCAAGGTATACAGTAAACCTGAAGTGAAGCATCGGAATCTAAAACTGGGCTCACAGGAGAGGTACAAATCGTAGAAAGTGAGAGTGTCACTCCTCTTGTACTTAAGTCGGCATTGTGAATTTTGTATTGAATTCCGATGCAATTTCTGTGTTTCACCGTCAATAAGAAGGTGCAAGGTATACAGTAAACCTGAAGTGAGGCATCGGAATCTAAAACCGGTCTCAGAGGAGAGGTTCACATCGTAGAAAGTGAGAGTGTCAGTCCTCTTGTACTTAAGTCGGCATTGTGCATTTTGTATTAAATTCGGATGCAATTTCTGTGTTTGATCGTCAATAAGATGGTGCTAGGTATACAGTAAACCTGAAGTGAAGCATCGGAAAGTAAAACTGGACTCACAGGAGAGGTTCAAATCGTAGAAAGTGAGAGTGTCAGTCCTTTTGTACCTATGTCGGCATTGTGCCTTTGGTATTAAATTCGGATGCAATTTCTGTGTTTCATCGTCAATAAGAAGGTGCAAGGTATACAGTAAACCTGAAGTGAAGCATCGGAATCTAAAACTGGACTCACAGGAGAGGTATACATTGTAGAAGGTGAGAGTGTCAGTCCTCTTGTACTTAAGTCGGCATTGTGCCTTTTGTATTAAATTCGGATGCAATTTCTGTGTTTCATCGTCCATAAGAAGGTGCAAGGGATACAGTATACCTGAAGTGAAGCATCGGAATCTAAAACAGGACTCACAGGAGAGGTTCAAATCGTGGAAAGTGAGAGTGTCAGTCGTCTTGTACTTATGTCGGCATTGTGCCTTTTGTATTAAATTCGGACTCAAATTCTGTGTTTCATCGTCAATAAGAAGGTGCAAGGTATACAGTAAACCTGAAGTGAAGCATCGGAATCAAAAACTGTACTCACAGGAGACGTTCAAATCGTAGAAAGTGAGAGTGTCAGTCCTCTTGTACTTAAGTGGGAATTGTGCTTTTGTATTAAAATCGGATGCTATTTCTGTGTTTGATCGTCAATAAGAAGGTGCAAGGTATACAGTAAACCTGAAGTGAAGCATCGGAATCTAAAACTGGACTCACAGGAGAGGTTCAAATCGCAGCAAGTGAGAGTGTCAGTCGTCATGTACTTTAGTCGGCATTTTAACTTTTGTATTAAATTCGGATGCAATTTCTGTGTTTCATCGTCAATAAGAAGGTGCAAGGCATACAGTAAACCTGAAGTGAAGCATCGGAATCTAAAACTGGACTCACAGGAGAGGTTCAAATCATAGAAAGTGAGAGTGTCAGTCCTCTTGTACTTATGTCGGCATTGTGCCTTTTGTATTAAATTCGGATGCAATTTCTGTGTTTAATCGTCAATATGAAGGTGCAAGGTATACAGTAAACCTGAAGTGAAGCTCCGGAGTCTAAAACTGGACTCACAGGAGGGGTTCAAATCGTGGAATGTGAGAGTGTCAGTCCTCTTGTTGTAAGTCGGAATTGTGCTTTTTGTATTAAATTCGGATGCAATTTCTGTGTTTCTTCGTCAATAAGAAGGTGCTAGGTATACAGTAAACCTGAAGTGAAGCATCGGAATCTAAAACTGGACTCACTGGAGAGGTTCAAATCATAGAAAGTGAGAGTGTCAGTCCTCTTTTACTTAAATCGGCTTTGTGCCTATTGTATTAAATTCGGATGCAATTTCTGTGTTTCAGCTTCAATGAGAAGGTCCAAGGGATACAGTAAACCTGAAGTGAAGCATCGGAATCTAAAACTGGAGTCACAGGAGAGGTTCAAATCATAGAAAGTTAGAGTGTCAGTCCTCTTGTACTTAAATCTGCATTGTGCCTTTTGTATTAAATTCGGATGCAAACTCTGTGTTTCATCGTCAATATGAAGGTCCAAGGGATATAGTAAACCTGAAGTGAAGTATCGGAATCTAAAACTGGACTCACAGGAAAGGTTCAAATCGTAGAAAGTGAGAGTGTCGGCCCTCTTGTACTTAAGTCGGCATTGTGCCTTTTGTATTAAATTCGGATGCAATTTCTGTGTTTCATCGTCAATAAGAAGGTGCAAGGTATACTGTAAACCTGATGTAAAACATCGGAATCTAAAACTGGACTCATAGGAGAGGTTAAAATCATAGAAAGTTTAAGTGTCAGTTCTCTTGTACTTAAGTCGGCATTGTGCCTTTTGTTTTAAATTCGGATGCAAACTCTGTGTTTCATCGTCAATATGAAGGTCCAAGGGATACAGTAAACCTGAAGTGAAGTATCGGAATCTAAAACTGGACTCACAGGAAAGGTTCAAATTGCAGAAAGTGAGAGTGTCGGCCCGCTTGTACTTAAGTCGGCATTGTGCCTTTTGTATTAAATTCGGATGCTAACTCTGCGTTTCATCGTCAATGCGAAGGTCCAAGGGATACAGTAAAGCTGAAGTGAAGCATCGGAATCGAAAACTGGACTCACATGAGAGGTTCAAATCATAGAAAGTCAGAGGGTCAGTCCTCTTGTACTTAGGTCGGCATTGTGCTTTTTGTATTAAATTCGGATGCAATTTCTGTGTTTCCTCGTCAATAAGAAGGTGCAAGGTATACAGTAAACCTGAAGTGAAGCATCGGAATCTAAAACTGGACTCACATGAGAGGTTCAAATCATAGAAAGTCAGAGTGTCAGTCCTCTTTTACTTAAATCGGCTTTGTGAGCTTTCTATTAAATTCGGATGCAATTTCTGTGTTTCATCTTCAATAAGAAGGTCCAAGGGATACAGTAAACCTGAAGTGAAGCACCGGAATCTAAAACTGGACTCACAGGAGAGGTTCAAATCATAGAAAGTTAGAGTCTCAGACCTCTGGTACTTAAGTCGGCATTGTGAATTTTGTATTAAATTCGGAGGCAAACTCTGTGTTTCATCGCCAATAAGAAGGTCCAAGGGATACAGTAAACCTGAAGTGAAGCTTCGGAATCTAAAACTGGACACTCAGGAGAGGTTCAAATCGTAGAAATTGAGAGTGTCAGCCCTCTTGTACTTAAGTCGGCATTGTGGCTTTTGTATTAAATTCGAATGCCATTTCTGTGTTTCTTCGTCAATAAGAATGTGCAATGTATGCAGTAAACCTGAAGTGAAGCATCGGAATCTAAAACTGGACTCACAGGAGAGGTTCAAATCGTAGAAAGTGAGAGTGTCAGTCCTCATATACTTAAGTCGGCATTGTGCCTTTTGTATTAAATTCGGATGCAAACTCTGTGTTTCATCGTCAGTATGAAGGTTAAAGGTATACAGTAAACCCGAAGTGAAGCATCGGAATCTAAAACTGGACCCACAGGAGAGGTCCAAATCGTAGAAAGTGAGAGTGTCAGTCCTCTTGTACTTAAGTCGGCATTGGGCCTTTTGTATTTAATTCGGATGCAGTTTCTGAGTTTCATCGTCAATAAGACGGTGCAAGAAATACAGTAATCTTGAAGTGAAGCATCGGAATCTAAAACTTGACTCACAGGAGAGGTTCAAATCATAGAAAGTGAGAGTGTCAGTCCTCTTGTACTTAAGACGGCATTGTGCCTTTTGTATTAAATTCGGATGAAAACTCTGTGTTTCATCGTCAATAAGAAGGTGCAAGGTATACAGTAAGCCTGAAGTGAAGCATCAGAATCTAAAACTGCACTCACAGGAGATGCTCAAATCATTGAAAGTGAGAGTGTCAGTCGCCTTGTACTTAAGTCGGAATTGTGCCTTTTCTATTAAATTCGGATGCAATATCTGTGTCTCATCGTCAATAAGAAGGTGCAAGGTATACAGTAATCCTGGCGTGAAGCATCGGAATCTATAACCGGACTCACAGGAGAGGTTCAAATCGTATAAAGTGAGAGTGTCAGTCCTCTTGTACGTAAGTCGGCATTGTGCCTTTTGTATTAAATTCGGATGCAATTTTTGTGTTTCATCGTCAATAAGAAGGTGCATGGTATACAGTAAACCTGAAGTGGAGCATCGGAATCTAAAACTGGACTCACTGGAGAGGTTCAAATCGTGGAAAGTGAGAGTGTCATTCCTCTTTTACTTAAGACGGCATTGTGCCTTTTGTATTTAATTCGGATGCAATTTCTGTGTTTCATCGTCAATATGAAGGTCCAAGGGGTACAGTAAACCTGAAGTGAAGCATCGGAATCTAAAACTGGAGTCACAGGAGAGATTCAACTCGTAGAAAGTGAGAGTGTCAGACCTCTTGTACTTAAGTCGACATTGTGCCTTTTATATTAAATTCGGATGCAATTTCTGTGTTTCATCGTCAATAAGAAGGTGCAAGGTATACTGTAAACCTGAAGTGAAGCATCGGAATCTGAAACTGGACTCATAGGTGAGGTTAAAATCATAGAAAGTTAGAGTGTCAGTCCTCTTGTACTTAAGTCGGCATTGTGCCTTTTGTATTACTTTCGAATGCAAACTCTGCGTTTCATCGTCAATAAGAAGGTCCAAGGGAGACAGTAAAGCTGAAGTGAAGCATCGGAATGTAAAACTGGTCTCACAGGAGAGGTTCAAATCATAGAAAGTGAGAGGGTCAGTCCTCTTGTACTTAGGTCGGCATTGTGCTTTTTGTATTACATTAGGATGCAATTTCTGTGTTTCCTCGTCAATAAAAGAAGGTCCAAGGGATACAGTAAACCTGAAGTAAAGCATCGGAATCTAAAACTGGACTCACAGGAGAGGTTCAAATCATAGAAAGTTAGAGTGTCAGTCCTCTTGTACTTAAGTCGGCATTGTGGCTTTTGTATTAAATTCGAATGCCATTTCTGTGTTTCATCGTCAATAAGAAGGTGCAAGGTATACAGTAAACCCGAAGTGAAGTATCGGAATCTAAAACTGGACCCACAGGAGAGGTCCAAATCGAAGAAAGTGAGAGTGTCAGTCCTCTTGTAAGTAAGTCGGCATTGTGCCTTTTGTATTAAATTCGGATGCAATTATTGTGCTTCATCGTCAATAAGAAGGTGCAAGGGATACAGTAAACCTGAAGTGAAGCATCGGAATCTAAAACTGGACTGACAGGAGAGGTTCAAATCGTAGAAAGTGAAAGTGTCAGCCCTCTTGTACTTAAGTCGGCATTGTGCCTTTTGTATTAAATTCGGATGCCATTTCTGTGTTTCATCGTCAATAAGAAGGTGCAAGGTATACTGTAAACCTGAAGTGAAGCATCGGAATCTAAAACTGGACTCACAGGAGAGGCTCAAATCGTAGAAAGTGAGAGTGTCAGTCCTCTTATACTTAAGTCGGCATTGTGCCTTTTGTATTAAATTCGGATGCAATTTCTGCCTTTCATCGTCAATAAGAAGGTGCAAGGTATACAGTAAACATGAAGTGAAGCATCGGAATCTAAACCTGGACTCACAGGAGAGGTTCAAATCGTAGAAAGTGAAAGTGTCAGCCCTCATGTACTTAAGTCGGCATTGTGCCTTTTGTATTAAATTCGGATTCAATTTCTATGTTTCATCGTCAATAAGAAGGTGCAAAGGATACAGTAAACCTGAAGTGAAGCATCGGAATCTAAAACAGGACTCACAGGAGAGGTTCAAATCGTAGAAATTGAGAGTGTCAGTCCTCTTGTACTTAAGTCGGCATTGTGCCTTTTGTATTAAATTCGAATGCAAACTCTGCGTTTCATCGTCAATAAGAAGGTCCAAGTGATACAGTAAACCTGAAGTGAAGCATCGGAGTCTAAAACTGGACTCACAGGTGAGATTCATATCGTAGAGTGTGAGAGTGTCAGTCCTCTTGTACTTAAGTTGGCATTGTGCATTTTGTATTAAATTCGGATGCAATTTCTGTGTTTCATCGTCAATAAGAAGGTATTCATTAAACCTGAAGTGAAGCATCGGAATCTAAAACTGGACTCACAGGAGCGGTTCAAATCGTAGAAGGTGAGAGATTCAGTCCTCTTGTACTTAAGTGCCTTTTGTATTAAATTCGGATGCAATTTCTGTGTTTCGTCGTCAATAAGAAGGTGCAAGGGATACAGTAAACCTGAAGTGAAGCATCGGAATCTGAAACTGGACTCATAGGAGAGGTTAAAATCATAGAAAGTTAGAGTGTCAGTCCTCTTGTACTTAAGTCGGCATTGTGCCTTTTGTATTACTTTCGAATGCAAACTCTGCGTTTCATCGTCAATAAGAAGGTCCAAGGGAGACAGTAAAGCTGAAGTGAAGCATCGGAATGTAAAACTGGTCTCACAGGAGAGGTTCAAATCATAGAAAGTGAGAGGGTCAGTCCTCTTGTACTTAGGTCGGCATTGTGCTTTTTGTATTACATTAGGATGCAATTTCTGTGTTTCCTCGTCAATAAAAGAAGGTCCAAGGGATACAGTAAACCTGAAGTAAAGCATCGGAATCTAAAACTGGACTCACAGGAGAGGTTCAAATCATAGAAAGTTAGAGTGTCAGTCCTCTTGTACTTAAGTCGGCATTGTGGCTTTTGTATTAAATTCGAATGCCATTTCTGTGTTTCATCGTCAATAAGAAGGTGCAAGGTATACAGTAAACCCGAAGTGAAGTATCGGAATCTAAAACTGGACCCACAGGAGAGGTCCAAATCGAAGAAAGTGAGAGTGTCAGTCCTCTTGTAAGTAAGTCGGCATTGTGCCTTTTGTATTAAATTCGGATGCAATTATTGTGCTTCATCGTCAATAAGAAGGTGCAAGGGATACAGTAAACCTGAAGTGAAGCATCGGAATCTAAAACTGGACTGACAGGAGAGGTTCAAATCGTAGAAAGTGAAAGTGTCAGCCCTCTTGTACTTAAGTCGGCATTGTGCCTTTTGTATTAAATTCGGATGCCATTTCTGTGTTTCATCGTCAATAAGAAGGTGCAAGGTATACTGTAAACCTGAAGTGAAGCATCGGAATCTAAAACTGGACTCACAGGAGAGGCTCAAATCGTAGAAAGTGAGAGTGTCAGTCCTCTTATACTTAAGTCGGCATTGTGCCTTTTGTATTAAATTCGGATGCAATTTCTGCCTTTCATCGTCAATAAGAAGGTGCAAGGTATACAGTAAACATGAAGTGAAGCATCGGAATCTAAACCTGGACTCACAGGAGAGGTTCAAATCGTAGAAAGTGAAAGTGTCAGCCCTCATGTACTTAAGTCGGCATTGTGCCTTTTGTATTAAATTCGGATTCAATTTCTATGTTTCATCGTCAATAAGAAGGTGCAAAGGATACAGTAAACCTGAAGTGAAGCATCGGAATCTAAAACAGGACTCACAGGAGAGGTTCAAATCGTAGAAATTGAGAGTGTCAGTCCTCTTGTACTTAAGTCGGCATTGTGCCTTTTGTATTAAATTCGAATGCAAACTCTGCGTTTCATCGTCAATAAGAAGGTCCAAGTGATACAGTAAACCTGAAGTGAAGCATCGGAGTCTAAAACTGGACTCACAGGTGAGATTCATATCGTAGAGTGTGAGAGTGTCAGTCCTCTTGTACTTAAGTTGGCATTGTGCATTTTGTATTAAATTCGGATGCAATTTCTGTGTTTCATCGTCAATAAGAAGGTATTCATTAAACCTGAAGTGAAGCATCGGAATCTAAAACTGGACTCACAGGAGCGGTTCAAATCGTAGAAGGTGAGAGATTCAGTCCTCTTGTACTTAAGTGCCTTTTGTATTAAATTCGGATGCAATTTCTGTGTTTCGTCGTCAATAAGAAGGTGCAAGGGATACAGTAAACCTGAAGTGAAGCATCGGAATCTAAAACAGGACTCACAGGAGAGGTTCAAATCGTAGGCAGTGAGAGTGTCAGTCCTCTTGTACTTATGTCGGCATTGTGCCTTTTGTATTAAATTCGGACGCAATTTTTGTGTTTCATCGTCAATAAGAAGGTGCAAGGTATACAGTAAACCTGAAGTGAAGCATCGGAATCTAAAACTGGACTCACAGGGAATGTTCAAATCGTGGAAAGTGAGAGTGTCAGTCCTCTTGTACTTAAGACGGCATTGTGCCTTTTGTATTGTTTTCGGATGCAATTTCGTTGTTTCACCGTCAAAAAGAAGGTGCAAGGTATACAGTAAACCTGATGTGAGGCATCGGAATCTAAAATTGGACTCACAGGAGAGGTTCAAATCGTAGAAAGTGAGAGTGTCAGTCCTCTTGTACTTAAGTCGGCATTGTGCCTTTTGTATTAAATTCGGATGCAATTTCTGTGTTTCATCGTCAATAAGAAGGTGCAAGGTATACATTAAACCTGAAGTGAAGCATCGGAATCTAAAACTGGACTCACAGGAGCGGTTCAAATCGTAGAAGGTGAGAGATTCAGTCCTCTTGTACTTAAGTCGGCATTGTGCCTTTTGTATTAAATTCGGATGCAATTTCTGTGTTTCATCGTCAATAAGAAGGTGCAAGGGATACAGTAAACCTGAAGTGAAGCATCGGAATCTAAAACAGGACTCACAGGAGAGGTTCAAATCATAGAAAGTGAGAGGGTCAGTCCTCTTGTACTTAGGTCGGCATTGTGCTTTTTGTATTAAATTCGGATGATATTTCTGTGTTTCCTCGTCAATAAGAAGGTGCAAGGTATACTGTAAACCTGAAGTGAAGCATCGGAATCTAAATCTGGAATCACAGGAGAGGCTCAAATCGTAGAAAGTGAGAGTGTCAGTCCTCTTATACTTAAGTCGGCATTGTGCCTTTTGTATGAAATTCGTGTGCAATTTCTGCCTTTCATCGTCAATAAGAAGGTGCAAGGTATACAGTAATCATGAAGTGAAGCATCGCAATGTAAAACTGGACTCACAGGAGAGGTTCAAATCGTAGAAAGTGAAAGTGTCGGCCCTCTTGTACTTAAGTCGGCATTGTGCCTTTTGTATTAAATTCGAATGCAAACTCTGCGTTTCATCGTCAATAAGAAGGTCCAAGTGATACAGTAAACCTGAAGTGAAGCATTGGAATCTAAAACTGGACTCACAGGTGAGATTCATATCGTAGAAAGTGAGAGTGTCAGTCCTCTTGTACTTATGTTGGCATTGTGCATTTTGTATTAAATTCGGATGCAATTTCTGTGTTTCATCGTCAATAAGAATGTCCAAGGGATACAATAAACCTGAAGTGAAGAACCGGAATCTAAAACTGGACTCACAGGAGCGGTTCAAATCGTAGAAGGAGAGAGTGTCAGTCCTCTTGTACTTAAGTCGGCATTGTGCCTTTTGTATTAAATTCGGATGCAATTTCTGTGTTTCATCGTCAATAAGAAGGTGCAAGGGATACAGTAAACCTGAAGTGAAGCATTGGAATCTAAAACAGGACTCACAGGAGAGGTTCAAATCGTAGGCAGTGAGAGTGTCAGTCCTCTTGTACTTATGTCGGCATTGTGCCTTTTGTATTAAATTCGGACTCAACTTCTGTGTTTCATCGTCAATAAGAAGGCGCAAGGTATAGAGTAAACCTGAAGTGAAGCATCGGAATCTAAAACTGGACTCACTGGGGAGGTTCAAATCGTGGAAAGTGAGAGTGTCAGTCCTCTTGTACTTAAGTAGGCATTGTGCCTTTTGTATTGTTTTCGGATGCAATTTCTGTGTTTCACCGTCAATAAGAAGGTGCAAGGTATACAGTAAACCTGATGTGAGGCATCGGAATCTAAAATTGGACTCACAGGAGAGGTTCAAATCGTAGAAAGTGAGAGTGTCAGTCCTCTTGTACTTAAGTCGGCATTGTGCCTTTTGTATTAAATTCGGATGCAATTTCTGTGTTTCATCAGTAATAAGAAGGTGCAAGGTATACAGTTAACCTGAAGTGAAGCATCGGAAAGTAAAACTGGACTCACAGGAGACGTTCAAATCGTAGAAAGTGAGAGTGTCAGTCCTCTTGTACTTAAGTCGGCATTGTGCCTTTTGTATTAAATTCGGATGATATTTCTGTGTTTCCTCGTCAATAAGAAGGTGCAAGGTATACAGTAAACGTGAAGTGAAGCATCGGAATGTAAAACTGGACTCACATGAGAGGTTCAAATCATAGAATGTTAGAGTTTCAGTCCTCTTGCACTTAAGTCGGCATTGTGCCTTTTGTATTAAATTCGGATGCAAACTATGTGTTTCATCGTCAATAAGAAGGTCCAAGGGATATAGAAAACCTGAAGTGAAGCATCGGAATCTAAAACTGGACTGACAGGAGAGGTTCAAATCGTAGAAAGTGAAAGTGTCAGCCCTCTTGTACTTAAGTCGGCATTGTGCCTTTTGTATTAAATTCGGATTCCATTTCTGTGTTCCATCGTCAATAAGAAGGTGCAAGGTAGACTGTAAACTTGAAGTGAAGCATCGGAATCTAAAACTGGACTCACAGGAGAGGCTCAAATCGTAGAAAGTGAGAGTGTCAGTCCTCTTATACTTAAGTCGGCATTGTGCCTTTTGTATTAAATTCGGATGCAATTTCTGCCTTTCATCGTCAATAAGAAGGTGCAAGGTATACAGTAAACATGAAGTGAAGCATCGGAATCTAAAACTGGACTCACAGGAGAGGTTCAAATCGTAGAAATTGAAAGTGTCAGCCCTCTTGTACTTAAGTCGGCATTGTGCCTTTTGTATTAAATTCGGATGCAATTTCTGTGTTTCATCGTCAATAAGAAGGTGCAAGGGATACAGTAAACCTGAAGTGAAGCATCGGAATCTAAAACAGGACTCACAGGAGAGGTTCAAATCGTAGAAATTGAGAGTGTCAGTCCTCTTGTACTTATGTCGGCATTGTGCCCTTTGTATTAAATTCGGACTCGATTTCTGTGTTTCATCGTCAATAAGATGGTGCAAGGTATGCAGTAAACCTGAAGTGAAGCAGCGGAATCTAAAACTGGACACACAGGAAAGGTTCAAATCGTAGAAAGTGAGAGTGTCGACCCTCTTGTACTTAAGTCGGCATTGTGTCTTTTGTATTAAATTCGGATGCAATTTCTGTGTTTTATCGTCAATAAGAAGGTGCAAGGTATACTGTAAACCTGAAGTGAAGCATTGGAATCTAAAACTGGACTCATAGGAGAGGTTAAAATCATAGAAAGTTAGAGTGTCAGTCCTCTTGTACTTAAGTCGGCATTGTGCCTTTCGCAATAAATTCGGATGCAAACTCTGTGTATCATCGTGAATAAGAAGGTCCAAGGAATACAATAAAGCTGAAGTGAAGCATCGTAATCTAAAACTGGACTCACACGAAAGGTTCAAATCATAGAAAGTGAGAGTGTCAGGCCTCTTGTACTTAAGTCGGCATTGTGCCTTTTGTATTAAATTCGGATGCAATTTCTGTGTTTCATCATCAATAAGAAGGTGCAAGGTATACAGTTAACCTGAAGTGAAGCATCGGAAAGTAAAACTGGACTCACAGGAGAAGTTCAAATCGTAGAAAGTGAGAGTGTCAGTCCTCTTGTACTTATGTCGGCATTGTGCCTTTTGTATTAAATTTGGATGCAATTTCTGTGTTTCATCGTCAATAAGAAGGTGCAAGGTATACAGTAAACCGAAGTGAAGCATCAGAATCTAAAACTGGACTCACAGGAGAGGTTCAAATCGTAGAAAGTGAGAGTGTCAGTCCTCTTGTACTGTAGTCGGCATTGTGCCTTTTGTATTAAATTAGGATGCAATTTCTGTGTTTCATAGTCAGTAAGAAGGTGTAAGGTATACAGTAAACCTGAAGTGAAGCATCGGAATCTAAAACTGGACTCACAGGGGAGATTCAAATCATAGAAAGTGAGAGTGTCAGTCCTCTTGTACTTATGTCGGCATTGTGCCTTTTGTATTAAATTCGGATGCAATGTCTGTGTTTCATCGTCAATAAGAAGGTGCAAGGTGTACAGTAAACCTGAAGTGAAGCTTCGGAATCTAAAGCTGGACTCACAGGAGGGGTTCAAATCGTGGAAAGTGAGAGTGTCAGTCCCCATGTTCGTAAGTCGGCATTGTGCTTTTTGTATTAAATTCGGACAATATTTCTGTGTTTCTTCGTCAATAAGAGGGTGCTAGGTATACAGTAAACCTGAAGTGAAGCATCGGAATCTGAAACTGGACTCACATGAGATGTTCAAATCATAGAGAGTGAAAGTGTCAGTCCTCTTTTACTTAAATCGGCTTTGTGCCTTTTGTATTAAATTCGGATGCAATTTCTGTGTTTCATCCTCAATAAGAAGGTCCAAGGGATACAGTAAAGCTGAAATGAAGCATCGGAATCTAAAACTGGACTCACAGGAGAGGTTCAAATCATAGAAAGTTAGAGTGTCAGTCCTCTTGTACTTAAGTCGGCATTGTGCCTTTTGTATTAAATTCGGATGCAAACTCTGTGTTTCATCGTCAATATGAAGGTCCAAGGGATACAGTAAACCTGAAGTGAAGCAGCGGAATCTAAAACTGGACA
Source organism: Schistocerca americana (assembly GCF_021461395.2). Lineage (NCBI taxonomy): Eukaryota > Metazoa > Arthropoda > Insecta > Orthoptera > Acrididae > Schistocerca > Schistocerca americana. The sequence goes on along the minus strand of NC_060126.1, from coordinate 19,121,618 downwards.
CACAGGAAAGGTTCAAATCGTAGAAAGTGAGAGTGTCGACCCTCTTGTACTTAAGTCGGCATTGTGTCTTTTGTATTAAATTCGGATGCAATTTCTGTGTTTTATCGTCAATAAGAAGGTGCAAGGTATACTGTAAACCTGAAGTGAATCATCGGAATCTAAAACTGGACTCATAGGAGAGGTTAAAATCATAGAAAGTTAGAGTGTCAGTCCTCTTGTACTTAAGTCGGCATTGTGCCTTTCGCAATAAATTCGGATGCAAACTCTGTGTATCATCGTGAATAAGAAGGTCCAAGGAATACAATAAAGCTGAAGTGAAGCATCGTAATCTAAAACTGGACTCACACGAAAGGTTCAAATCATAGAAAGTGAGAGGGTCAGTCCTCTTGTACTTAGGTCGGCATTGTGCTTTTTGTATTAAATTCGGATGATATTTCTGTGTTTCCTCGTCAATAAGAAGGTGCAAGGTATACAGTAAACCTGAAGTGAAGCATCGGAATCTAAAACTGGACTCACATGAGAGGTTCAAATCATAGAATGTTAGAGTGTCAGTCCTCTTGTACTTAAGTCGGCATTGTGCCTTTTGTATTAAATTCGGATGCAAACTATGTGTCTCATCGTCAATAAGAAGGTCCAAGGGATACAGTAAACCTGAAGTGAAGCATCGGAATCTAAAACTGGACTCACAGGAGAGGTTCAAATCGTAGGAAGTGAAAGTGTCAGCCCTCTTGTACTTAAGTCGGCATTGTGCCTTTTGTATTAAATTCGGATGCCATTTCTGTGTTTCATCGTCAATAAGACGGTGCAAGGTATACTGTAAACCTGAAGTGAAGCATCGGAATCTAAAACTGGACTCACAGGAGAGGTTCAAATCGTAGAAAGTGAGAGTGTCAGTCCTCTTATACTTAAGTCGGCATTGTGCATTTTGTATTAATTTCGGATGCAATTTCTGCCTTTCATCGTCAATAGGAAGGTGCAAGGTATACAGTAAACATGAAGTGAAGCATCGGAATCTAAAACTGGACTCACAGGAGAGGTTGAAATCGTAGAAAGTGAGAGTGTCAGTCCGCTTGTACTTGAGACGGCATTGTGCCATTTGTATTAAATTCGGTTGCAATTTCTGAGTTTCATCGTCAGTAAGAAGGTACAAGATATACAGTAACCTTGAAGTGAAGCATCGGAATCTAAAACTGGACTCACAGGAGAGGTTCAAATCATAGAAAGTGAGAGTGTCAGTCCTCTTGTACTTAAGTCGGCATTGTGCTTTTTGTATTAAATTCGGATGCAAACTCTGTGATTCATCGTCAATAAGAAGGTGCAAGGTATACAGTAAACCTGAAGTGAAGCATCGGAATCTAAAACTGGACTCACAGGAGAGGCTCAAATCATAGTAAGTGTGAGTGTCAGTCCTCTTGTACTTAAGACGGCATTGTGCCTTTTGTATTTAATTCGGATGCAATTTCTGTGTTTCATCGTCAATAAGAAGGTCCAAGGGATACAGTATACCTGTAGTGAAGCATCGGAATCTAAAACTGAACTCACAGGAGAGGTTCAAATCATAGAGAGTTAGAGTGTCAGTCCTCTTGTACTTATGTCGGCATTGTGCATTTGTATTAAATTCGGATGCAAACTCTGTGTTTCATCGTCAATAAGAAGGTCCAAGGAATACAGTAAACCTGAAGTGAAGCATCGGAATCTAAAACTGGACTCACAGGAGAGGTTCAAATCATGGAAAGTGAGAGTGTCAGTCCTCCTGTACTTAGGTCGGCATTGTGCCTTTTGAATTAAATTCGGATGCAATTTCTGTGTTTCATCGTCAGTAAGTAGGTGCAAGGTATACAGTAATCTTGAAGTGAAGCATCGGTATCTAAAACTAGTCTCACAGGAGAGGTTCAAATCGTAGAAAGTGAGAGTGACAGTCCTCTTGTACTAAAGTCGGCATTGTGCCTTTTGAAATAAATTCGGATGCAATTTCTGTGTTTCATCGTCAATAAGTAGGTGCAAGGTATACAGTAATCATGAAGTGAAGCATCGGAATCTAAAACTGGACTCACAGGAGAGGTTCAAAACGTAGAACGTGAGAGTGTCAGTCCTCTTGTACTTAAGTCGGTATTGTGCCATTTGTATTAAATTCGGATGCTATTTCTTTGTTTCATTGTCAATAAGAAGGTGCAAGGTATAAAGTAATCTTGAAAATGAAGCATCGGAATCTACAACTGGACTCACAGGAGCGGTTCAAATCATAGAAAGAGAGAGTGTCAGTCCTCTTGTGCTTATGTCGGCATTGTGCTTTTTGTATTAGATTCGGATGCAATTTCTGTGTATCATCGTCAGTAAGAAGACGCAAGGTATACAGTAAACCTGAAGTGAAGCATCGGAACCTAAAACTGGACTCACAGGAGAGTTTCAAATCATAGAAAGTTAGAGTGTCAGAAATCTTGTACTTAAGTCTTCATAGTGCCTTTTCTATTAAATTCGGATGCTATTTCTTTGTTTCATTGTCAATAAGAAGGTGCAAGGTATACAGTAAACCTGAAGTGAAGCATCGGAATCTAAAACTGGACTCACAGGGGAGGTTCAATTCATAGAAAGTGAGTGTGTCAGTCCTCTTGTACTTAAGTCGGCATTGTGCCTTTTGTATTAAATTCGGATGCAATTTCTGTGTTTCATCGTCAATCAGAAGGTGCAAGGTATACAGTAATCTTGAAGTGAAGCATCGGAATGTAAAACGTGAATCACACGAGAGGTGCAAATCATAGAAAATGAGAGTGTCAGTCCTCTTGTACTTAAGTCGGTATTGTGCCTTTTGTATTAAATTCGGATGCTATTTCTTTGTTTCATTGTCAATAGGAAGGTGCAAGGTATAAAGTAATCTTGAAAATGAAGCATCGGAATCTAAAACTGGATTCACACGAGAGGTTCAAGTCATAGAAAAAAAAGAGTGTCAGTCCTCTTGTACTTGTGTCGGCATTGAGCTTTTTGTATTAGATTCGGATGCAATTTCTGTGTATCATCGTCAATAAGAAGGTGCAAGGTATACAGTAAACCTGTAGTGAAGCATAGGAACCTAAAACTGGACTCACAGGAGAGGTTCAAATCATAGAAAGTGAGAGTGTCAGTTCTCTTGTACTTAAGTCGGCATTGTGCCTTTTGTATTAAATTCGGATGCAATTTCTGTGTTTCATCGTCAATAAGAAGGTGCAAGGTATACAGTAAACCTGAAGTGAAGCATCGGAATCTAAAACTGGACTCACAGAAGAGGTTCAAATCGTTGAAAGTGAGAGTGTCAGTCCTCTTGTACTTAAGTCGGCATTGTGCCTTTTGTATTAAGTTTGGATGCAATTTCTGTGTTTCATCGTCAACAAGAAGGTGCAAGGTATACAGTAAACCTGAAGTGAAGCATCGGAATCCAAAGCTGGACTAACAGGCTAGGTTCAAATCATATACAGTGAGAGTGTCAGTCCTCTTGTACTTAAGTCAGCATTGAGCATTTTGTATTAAATTAGGATGCAATTTCTGTGTGTCATCGTCAATAAGAAGGTGCAAGGTATACAGTAAACCTGAAGTGAAGCATCGGAATCTAAAACTGGACTCACAGGAGAGGTTCAAATCGTAGAAAGTGGGAGCGTCAGTCCTCTTGTACTTAAGACGGCATTGTGCCTTTTGTATTAAATTCGGATGCAATTTCTGTGTTTCATCGTCAATAAGAAGGTGCAAGGTATACAGTAAACCTGAAGAGAAGCATCGGAATCTAAAACTGGACTTACAGGGGAGGTTCAAATCATAGAAAGTGAGAGTGTCAGTACTCTTTTACTTAAGTCGGCATTGTGCAATTTGTATTAAATTCGGATGCAATTTCTGTGTTTCATCGTCAATAAGAAGGTCCAAGGAATACAGTAAACCTGAAGTGAATCATCGGAATCTAAAACTGGACTCACAGGAGGGTTTCAAATCATAGAAAGTTAGAGTGTCAGTAATTTTGTACTTAAGTCGGCATAGTGCCTTTTGTATTAAATTCGGTTGTAAACTCTGTGTTTCATCGTCAATAAGAAGGTGGAAGGTATACAGTGAACCTGAAGTGAGGCATCGGAATCTAAACCTGGACTCACAGGAGAGGTTCAAATCATAGAAAGTGAGAGCGTCAGTCCTCTTGTACTTAAGTGGGCATTGTGCCTTTACTATTAAATTCGGATGCAATTTCTGTGTTTCATCGTCAATAAGAAGGTGCAAGGTATACAGTGAACCTGAAGTGAAGCATCGGAATCTGAAACTGGACTCACAGGAGAGGTTCAAATCGTAGATAGTGAGAGTGTTAGTCCTCTTGTACTTAAGTCATCATTGTGAATTTTGTATTAAATTCGGATGCAATTTCTGTGTATCATCATCAATAAGAAGGTGCAAGGTATACAGTAAACCTGAAGCGAAGCATCGGAATCTAAAACTGGACACACAGGAGATATTCAAATCGTAGAAAGTGAGAGTTTCAGTCCTCTATTTACTTAAGTCGGCATTGTGCTTTTTGTATAAAATTCGGATGCAATTTCTGTGTGTCATCGTCAATAAGAAGGTGCAAGATATACAGTAAACCTGAAGTGAAGCATCGGAATCCAAAACTGGACTCACAGGAGAGGTTCAAATCGTAGAAAGTGAGAGTGTCAGTCCTCTTGTACTTAAGAAGGCATTGTGCCTTATGAATTAAATTCGGATGCAATTTCTGTGTTTCATCGTCAATAAGAAGGTGCAAGGTATACAGTAAACCTGAAGTGAAGCATCGGTATCTAAAACTGGACTCACGGAGAGGTTCAAATCATAGATAGTGAGAGTGTCAGTCCTCTTGTACTTAAGACGGCATTGTGCCTTATGTATTAAATTCGGATGCAATTTCTGTGTTTCATCGTCAATAAGAAGGTGCAAGGTATACAGTGAACCTGAAGTGAGGCATCGGAATCTAAAACTGGACTCACAGGAGAGGTTCAAATCATAGAAAGTGAGTGTGTCAGTCCACTTGTACTTAAGTCGGCATTGTGCCTTTACTATTACATTCGGATGCAATTTCTGTGTTTCATCGTCAATAAAAAGGTGCAAGGTATACAGTAAACATGAAGTAAAGCATCGGAATCTGAAACTGGACTCACAAGAGAGGGTCAAATCGTAGATAGTGAGAGTGTCAGTCCTCTTGTACTTAAGTCATCATTGTGAATTTTGTATTAAATTAGGATGCAATTTCTGTGTATCATCGTCAATAAGAAGGTGCAAGGTATACAATAAACCTGAAGTGAAGCATCGGTATCTAAAACTGGACTCACGGAGAGGTTCAAATCATAGAAAGTGAGAGTGTCAGACCTATTGTACTTAAGTCGGCATTGTGCATTTTGTATTAAATACGGATGCAATTTCTATGTTTCATCGTCAATAAGAAAGTCCAAGGGATACAGTATACGTTAAGTGAAGCATCGGAATCTAAAACTGGACTCACAGGAGAGGTTCAAATCATAGAAAGTTAGAGTGTCAGTCCTCTTGTACTTAAGTCAGCATTGTGCCTTTTGTATTAAGTTCGGATGCAAACTCTGTGTTTCATCGTCAATAAGAAGGTGCAAGGTATACAGTAAACCTGAAGAGAAGCATCGGAATTTAAAACTGGACTCACAGGAGAGGTTCAAATCGTTGAAAGTGAGAGTGTCAGTCCTCTTGTACTTAAGTCGGCATTGTAACTTTTGTATTAAATTCGGATGCAATTTCTGTGTTTCATCATCAACAAGAAAGTGCAAGGTATACAATAAACCTGAAGTGAGGCATCGGAATCTAAAACTGGACTCACAGAAGTGGTTCAAATCGTTGAAAGTGAGAGTGCCAGTCCTCTTGTACTTAAGTCGGCATTGTGCCTTTGGTATTAAATTCGGATGCAATTTCTGTGTTTCATCGTCAATAAGAAGGTGCAAGGTAAACAGTAATCTTAAAGTGAAGCATCGGAATCTAAAACTTGACTCACAGGAGAGGTTCAAATCATAGAAAGTGAGAGTGTCTGTCCTCTTGTACTTAAGTCGGCATTGTGCATTTTGTATTAATTTTGGATGCAATTTCTGTGTTTCATCGTCAATAAGAAGGTCCAAGGGATACAGTAAACCTGAAGTGAAGCATCGGAATCTAAAACTGGATTCACAAGAGAGGTTCAAAACGTAGAAAGTGAGAGTGTCAGGCCTCTTCTACTTAAGTCGGCATTGTGCCTCTTGTGTTAAATTCGGATGCAAACTCTGTGCTTCATCGTCAATAAGAAGGTGCAAGGTATACAGTAAACCTGAAGTGAAGCATCGAAATCTAAAACTGGACTCACAAGAGAGGTTCAAATCGTAGAAAGCGAGAGTGTCGGTCCGCTTGTACTTAAATCGGCATTTTGCCTTTTGTATTAAATTCGGATGCTATTTCTTTGTTTCATCGTCAATAAGAAGGTGCAAGGTATACAGTAATCTTGAAGTGAAGCATCGGAATCTAAAACTGGATTCACAGGAGAGGTTAAAATCGTAGAACGTGAGTGTCAGTCCTCTTGTACTTAAGTCGGCATTGTGCCTTTTGTATTAAATTCGGATGCAATTTCTGTGTTTCATTGTCAATACGAAGGTGCAAGGTAGAAAGTAATCTTGAAGATGAAGCATCAGAATGTAAAACTGGACTCACAGGAGAGGTTCATATCATAGAAAATGAGAGTGTCAGCCCTCTTGTACTTGAGTCGGCATTGTGCGTTTTGTATTAATTTCGGATGCAATTTCTGTGTTTCATCATCAATAAGAAGTTGCAAGGTATACAGTAATCTTGAAGTGAAGCATCGGAATCTAAAACTGGACTCACCGGAGAGGTTCAAATCGTAGAAAGTGAGAGTGTCAGTCCTCTTGTACTTAAGTCGGTATTGTGCCTTTTGCATTAAATTGGGATGCAATTTCTGTGTTTCGTCGTCAATAAGAAGGTGCAAGGTATACAGTAAACCAGAAGTGAAGCATCGCAATCTAAAACTGCACTCACAGGAGAGGTTCAAATCGTTGAAAATGAGTGTGTCAGTCCTCTTGTACTTAAGTCGGCATTGAGCCTTTTGTATTGAATTCGGATGCAATTTCTGTGTTTCATCGTCAATAAGAAGGTGCAAGGTATACTGTAAACCTGAAGTGAAGCATCGGAATCTAAAACTCTACTCACAGGCGAGGTTCAAATCATAGATAGTGAGAGTGTCATTCCTCTTGTACTTAAGTCGGCATTGTGCCTTTTGTATTAATTCGGATGCAATTTCTGCATTTCATCGTCAGTAAGAAGGTGCAAGGTATACTGTAAATCTGGAGTGAAGCATCGGAATCTAAAGCTGGACTCACAGGAGAGGTTCAAATCATAGAAAGTGAGAGTGTCAGTCCTCTTGTACTTAAGTCGGCATTGTGCCTTTTGTATTAAATTCGGATGCAATTTCTGTGTTCCATCGTCAATTAGAAGGTCCAAGGGATACAGTATACATGAAGTGAAGCATCGGAATCTAAAACTGGACTCACAGGAGAGGTTCAAATCATAGAAAGTTAGAGTGTCAGTCCTCTTGTACTTAAGTCGGCATTGTGCCATTTGTATTAAATTCGGTTGCAATTTCTGTGTTTCATCGTCAATAAGAAGGTGCAAGGTATACAGTAAATCTGAAGTGAAGCATCGGAATCTAAAACTGGACTCACAGGAGAGGTTCAAATCATAGAAAGTGAGAGTGTCAGTCCTCTTGTACTTAAGTGGCATTGTGCCTTGTGTATTAAATTCGGATGCAATATCTGTGTTTCATCGTCAATAAGAAGGTCCAAGGGATACAGTAAACCTGAAGTGAATCATCGGAATCTAAAACTGGACTCATTGGAGAGGTTCAAATCGTAGATAGTGAGAGTGTCAGTCCTCTTGTACTTGAGTCAGCATTGTGCCTTTTGTATTAAATTCGGATGCAATTTCTGTGTTTCATCGGCAATAAGAAGGTCCAAGGGGTACAGTAAACCTGAAGTGAAGCATCGGAATCGAAAACTGGACTCATTGGAGAGGTTCAAATCGTAGAAAGTGAGAGTATCAGTCCTCTTGTACTTAAGTCGGCATTGTGCCGTTTGTATTAAATTCGGATGCTATTTCCGTGTTTCATTGTCAATAAGAAGGTCCAAGGGATAAAGTAAACCTGAAGTGAAGCATCGGAATCTATAACTGGACTCACAGGAGGGGTTCAAATCGTAGTGAGTGAGAGTGTCAGTCCTCTTTTCCTTAAGTCGGCATTGTGCCTTTTGTATTAAATTCGGATGCAATATCTGTGTTTCATCGTCAATTAGAAGGTGCAAGGTATACAGTAAATCTGAAGTGAAGCATTGGAATATATAAGTGGACTCACAGGAGAGGATAAAATCATAGAAAGTGAGAGTGTCAGTCCACTTGTACTTAAGCCGGCATTGTGCCTTTTGTATTAAATTCGGATGCAAACTCTGTGTTTCCTCGTCAATATGAAGGTGCAAGGTATACAGTAAACCTGAAGTGAAGCATCGGAATCTAAAACTGGACTCACAGGCGACGTTCAGATCATAGAAAGTGAGAGTCTCAGTCCTCTTGTACTTGAGACAGCATTGTGCCTTTTGTCTTAAATTCGGATGCAATTTCTGTGTTTCATCGTCAATAAGAATGTGCAAGGTGCACAGTAAACCTGAAGTGAAGCATCGGAATCTAAAACTGGACTCATAGGAGAGGTTCAAATCATAGAAAGAGAGAGTGTCAGTCCTCTTGTACTTAAGTCGGCATTGTGCCATTTGTATTAAATTCGGATGCAAATTCTGTGTTTCATCGTCAATAAGAAGGTCCAAGGGGTACAGTATTCCTTAAGTGAAGCATCGGAATCAAAAGCTGGACTCACAGGAGAGGTTCAAATCATAGAAAGTTAGAGTGCCAGTCCTATTGTACTTAAGTCGGCATTGTGCCTTTTGTATTAAATTCGGATTCAAAGTCTGTGTTTCATCGTCAATAAGAAGGTGCAAGGTATACACTAAACCTGAAGTGAAGCATCGGAATCTAAAACTGGACTCACAGGAGAGGTTCAAATCATTGAAAGTTAGAGTGTCAGTCCTCTTGCTCTTAAGTCGGGATTGTGCCTTTTGTATTAAATTCGGATGCAATTTCTTTGTTTCATCGTCAATGAGAAGGTCCAAGGGATACAGTAAACCTGAAGTGAAGCATCGCAATCTAAAACTGGACTCACAGGTGGGGTTCAAATCACAGAAAGTGAGAGTGTCAGTCCTCATGTCCTCAAGTCGGCATTGTGCCTTTTGTATTACATTCGGATGCTATTTCTGTGTTTCATAGTCAATAAGATGTTGCAAGGTATACAGTAAACCTGAAGCGAAGCATCGGAATCTAAAACTGGACTCAAAGGAGAGGTTCAAATCGTAGAAAGTGAGAGTGTCAGTACTCTTGTACTTTAGTCGACATTGTGCCTTTTGTATTAAATTCGGATGCAATTTCTGTGTTTCATCGTCAATAAGAAGGTCCAAGGGATACAGTAAACCTGAAGTGAAGCATCGGAATCTAAAAGTGGACTCATAGGAGAGGTTCAAATCGTAGAAAGTGAGAGTGTCAGTCCTTTTGTAGTTAAGTCGGCATTGTGCCATTTCTATTACATTGGGATGCAATTTCCCAGTTTCATCGTCAATAAGAAGGTGCAAGGTATACAGTAAACCTGAAGTGAAGCATCGGAATCTAAAACTGGATTCACAAGAGAGGTTCAAAACGTAGAAAGTGAGAGTGTCAGTCCTCTTCTACTTAAGTCGGCATTGTGCCTCTTGTGTTAAATTCGGATGCAAACTCTGTGCTTCATCGTCAATAAGAAGGTGCAAGGTATACAGTAAACCTGAAGTGAAGCATCGAAATCTAAAACTGGACTCACAAGAGAGGTTCAAATCGTAGAAAGCGAGAGTGTAAGTCCGCTTGTACTTATATCGGCATTTTGCCTTTTGTATTAAATTCGGATGCTATTTCTGTGTTTCATTGTCAATAAGAAGGTGCAAGGTATACAGTAAACCTGAAGTGAAGCATGTGAATCTAAATTGCACTCACAGGAGAGGTTCCAATCGTAGAAAGTGAGAGTGTCAGTCCTCTAGTACTAAAGTCGGCATTGTGCCTTTTCTATTACATTCGGATGCAATTTCTGTGTTTCATCGTCAATAAGAAGGTGCAAGGTATACAGTAAACCTGAAGTGAAGCATCGGAATCTAAAACTGGACTCACAAGAGAGGTTCAAATCGTAGAAAGCGAGAGTGTCAGTCCGCTTGTACTTAAATCGGCATTTTGCCTTTTGTATTAAATTCGGATGCTATTTCTTTGTTTCATTGTCAATAAGAAGGTGCAAGGTATACAGTAATCTTGAAGTGAAGCATCGGAATCTAAAACTGGATTCACAGGAGAGGTTAACATCGTAGAACGTGAGAGTGTCAGTCCTCTTGTACTTAAGTCGGCATTGTGCCTTTTGTATTAAATTCGGATGCAATTTCTGTGTTTCATCGTCAATACGAAGGTGCAAGGTAGAAAGTAATCTTGAAGATGAAGCATCAGAATCTAAAACTGGACTCAAAGGAGAGGTTCATATCATAGAAAATGAGAGTGTCAGCCCTCTTGTACTTGAGTCGGCATTGTGCGTTTTGTATTAATTTCGGATGCAATTTCTGTGTTTCATCATCAATAAGAAGTTGCAAGGTATACAGTAATCTTGAAGTGAAGCATCGGAATCTAAAACTGGACTCACCGGAGAGGTTCAAATCGTAGAAAGTGAGAGTGTCAGTCCTCTTGTACTTAAGTCGGTATTGTGCCTTTTGCATTAAATTGGGATGCAATTTCTGTGTTTCGTCGTCAATAAGAAGGTGCAAGGTATACAGTAAACCAGAAGTGAAGCATCGCAATCTAAAACTGCACTCACAGGAGAGGTTCAAATCGTTGAAAGTGAGTGTGTCAGTCCTCTTGTACTTAAGTCGGCATTGAGCCTTTTGTATTGAATTCGGATGCAATTTCTGTGTTTCATCGTCAATAAGAAGGTGCAAGGTATACTGTAAACCTGAAGTGAAGCATCGGAATCTAAAACTCTACTCACAGGCGAGGTTCAAATCATAGATAGTGAGAGTGTCATTCCACTTGTACTTAAGTCGGCATTGTGCCTTTTGTATTAATTCGGATGCAATTTCTGTATTTCATCGTCAGTAAGAAGGTGCAAGGTATACAGTAAATCTGGAGTGAAGCATCGGAATCTAAAGCTGGACTCACAGGAGAGGTTCAAATCATAGAAAGTGAGAGTGTCAGTCCTCTTGTACTTAAGTCGGCATTGTGCCTTTTGTATTAAATTCGGATGCAATTTATGTGTTCCATCGTCAATTAGAAGGTCCAAGGGATACAGTATACATGAAGTGAAGCATCGGAATCTAAAACTGGACTCACAGGAGAGGTTCAAATCATAGAAAGTTAGAGTGTCAGTCCTCTTGTACTTAAGTCGGCATTGTGCCATTTGTATTAAATTCGGATGCAAACTCTGTGTTTCTTCGTCAATAAGCAGGTGCAAGGTATACAGTAAACCTGAAGTAAGGCATCGGAATCTAAAACTGGTCTCACAGGAGAGGTTCAAATCAAGGAAAGTTAGAGTGTCAGTCCTCTTGTACTTTAGTCGGCATTGTGACTTGTGTATTAAATTCGGATGCAATTTCTGTGTTTCATCGTCAATAACAAGGTCCAAGGGATACAGTAAACCTGAAATGAAGCATCGGAATCTAAAACTGGACTCACAAGATAGGTTCAAATCGTACAAAGCGAGAGTGTCAGTCCTCTTGTACTTAAGTCGGCATTGTGCCTCTTGTATTAAATTCGGATGCAATGTCTGTGTTTCATCGTCAATAAGAAGGTCCAAGGTTACAGTAAACCAGAAGTGTAGCATCGGAATCTGAAACTGGACTCACAGGAGAGGTTCAATTCATAGGGAGTGAGAGTGTCAGTCCTCTTGTATTCAAGTCGGCATTGGGCCATTTGTATTAAATTCGGATGCAATTACTGTGTTTTATCGTCAATAAGAAGGTGCAAGGTATACAGTAAACCAGAAGTGAAGCATCAGAATCTGAACCTGGACTCATAGGAGAGTTTCAAAGCATAGAAAGTTAGAGTGTCTGTCCTCATGTACTTAAGTCTTCATTGTGCCTTGTGTATTAAATTCAGGTGCAATTTCTGTGTTTCATCGTCAATAAGAAGGTCCAAGAGATACAGTAAATTTGAAGTGATACATCATAATCTAAAACTGGACTCACAACAGAGTTTAAAATCGTAGAAAGTGAGAGTGTCAGTCCTCTTGTACTTAAGTCGGAATTGTGCCTTTTGTATTACTTTCTGATGCAATTTCTGTGATTTATCGTCAATAAGAAGGTGCAAGGTATACAGTAAACCTGAAGTGAAGCATCGGAATCGAAAACTGCACTCACAGTAGAGGTTTAAATAAGAAAGTGAGAGTGTCAGTCCTCTTTTACATAAGTCGGCTTTGTGCCTTTTGTATTAAATTCGGATGCAATTTTTGTGTTTCATCGTCAATAAGAAGGTCCAAGGGATACAGTAAACCTGAAGTGAAGCATCAGAAACTAAAACAGGACTCACAGGAGAGGTTCAAATCGTATAAAGTGAGAGTGTCAGTCCTCTTGTACTTATGTCGGCATTGTACCTTTTGTATTTATTTCGGATGCAAATTCTGTGTTTCACCGTCAATAAGAAGGTGCAAGGTATACAGTAAATCTGAAGTGAAGAATCGGAATCCAAAACTGGACACACAGGAGTGGTTCAAATCGTAGAAAGTCGGAGTGTCAGTCCTCATGTACTTAAGTCGGCATTGTACCCTTTGTATTAAATTCGGATGCAATTTCTGTGTTTCATCGTCAATAAGAAGGTCCAAGGGATACAGTAAACCTGAAGTGAAGCATCGGAATCTAAAACTGGACTCACAGGAGAGGCTCAAATTATAGAAAGTGAGAGTGTCAGTCCTCTTGTACTTAAGTTGGCATTGTGCCTTTTGTATTAAATTCGGATGCAATCTCTCTGATTCATCTCAATAAGAAGGTGCAAGGTATACAGCAAACCTGAAGTGAAGCATCGGAATCTAAAACTGGACTCACAGGAGACGACAAAAAACATAGTAATTGAGAGTGTCAGTCCTCTTGTACTCAAGTCGTTATTGTGCCTTTTGTATTAAATTCGGATGCAAACTCTGTGTTTCATCGTCAATAAGAAGGTCCTAGGGATACAGTAAACCTGAAGTGAAGCATCGGAATCTTAAACTGGACTCACAAGAGAGGTTCAAATCATAGAAAGTGAGAGTGTCAGTCCTCTTGTCCTCAAGTCGGCATTGTGCCTTTTGTATTAAATTCGGATGCAAACTCTGTGTTTCATCGTCAATAAGAAGGTCCAAGGGATACAGTAACCTGAAGTGCAGCATCAGAATCTTAAACTGGACTCACAGGAGAGGTTCAAATCATAGAAAGTGTGAGTGTCAGTCCTCTTGTACACAAGTCGGAATTGTGCCTTTTGTATTACATTCGGATGCAATTTCTGAGTTTCATCGTCTATAAGAAAGTGCAAGGTATACAGTAAACCTGAAGTGATGCATCGGAATCTAAAACTGGACTCACAGGAGAGGTTCAAATCGTAGATAGTGAGAGTGTCAGTCCTCTTGTACTTAAGTCGGCATTGTGCCTTTAGTATTAAATTCGGAACAATTTCTGTGTTTCCTCGTCAGTAAGAAGGTGCAAGGAATACAGTAAACCTGAAGTGAAGCATCGGAATCTAAAACTATACTCACAGGAGAGGTTCAAATCCTTGAAAGTGAGAGTGTCAGTCCTCTTGTACTTAAGTCGGCATTGTGCCTTACGTATTAATTTCGGATGCAAATTCTGTGATCATCGTCAATAAGAAGTTGCAAGGTATACAGTAATCCTGAAGTGTAGCATCGTAATCTAGAACTGCACTCACAGGAGTGGTTCAAATCATAGAAAGTGAGAGTGTCAGTCCTCTTTTACTTGGGTTGGCATTGTGCCTTTTGTATTAAATTCGGATGCAATTTCTTTTTCATCGTCAATAGGAAGGTGCAAGGTATACGGTAAACCTGAAGTGTAGCATCGGAATCTAAAACTATACTCACAGTAGAGGTTCAAATCGTAGAAAGTGAGAGTGTCAGTCCTCTTGTACTTAAGTCGGCATTGTGCCTTTTGTATTAAATTCGGATGCAATTTCTGGGTTTCATCGTCAATAAGGAGGTGCAAGGTAGACAGTAATCTTGAAGATGAAGCATCAGAATCTAAAACTGGACTCACAGGAGAGATTCACATCATAGAAAATGAGAGTGTCAGCCCTCTTGTACTTGAGTCGGCATTGTGCGTTTTGTATTAATGTCGGATGCAATTTCTGTGTTTCATCATCAATAAGAAGGTGCAAATTATACAGTAATCTTGAAGTGAAGCATCGGAATCTAAAACTGGACTCACCGGAGAGGTTCAAATCGTAGAAAGTGAGAGTGTCGGTCCTCTTGTACTTAAGTCGGCATTGTGCCTCTTGTATTAAATTCGGATGCAATGTCCGTGTTTCATCGTCAATAAGAAGGTCCAAGGTTACAGTAAACCAGAAGTGAAGCATCGGAATCTGAAACTGGACTCACAGGAGAGGTTCAATTCATAGAGAGTGAGAGTGTCAGTCCTCTTGTATTCAAGTCGGCATTGGGCCATTTGTATTAAATTCGGATGCAATTACTGTGTTTTATCGTCAATAAGAAGGTGCAAGGTATACAGTAAACCAGAAGTGAAGCATCAGAATCTGAACCTGGACTCATAGGAGAGTTTCAAAGCATAGAAAGTTAGAGTGTCTGTCCTCATGTACTTAAGTCTTCATTGTGCCTTGTGTATTAGATTCGGATGCAATTTCTGTGTTTCATCGTCAATAAGAATGTCCAAGGGGTACAGTAAATTTGAAGTGAAGCATCATAATCTAAAACTGGACTCACAAGAGAGTTTAAAATCGTAGAAAGTGAGAGTGTCAGTCCTCTTGTACTTAAGTCGGAATTGCGCCTTTTGTATTACTTTCTGATGCAATTTCTGTGATTTATCGTCAATAAGAAGGTGCAAGGTATACAGTAAACCTGAAGTGAAGCATCGGAATCTAAAACTGCACTCACAGTAGAGGTTTAAATAAGAAAGTGAGAGTGTCAGTCCTCTTTTACATAAGTCGGCTTTGTGCCTTTTGTATTAAATTCGGATGCAATTTTTGTGTTCCATCGTCAATAAGAAGGTCCAAGGGATACAGTAAACCTGAAGTGAAGCATCAGAAACTAAAACAGGACTCACAGGAGAGGTTCAAATCGTATAAAGTGAGAGTGTCAGTCCTCTTGTACTTAAGTCGGCATTGTACCTTTTGTATTTATTTCGGATGCAAATTCTCTGTTTCATCGTCAATAAGAAGGTGCAAGGTATACAGTAAATCTAAAGTGAAGCATCGGAATCCAAAACTGGACACACAGGAGTGGTTCAAATCGTAGAAAGTCAGAGTGTCAGTCCTCATGTACTTAAGTCGGCATTGTACCTTTTGTATTAAATTCGGATGCAATTTCTGTGTTTCATCGTCAATAAGAAGGTCCAAGGGATACAGTAAACCTGAAGTGAAGCATCGGAATCTAAAACTGGACTCACAGGAGAGGCTCAAATCATAGAAAGTGAGAGTGTCAGTCCTCTTGTACTTAAGTTGGCATTGTGCCTTTTGTATTAAATTCGGATGCAATCTCTCTGATTCATCTCAATAAGAAGGTGCAAGGTATACAGCAAACCTGAAGTGAAGCATCGGAATCTAAAACTGGACTCACAGGAGACGTTCAAATCATAGAAAGTGAGAGTGTCAGTCCTCTTGTACTTAAGTCGGCATTGTGGCTTTGGTATTAAATTCGGAGGCAAACTCTGTGCTTCATCGTTAATAAGAAGCTACAAGGTATACAGTAAACCTGAAGTGAATCATCGGAATCTAAAACTGCGAGTGCAGGAGAGGTTCAAATCGTAGAAAGAGAGAGTGTCAGTCCTCTTGTACTTAAAACGTTATTGTGCCTTTTGTATTAAATTCGGATGCAAACTCTGTGTTTCATCATCAATAAGAAGGTCCAAGGTATACAATAACCTGAAGTGAAGCATCAGAATCTTAAACTGGACTCACAGGAGAGGTTCAAATCATAGAAAGTGAGAGTGTTAGTCCTCTTGTACTCAAGTCGGAATTGTGCCTTTTGTATTACATTCGGATGCAATTTCTGAGTTTAATCGTCTATAAGAAAGTGCAAGGTATACAGTAAACCTGAAGTGATGCATCGGAATATAAAACTGGACTCACAGGAGAGGTTCAAATCGTAGATAGTGAGAGTGTCAGTCCTCTTGTACTTAAGTCGGCATTGTGCCTTTAGAATTAAATTCGGAACAATTTCTGTGTTTCCTCGTCAGTAAGAAGGTGCAAGGAATACAGTAAACCTGAAGTGAAGCATCGGAATCTAAAACTGGACTCACAGGAGAGGTTCAAATCATAGATAGTGAGAGTGTCAGTCCTCTTTTACTTAAGTCGGCATTGTGTCTTTAGTATTAAATTCGGAGGCAAACTCTGTGCTTCATCGTTAATAAGAAGCTACAAGGTATACAGCAAACCTGAAGTGAAGCATCGGAATCTAAAACTATACTCACAGGAGAGGTTCAAATCGTTGAAAGTGAGAGTGTCAGTCCTCTTGTACTTAAGTCGGCATTGTGCCTTTTGTGTTAATTTCGGATGCAATTATTGTGATTCATCGTCAATAAGAAGGTGCAAGGTATACAGTAAACCTGATGTGAAGCATCGGAATCTAAAACTGGACTCACAGGAGAGGTTCAAATCGTAGAAAGTGAGAGTGTCAGTCCTCTTGTACTTAAGTCTTCATTGTGCCTTTTGTATTAAATTCGGATGCAATTTCTGTGATTCATCGTCAATAAGAAGTTGCAAGGTATACAGTAATCCTGAAGTGTAGCATCGGAATCTAGAACTGCACACACAGGAGAGGTTCAAATCATAGAAAGTGAGAGTGTCAGTCCTCTTTTACTTGAGTTGGCATTGTGCCTTTTGTATTAAATTCGGATGCAATTTCTGTGTTTCATCGTCAATAAGAAGGTGCAAGGTATACAGTAAACCTGAAGTGTAGCATCGGAATCTAAAACTATACTCACAGTAGAGGTTCAAATCGTAGAAAGTGAGAGTGTCAGTCCTCTTGTACTTAAGTCGGCATTGTGCCTTTTGTATTAATTTCGGATGCAATTTCTGTGATTCACCGTCAACAAGAAGTTGCAAGGTATACAGTAATCCTGAAGTGTAGCATCGGAATCTAAAACTGCACTAACAGGAGAGGTTCAAATCATAGGAAGTGAGAGTATCAGTCCTCTTTTACTTAAGTTGGCATTGTGCCTTTTGTATTAAATTCGGATGCAATTTCTGTGTTTTAACGTCAATAAGAAGGTGCAAGGTATACAGTGAACCTGAAGTGTAGCATCGGAATCTAAAACTATACTCACAGGAGAGGTTCAAATCGTAGAAAGTGAGAGTGTCAGTCCTCTTGTACTTAAGTCGGCATTGTGCCTTTTGAATTAATTTCGGATGCAATTTCCGTGATTCATCATCAACAAGAAGGTGCAAGAAATACAGTAAACCTGAAGTGAAGCTTAGGAATCTAAAACTTGACTCACAGGAGAGGTTCAAATCATAGAAAGTGAGAGTGTCGGTCCTCTAGTACTTAAGCCGGCGTTGTGCCTATTGTATTAATGTCGGATGCAATTTCTGTGATTCATCGTCAATAAGAAGGTGCAAGGTATACAGTAAACCTGAAGTGAAGCATCGGAATCTAAAACTGGACTCACAGGAGAGGTTCAAGTCGTAGAATGTGAGAGTGTCAGTCCTCTTGTACTTAAGTCGGCACTGTGCCTTTTGTATTAAATTCGGATGCAATTTCTGTGTTTCATCGTCAATAAGGAGGTCAAAGGGATACAGTAAACCTGAAGTGAAACATCGGAATCTGAAACTGGACTCACAGGAGGGGTTCAAACCATAGAAAGTGAGAGTGTCAGTCCTCGTGTACTTAAGTCGGCATTGTGCCTTTTGTATTACATTCAGATGCAATTTCTGTGTTTCATCGTCAATAAGAAGGTGCAAATTATACAGTAAACCTGAAGTGAAGCATCGGACCCTAAAACTGGTCTCACAGGAGAGGTTCAAAACATAGAAAGTGAGAGTGTCAGTCCTCTTGTACTTAAGCCGGCATTGTGCCTTTTGTATTAAATTCGGATGCAAACTCTGTGCTTCATCGTCTATAATAAGGTGCAAGGTATACAGTAAACCTGAAGAGAAGCATCGGAATCTAAAACTGCACTCACAGGAGAGGTTCAAATCGTAGAAAGTGAGAGTTTCAGTCCTCATGTACTTAAGTCGGCATTGTGCCTTTTGTATTACATTCAGATGCAATTTCAGTGTTTCATTGTCAATAAGTAGGTGCAAGGTATACAGAAAACCTGAAGTGAAGCATCGGAAACCAAAACTGGACTCCCAGGATAGGTCAGATCATAGAAAGTAAGAGTGTCAGTCCTCTTGTACTTAAGTCGGCATTGTGCCATTTGTATTAAATTCGGATGCAATTTCGGTGTTTCATCGTCAATAAGAAGGTCCAAGGGATACAGTAAACCTGAAATGAAGCATCGGAATCTAAAACTGGACTCACGGGAGAGGTTCATATCATAGAAAGTTAGATTGTCACTCCTCTTGTACTTAAGTCGGTATTGTGCCTTTTGTATTAAATTCGGATGCAATTTCTGTGTTTCATCGTCAATAAGAAGGTCCAAGGGATACAGTAAACCTGAAGTGAAGCATCGGAATCTAAAACTGGACTCACAGGTGAGGTTCAAATCATAGAAAGTTGGAGTGTCAGTCCTCTTGTACTTAAGTCGGCATTGTGCCTTTTGAATTTAATTCTGATGCAATTTATGTGTTTCATAGTCGATAAGAAGGTGCAAGGTATACACTAAGCCTGAAATGAAGCATCGGAATCTAAAACTGGACTCACAGGAGAGGCTCAAATCGTAGAAAGTGAGAGTGTCAGTCCTCTTGTACTTAAGTCGGCATTGTGCCTTTAGTATTAAATTCGGATGCAATTTCTGTGTTTCCTCGTCAATAAGAAGGTGCAAGGAATACAGTAAACCTGAAGTGAAGCATCGGAATCTAAAACTGTTCTCACAGGAGAGGTTCGAATCACAGAAAGTGAGAGTGTCAGTCCTCTTGTACTTAAGTCGGCATTGTTTCTTTAGTATTAAATTCGGAGGCAAACTCTGTGCTTCATCGTTAATGAGAAGCAACAAGGTATACAGTAAACCTGAAGTGAAGCATCGGAATCTAAAACTGCACTCACAGGAGAGGTTCAAATCGTAGAAAGAGAGAGTGTCAGTCCTCTTGTACTTAAGTCGGCATTGTGCCTTTTGTATTAAATTCGGATGCAAACTCTGTGTTTCATCGTCAATAAGAAGGTCCAAGGGATACAGTAAACCTGAAGTGAAGCATCGGAATCTTAAACTGGACTCACAGGAGCGGTTCAAATCATAGAAAGTGAGAGTGTCAGTCCTCTTGTAATCAAGTCAGCATTGTGCCTTTTGTATTAAATTCGGATGCAAACTCTGTGTTTCATCGTCAATAAGAAGGTCCAAGGGATACAGTAACCTGAAGTGAATCATCGGAATCTTAAACTGGACTCACAGGAGAGGTTCAAATCATAGAAAGTGAGAGTGTTAGTCCTCTTGTACTCATGTCGGAATTGTGCCTTTTGTATTACATTCGAATGCAATATCTGAGTTTCATCGTCTATAAGAAAGTGCAAGGTATACAGTAAACCAGAAGTGATGCATCGGAATCTAAAACTGGACTCACAGGAGAGGTTCAAATCGTAGATATTGAGAGTGTCAGTCCTCTTGTACTTAAGTCGGCGTTGTGCCTTTAGTATTAAATACGGAACAATTTCTGTGTTTCCTCGTCAATAAGAACGTGCAAGGAATACAGTAAACCTGAAGTGAAACATCGGAATCTAAAACTGGACTCACAGACGGTTCAAATCATAGAAAGTGAGAGTGTCAGTCCTCTTTTACTTGAGTTGGCATTGTGCCTTTTGTATTAAATTCGGATGCAATCTCTGTTTTTCATCTCAATAAGAAGGTGCAAGGTATACAGCAAACCTGAAGTGAGCATTGGAATCTAAAACTGGACTCACAGGAGAGGTTCAAATCATAGAAAGTTAAGGTGTCAGTCCTCTTGTACTTAAGTTGGCATTGTGCCTTTTGTATTAAATTCGGATGCAATCTCTGTTTTTCATCTCAATAAGAAGGTGCAAGGTATACAGCAAACCTGAAGTGAAGCATCGGAATCTAAAACTGGACTCACAGGAGAGGTTCAAATCATAGAAAGTTAGAGTGTCAGTCCTCTTGTACTTAAGTCTTCATTGTGCCTTTTGTATTAAATTCGGATGCAATTTCTATGTTTCATCGTCAATAAGAAGGTCCAAGGGATACAGTAAACCTGAAGTGAAGCATCGGAATCTAAAACTATACTCACAGGAGAGGTTCAATTCGTAGAATGTGAGAGTGTCAGTCCTTTTGTACTTAAGTCGGCATTGTGCCTTTTGTATTAATTTCGGATGCAATTATTGTGATTCATCGTCAATAAGATGGTGCAAGGTATACAGTAAACCTGAAGTGAAGCATCGGAATCTAAAACTGGACTCACAGGAGAGGTTCAAATCATAGAAAGTGAGAGTGTCAGACCTCTTTTCCTTAAGTCGGCATTGTGCCTTTTGTATTAAATTCGGATGCTATTTCTGTGTTTCATCGTCAATAAAAAGGTCCAAGGGATACTGTAAACCTGAAGTGAAACATCAGAATCTAAAACTGGACTCACAGGAGAGGTTCCAATCGTAGAAAGTGAGAGTGTCAGTCCTCTTGTACTTAAGTCGGCATTGTGCCTTTTGTATTAATTTCGGAACAATTTCTGTGTTTCCTCGTCAATAAGAAGGTGCAAGGAATACAGTAAACCTGAAGTGAAACATCGGAATCTAAAACTGGACTAACAGGAGAGATTCAAATCATAGAAAGTGAGAGTGTCAGTCCTCTTGTACTTAAGTCGGCATTGTGTCTTTAGGATTAAATTCGGAGGCAAACTCTGTGCTTCATCGTTAATAAGAAGCTACAAGGTATACAGTAAACCTGAAGTGAAGCATCGGAATCTAAAACTGCACTCACAGGAGAGGTTCAAATCGTAGAAAGAGAGAGTGTCAGTCCTCTTGTACTTAAGTCGGCATTGTGCCTTTCGTATTAAATTCGGATGCAAACTCTGTGTTTTATCGTCAATAAGAAGGTCCAAGGGATACAGTAACCTGAAGTGAAGCATCGGAATCTTAAACTGGACTCACAGGAGAGGTTCAAATCATAGAAAGTGAGAGTGTTAGTCCTCTTGTACTCATGTCGGATTTGTGCCTTTTGTATTACATTCGAATGCAATATCTGAGTTTCATCGTCTATAAGAAAGTGCAAGGTATACAGTAAACCTGAAGTGATGCATCGGAATCTAAAATAGGACTCACAGGAGAGGTTCAAATCGTAGATAGTGAGAGTGTCAGTCCTCTTGTACTTAAGTCGGCATTGTGCCTTTAGTATTAAATTCGGAACAATTTCTGTGTTTCCTCGTCAATAAGAACGTGCAAGGAATACAGTAAACCTGAAGTGAAACATCGGAATCTAAAACTGGACTCACAGGAGAGGTTCAAATCATAGAGAGCGCGAGTGTCAGTCCTCTTGTACTTAAGTCGGCATTGTGTCTTTAGGATTAAATTCGGAGGCAAACTATGTGCTTCATCGTTAATAAGAAGCTACAAGGTATACAGTAAACCTGAAGTGAAGCATCGGAATCTAAAACTGCACTCACAGGAGAGGTTCAAATCGTAGAAAGTGAGAGTGTCAGTCCTCTTGTACTTAAGTTGGGATTGTGCCTTTTGTCCGAAATTCGGATGCAATCTCTGCGTTTCATCTCAATAAGAAGGTGCAAGGTATACAGCAAACCTGAAGTGAGCATTGGAATCTAAAACTGGACTCACAGGAGAGGTTCAAATCATAGAAAGTGAGAGTGTCAGTCCTACTTTACTTAAGTCGGCATTGTGCCTTTTGTATTAAATTCGGATGCAATTTCTGTGTTTCATCGTCAAAAAGAAGGTGCAAGGTATACAGTAAACCTGAAGTGAAGCATCGGAATCCGAAACTGGACTCACAGGAGAGGTTCACAGCATAGAAAGTTAGAGTGTCAGTCCTCTTGTACTTAAGTCTTCACTGTGCATTTGTATTAAATTCGGATGCAATTTCTGTGTTTCATCGTCAATAAGAAGGTCCAAGGGATACAGTAAACCTGAAGTGAAGCATCGGAATTTAAAACTATACTCACAGGAGAGGTTCAAATCGTAGAAAGTGAGAGTGTCAGTCCTCTTTTACTTGAGTTGGCATTGTGTCTTTTGTATTAAATTCGGATGCAATTTCTGAGTTTCATCGTCAATAAGAAAGTGCAAGGTATACAGTAAACCTGAAGTGTAGCATCGGAATCTAAACCTGGACACACAGGAGAGGTTCAAATCTTAGAAAGTGAGAGTGTCAGTCCTCATGTACTTAAGTCAGCATTGTGTCTTTAGTATTAAATACGGAAGCAAACTCTGTGCTTCATCGTTAATAAGAAGCTACAAGGTATACAGTAAACCTAAAGTGAAGCATCGGAATCTAAAACTGCACTCGCAGGAGAGGTTCAAATCGTAGAAAGTGAGAGTGTCAGTCCTCTTGTACTTAAGTTGGCATTGTGCCTTTTTTATTAAATTCGGATGCAATCTCTGTTTTTCATCTCAATAAGAAGGAGCAAGGTATACAGCAAACCTGAAGTGAAGCATCGGAATCTAAAACTGGACTCACAGGAGAGGTTCAAATCATAGAAAGTGAGAGTGTCAGTCCTCTTTTACTTAAGTCAGCATTGTGCCTTTTGTATTAAATTCGGATGCAATTTCTGCGTTTCATCGTCAATAAGAAGGTGCAAGGTATACAGTAAACCTGAGGTGAAGCATCGGAATCTGAAACTGGACTCACAGGAGAGGTTCACAGCATAGAAAGTTAGAGTGTCAGTCCTCTTGTACTTAAGTCTTCATTGTGCCTTTTGTATTAAATTCGGATGCAATTTCTGTGTTTCATCGTCAATAAGAAGGTCCAAGGGATACAGTAAACCTGAGTGAAGCATCGGAATCTAAAACTATACTCACAGGAGAGGTTCAATTCGTAGAATGTGAGAGTGTCAGTCCTTTTGTACTTAAGTCGGCATTGTGCCTTTTGTATTAATTTCGGATGCAATTATTGTGATTCATCGTCAATAAGAAAGTGCAAGGTATACAGTAAACCTGAAGTGAAGCATCGGAATCTAAAACTGGACTCACAGGAGAGGTTCAAATCATAGAAAGTGAGAGTGTCAGACCTATTTTCCTTAAGTCGGCATTGTGCCTTTTGTATTAAATTCGGATGCAATTTCTGTGTTTCATCGTCAATAAAAAGGTCCAAGGGATACTGTAAACCTGAAGTGAAACATCAGAATCTAAAACTGGACTCACAGGAGAGGTTCCAATCGTAGAAAGTGAGAGTGTCAGTCCTCTTGTACTTAAGTCGGCATTGTGCCTTTTGTATTAATTTCGGAACAATTTCTGTGTTTCCTCGTCAATAAGAAGGTGCAAGGAATACAGTAAACCTGAAGTGAAACATCGGAATCTAAAACTGGACTCACAGGAGAGGTTCAAATCATAGAAAGTGAGAGTGTCAGTCCTCTTGTACTTAAGTCGGCATTGTGTCTTTAGGATTAAATTCGGAGGCAAACTCTGTGCTTCATCGTTAATAAGAAGCTACAAGGTATACAGTAAACCTGAAGTGAAGCATCGGAATCTAAAACTGCACTCACAGGAGAGGTTCAAATCGTAGAAAGAGAGAGTGTCAGTCCTCTTGTACTTAAGTCGGCATTGTGCCTTTTGTATTAAATTCGGATGCAAACTCTGTGTTTCATCGTCAATAAGAAGGTCCAAGGGATACAGTAAACCTGAAGTGAAGCATCGGAATCTTAAACTGGACTCACAGGAGAGGTTCAAATCATAGAAAGTGAGAGTGTCAGTCCTCTTGTACTCATGTCGGAATTGTGCCTTTTGTATTACATTCGAATGCAATATCTGAGTTTCATCGTCTATAAGAAAGTGCAAGGTATACAGTAAACCCGAAGTGATGCATCGGAATCTAATACTGGACTCACAGGAGAGGTTCAAATCGTAGAAAGTGAGAGTGTCAGTCCCCTTGAACTTAAGTCGGCATTGTGCCTTTAGTATTAAATTCGGAACAATTTCTGTGTTTCCTCGTCAATAAGAAGGTGCAAGGGATACAGTAAACCTGAGTGAAGCATCGGAATCTAAAACTATACTCACAGGAGAGGTTCAAATCGTAGAAAGTGAGAGTGTCAGTCCTCTTTTACTAGAGTTGGCATTGTGTCTTTTGTATTAAATTCGGATGCAAACTCTGTGTTTCATCGTCAATAAGAAGGTCCAAGGAATACAGTAAACCTGAAGTGAAACATCGGAATCTAAAACTGGACTCACAGGAGAGGTTCCAATCGTAGAAAGTGAGAGTGTCAGTCCTCTTTTACTTAAGTCGGCATTGTGCCTTTTGTATTAAATTCTGATGCCATTTCTGTGTTTTATCGTCAATAAGAAGGTGCAAGGTATACAGTAATCCTGAAGTGAAGCATCGGAATCTGAAACTGGACTCACAGGAGAGGTTCACAGCATAGAAAGTTAGAGTGTCAGTCCTCTTGTACTTAAGTCTTCACTGTGCATTTGTATTAAATTCGGATGCAATTTCTGTGTTTCATCGTCAATAAGAAGGTCCAAGGGATACAGTAAACCTGAAGTGAAGCATCGGAATCTAAAACTATACTCACAGGAGAGGTTCAAATCGTAGAAAGTGAGTGTGTCAGTCCTCTTTTACTTGAGTTGGCATTGTGTCTTTTGTATTAAATTCGGATGCAATTTCTGAGTTTCATCGTCAATAAGAAAGTGCAAGGTATACAGTAAACCTGAAGTGAAGCATCGGAATCTAAAACTGGACTCACAGGAGAGGTTCAAATCTTAGAAAGTGAGAGTGTCAGTCCTCTTGTACTTAAGTCGGCATTGTGTCTTTAGTATTAAATTCGGAGGCAAACTCTGTGCTTCATCGTTAATAAGAAGCTACAAGGTATACAGTAAACCTGAAGTGAAGCATCGGAATCTAAAACTGCACGCACAGGAGAGGTTCAAATCGTAGAGAGTGAGAGTGTCAGTCCTCTTGTACTTAAGTTGGCATTGTGCCTTTTGTATTAAATTCGGATGCAATCTCTGTGTTTCATCTCAATAAGAAGGTGCAAGGTTTACAGCAATCCTGAAGTGAAGCATCGGAATGTAGAACCTCACTCACAGGAGAGGTTCAAATCATAGGAAGTGAGAGTGTCAGTCCTCTTTTACTTGGGTTGGCATTGTGCCTTTTGTATTAAATTCCGATGCAATTTCTGTGTTTAATCGTCAATAAGAAGGTGCAAGGTATACAGTAAACCTGAAGTGTAGCATCGGAATCTAAAACTATACTCACAGGAGAGGTTCAAATCGTAGAAAGTGAGAGTGTCAGGCCTCTTATACTTAAGTCGGCATTGTGCCTTTTGTATTAATTTCGGATGCAATTTCGGCGATTCATCATCAATAAGAAGGTGCAAGGTATACAGTAAACCTGAAGTGAAGCTTAGGAATCTAAAACTTGACTCACAGGAGAGGTTCAAATCATAGAAAGTGAGAGTGTCAGACCTCTTTTCCTTAAGTCGGCATTGTGCCTTTTGTATTAAATTCGGATGCAATTTCTGTGTTTCATCGTCAATAAAAATGTCCAAGGGATACTGTAAACCTGAGGTGAAGCAACGGAATCTGAAACGGACTCACAGGAGAGGTTCACAGCATAGAAAGTTAGAGTGTCAGTCCTCTTGTACTTAAGTCTTCATTGTGCCTTTTGTATTAAATTCGGATGCAATTTCTGTGTTTCATCGTCAATAAGAAGAACCAAGGGATACAGTAAACCTGAAGTGAAGCATCGGAATCTAAAACTGGACTCACAGGAGAGGTTCCAATCGAAGAAAGTGAGAGTGTCAGTCCTCTTGTACATAAGTCGGCATTGTGCCTTTTGTATTAATTTCGGATGCAATTTCTGTGATTCACCGTCAATAAGAAGTTGCAAGGTATACAGCAATCCTGAAGTGTAGCATCGGAATGTAGAACCTCACTCACAGGAGAGGTTCAAATCATAGGAAGTGAGAGTGTCAGTCCTCTTTTACTTGGGTTGGCATTGTGCCTTTTGTATTAAATTCCGATGCAATTTCTGTGTTTAATCGTCAATAAGAAGGTGCAAGGTATACAGTAAACCTGAAGTGTAGCATCGGAATCTAAAACAATACTCACAGGAGAGGTTCAAATCGTAGAAAGTGAGAGTGTCAGGCCTCTTATACTTAAGTCGGCATTGTGCCTTTTGTATTAATTTCGGATGCAATTTCGGCGATTCATCATCAATAAGAAGGTGCAAGGTATACAGTAAACCTGAAGTGAAGCTTAGGAATCTAAAACTTGACTCACAGAAGAAGTTCAAATCATAGAAAGTGAGAGTGTCGGTCCTCTTGTACTTAAGCCGGCATTGTGCCTATTGTATTAATTTCGGATGCAATTTCTGTGATTCATCGTCAATAAGAAGGTGCAAGGTATACAGTAAACCTGAAGTGAAGCATCGGAATCTAAAACTGGACTCACAGGAGAGGTTCAAATCGTAGAAAGTGAGAGTGTCAGTCCTCCTATACTTAAGTCGGCATTGTGCCTTTTGTATTAAATTCGGATGCAATTTCTGTGTTTCATCGTCAATAAAAAGGTCCAAGGGATACTGTAAACCTGAAGTGAAACATCAGAATCTAAAACTGGACTCACAGGAGAGGTTCCAATCGTAGAAAGTGAGAGTGTCAGTCCTCTCGTTCTTAAGTCGGCATTGTGCCTTTTGTATTAATTTCGGATGCAATTTCTGTGATTCACCGTCAATAAGAAGTTGCAAGGTATACAGTAATCCTGAAGTGTAGCATCGGAATCTAGAACTGCACTCACAGGAGAGGTTCAAATCATAGGAAGTGAGAGTGTCAGTCCTCTTTTACTTGAGTTGGCATTGTGCCTTTCGTATTAAATTCGGATGCAATTTCTGTGTTTCATCGTCAATAAGAAGGTGCAAGGTATACAGTAAACCTGAAGTGTAGCATCGGAATCTAAAACTGTACTCACAGGAGATGTTCAAATCGTAGAAAGTGAGAGTGTCTCTCCTCTTGTACTTAAGTCAGTATTGTGCCTTTTGTATTAAATTCGGATGCAATTTCTGTGTTTCATCGTCAATAAAAAGGTCTAAGGGATACAGTAAACCTGAAGTGAAGCATCGGAATCAAAAAAAGGACTCACAGGAAAGGTTCAAATCATAGAAAGTTAGAGTGTCAGTCCACTTGCACTTAAGTCGTCATTGTGCCTTTTGAATTTAATTCCGATGCAATTTCTGTGTTTCATCGTCAATAATAATGTGCAAGGTATACAGTAAACCTGAAGTGCAGCGTCGGAATCTAAAACTGGACTAACAGGAGAGGTTCAAATCGTAGAAAGTGAGAGTGTCAGTCCTCTTTTACTTCAGTCGGCATTGTGCCTTTTGTATTAAATTCGGATTCAAACTCTGTGTTTCACCGTCAATAAGAATGTCCAAGGGATACAGTAAATCTGAAGTGAAGCATCGAAATCTGAAACTGGACTCACTGGAGAGGTTCAAATCATAGAAAGTGAGAGATTCAGTCCTCTTTTACTTAAGTCGGCATTGTGGCTTTTGAATTATATTCCGATGCAATTTCTGTGTTTCATTGTCAATAAGAAGGTAAAAGGGATACAGTAAACCTGAAGTGAATCATCGGAATCTAAAACTGGACTCACAGGAGAGGTTCAATTCATAGAAAGTAAGAGTGTCAGTCCTCTTGTACTTAAGTCGGCATTGTGCCATTTGTATTAAATTCGGATGCAATTTATGTGTTTCATCGGCAATACGAAAGTCCAAGGGATACAGTAAACCTGAAACGAAGCATCGGAATCTAAAACTGGACTCACAGGGGAGGTTCATATCATAGAAAGTTAGATTGTCACTCTATTTGTACTTAAGTCGGTATTGTGCCTTTTGTATTAAATTCGGATGCAATTACTGTGTTTCATCGTCAATAAGAAGGCGCAAGGTATACACTAAACCTGAACTGAAGCATCGGAATCTAAATCTGGACTGACAGGAGAGGTTCATATCATAGAAAGTTAGATTGTCACTCCTCTTGTACTTAAGTCGGTATTGTGCCTTTTGTATTAAATTCGGATGCAATTTCTGTGTTTCATCGTCAATAAGAAGGTCCAAGGGATACAGTTAACCTGAAGTGATGCATCGGAATCTAAAACTGGACACACAGGAGAGCTTCAAATCATAGTAAATGAGACTGTCAGTCCTCTTGTACATAGGTCGGCATTGTGCCTTTTCTATTAAATACGGATGCATTTTCTGTGTTTCATCGTCAATAAGAAGGTCCAAAAGATACAGTAAACCTGAAAGGAAATACCGGAATTTAAAACTGGACTCACACGAGAGGTTCAAATCATAGAAAGTTATAGTGTCAGTCCTCTTGTACTTAAGTCGGCATTGTGCCTTTTGTATTAAATTCTGATGCAATTTATTTTTTTCATCGTCAATAAGATGGTCCAAGGGATACATAAGACCTAAAGTGAAGCATCGGAATCTAAGATTGGACTCACAGGAGAGGTTCAAATCATAGAAAGTGAGAGTGTCAGTCCTCTTGTACTTAAGTCGGCATGTGCCTTTTGTATTAAATTCGGATGCAATTTCTATGTTTCATCGTCAATAATAAGGTCCAAGGTATACAGTAAACCTGAAGTGAGGCATCGGAATCTATAACTGCACTCACAGGAGTGGTTCAAATCATAGAAAGTTAGAGCGTCAGTCCTCTAGTACTTAAGGCTGCATTGTGCCTTTTGTATTAAATTGGGATGCAATTTCTGTGTTTCATCGTCAATAAGAAGGTCCAAGGTATACAGTAAACCTGACGTGAAGCATCGGAATCTAAAACTGGACACCCAGGAGAGGTTCAAATCATAGAAAGTGAGAGTGTATGTCCTCTTGTACTTGAGTCGGCATTGTGCCTTTTGTATTAAATTCGGATGCGATTTCTGTGTTCATCGTCAATAAGAAGGTCCAAGGGATACAGTAAACCTGAAGTGAAGCATCAGAATCTAAAACTGGACACACAGGAGAGGTTCAAATCATAGAAAGTTAGAGTGTCAGTCCTCTAGTACTGAAGTCGGCATTGTGCCTTTTGCATAAAATTCGGATCCAAACTCAGTGTTTCATCGTCAGTATGAAGGTCCAAGGGATACAGTAAACCTGAAGTGAAGCATCGGAATCTAAAACTGGACTTACAGGAGAGGTACAAATAATCGAAAGTGAGGGCGTCAGTCCTCGTGTACTTAAGTCGGCATTGTGCCTTTTGTACTAAATTCCGAAGCAATTTCTGTATTTCATCGTCAATAAGAAGGTGCAAGGTATACAGTAACCTGAAGTGAAGCATCGGAATCTAACACTCAACTCACAGGAGAGGTTCAAATCATAGAAAGTGAGAGTGTCAGTCCTCTTGTACTTAAGTCGGCATTGTGACTTTTGTATTAAATTCCGATGCAAACTCTGAGTTTCATCGTCAATGAGAAGGTCCAAGGGATACAGTAAACCTGAAAGGAAACCTCGGAATCTAAAACTGGACTCACAGGAGAGGTTCAAATCACGGAAAGTGTGACTGTCAGTCATCTTGTACTTAAGTCGGCATTGTGCCTATTGTATTAAATTCGGATGCAATTTCCGTGTTTCAACGTCAATAAGAAGGTCCAAGGTATACAACAAAGCTGAAGTAAAACATCGGAATCTAAAACTGGACTCATAGGAGAGGTTCAAATCATAGAAAGTGAGAGTGTCAGTCCTCGTGTACGTAAGTCGGCATTGTGCCTTTTGTATTAAATTCGGACGCGATTTCTGTGTTTCATCGTCAATAAGAAGGTCCAAAGGATACAGTAAACATGAAGTGAAGTATTGGAATCTAAAACTGGATTCACAGGAGAGGTTCAAATCATAGAAAGTGAGAGTGTCAGTCATCTTGTACTTAAGTCGGCATGTGCCTTTTGTATTAAATTCGAATGCAATTTCTATGTTTCATCGTCAATAAGATGGTCCAAGGTATACAGCAAAGCTGAAGTTAAGCATCGGAATCTAAAACTGCACTCACAGGAGAGGTTCAAATCATAGAAAATTAGAGTGTCAGTCCTCTAGTACTTAAGTCGGCATTGTGAATTTTGTATAAAATTGGGATGCTATTTCTGTGTTTATCGTCAATGAGAAGGTCCAAGGGATACAGTAAACCTGAAAGGAAACCTCGGAATCTAAAACTGGACTCACAGGAGAGGTTCAAATCATTGAAAGTTAGAGTGTCAGTCCTCTAGTACTTAACTCGGCATTCTGCCTTTTGAATTTAATTGCGATGCAATTTCTGTTTTCCATCGTCAATAAGAAGGTCCGAGGTATACAGTAAACCTGAAGTGAAGCATCGGAATCTAAAACAGGACTCACAGGAGAGGTTCACATCATAGAAAGTAAGAGTGTCAGTCCTCTTGTACTTAAGTCGGCAATGTGCGTTTTGTATTAAATTCGGATGCAATTCCTGTGTTTCATCGTCAATAAGAAGGTCCAAGGGATACTGTAAACCTGAAGTGAAGCATCGGTATCTAAAACTGGACTCACAGGAGGGGCTCAAATTATAGAAAGTGAGAGTGTCAGTCCTCTTGTACTTAAGTCGGCATTGTGCCTTTTGTATGAAATTCGGATGCATTTTCTGTGTTTCATCGTGAATACGAAGATCCAAAGGATACAGTAAACCTGAAGTGAAGCATCGGAAACTAAAACTGGACTCACAGGAGAGATTCAAATCGTAGAAAGTTAGAGTGTCAGTCCTCTTGTACTTAAGTCGGCATTGTGACTTTTGTATTAAATTCGGATACAATTTCTGTGTTTGATCGTCAATAAGAAGGTACAAGGGATACAGTAAACCTGAAGTGAAGCATCGGAATCTAAAACTGGACTCTAAGGAGACGTTCAAATCATAGAACGTTAGAGTGTCAGTCCTCTTGTACTTATGTCGGCATTGTGGCTTTTGTATTTAATTCTGATGCAATTTCAGTTTTTCATCGTCAATAAGATGGTCCAAGGGATACATAAAACCTGAAGTAAAGCACCGGAATCTAAAATTGGACTCACAGGAGATGTTCAAATCATAGAAAGTGAGTGTGTCAGTCCTCTTGTACTTAAGTCGGCATTGTGCCTTTTGTATGAAATTCGGATGCATTTTCTGTGTTTCATCGTGAATACGAAGATCCAAAGGATACAGTAAACCTGAAGTGAAGCATCGGAATCTAAAACTGGACTCACAGGAGAGGTTCAAATCATAGAAAGTGAGTGTGACTGTCCTCTTGTACTTAATTCGGCATGTGCCTTTTGTATTAAATTCGGATGCAATTTCAATGTTTTATCGTCAATAAGAAGGTCCTAGGTATACAGTAAACCTGAAGTGAGGCATCGGAATCTGAAACTGCACTCACAGGAGAGGTTCAAATCATAGAAAGTTAGAGTGTCAGTCCTCTAGTACTTAAGTCGGCTTTGTGGCTTTTGGATTAAATTGGGATGCAATATCTGTGTTTCATCGTCAATAAGAAGGTCCAAGGTATACAGTAAACCTGAAGTGAAGCATCGGAATCTAAAACTGGACTCACAGGAGAGGTTCAAATCATAGAAAGTGAGAGGTTCAGTCCTCTTGTACTTAAGTCGCCATTGTGCCTTTTGTATTAAATTCAAATGCAATTTCTGTGTTTAATCGTCAATAAGAAAGTCTATGGTATACAGTAAACCTGAAGTGAAGCATCGGAATCTAAAACTGGACTCACAGGAGAGGTTCAAAACATAGAAATTTAGAGTGTCAGTCCTCTTGTACTTAAGTCGGCATTGTGCCTTTTGTATTAAATTCAAATGTAATTCCTGTGTTTCTTCGTCAATAAGAAGGTCCAAGGTATACAGTAAACCTGAAGTGAAGCATCGGAATCTAAAACTGGATTCACAGGAGAGGTTCAAATCATAGAAAGTTAGAGTGTCAGTCCTCTTGTACTTAAGTCGGCATTGTGCATTTTGTATTAAATTTGGATGCAATTTCTGTGCTTCATCGTCAATGAGAAGGTCCAAGGTATACAGTAAACCTGAAGTGAAGTATCCGAATCTAAAACTGGACTCACAGGAGAGGTTCAAATCATAGAAAGTTAGAGTGTCAGTTCTCTTGTGCACAAGTCGGCATTGTGCCTTTTGTATTAAATTCGGATGCAATTTCTGTGTTTCATCGTCAATAAGAAGGTCCAAGGTATACAGTAAATACGAAGTGAGGCTTCGGAATCCAAAACTGGACTCACAGGAGAAGTTCAAACCTTAGAAAGTTAGAGTGGCAGTCCTCTTGTACTTAAGTCGTCATTGTGCTTTTTGTATTAAATTCGGATGCAATTTCGGTGTTTCATCGTCAATAAGAAGGTCTAAGGTATACAGTAAACCTGAAGTGAAGCATCGGAATCTAAAACTAGACTCACAGGAGAGGTTCAAATCAT
Source organism: Schistocerca americana (assembly GCF_021461395.2). Classification (NCBI taxonomy): domain Eukaryota; kingdom Metazoa; phylum Arthropoda; class Insecta; order Orthoptera; family Acrididae; genus Schistocerca; species Schistocerca americana. The sequence continues at coordinate 19,088,638 of NC_060126.1, read as the reverse complement.
AGAAAGTTAGAGTGTCAGTCCTGTTGTACTTAAGTCGCCATTGTGCATATTTTGTATTAAACTCGGATGCAATTTATGTGTTTCATCGTCAATAAGAAGGTACAAGGGATACAGTAAACCTGAAGTGAAGCATCGGAATCTAAAACTGGACTCATAGGAGAGGTTCAAATCAACAAATGTGAGAGTGTCAGTCCTCTTGTACTTAAGTCGGCATTGTGCCTTTTGTATAAAATTCGGATGCAATTTCTTTGTTTCATCGTCAATAAGAAGGTCCAAGGGATACAGTAAACCTGAAGTGAAGCATCGGAATCTAAAACTGGACTCACAGGAGGGGATCAAATTATAGAATGTGAGAGTGTCAGTCCTCTTGTACTTAAGTCCCCATTGTGCCTTTTGTATTAAATTCAAATGCAATTTCTGTGTTTAATCGTCAATAAGAAAGTCTATGGTATACAGTAAACCTGAAGTGAAGCATCGGAATCTAAAACTGGACTCACAGGAGAGGTTCAAATCATAGAAATTTAGAGTGTCAGTCCTCTTGTACTTAAGTCGGCATTGTGCCTTTTGTATTAAATTCAAATGTAATTCCTGTGTCTTTTCGTCAATAAGAAGGTCCAAGGTATACAGTAAACCTGAAGTGAAGCATCGGAATCTAAAACTGGATTCACAGGAGAGGTTCAAATCATAGAAAGTTAGAGTGTCAGTCCTCTTGTACTTAAGTCGGCATTGTGCATTTTGTATTAAATTTGGATGCAATTTCTGTGCTTCATCGTCAATGAGAAGGTCCAAGGTATACAGTAAACCTGAAGTGAAGTATCCGAATCTAAAACTGGACTCACAGGAGAGGTTCAAATCATAGAAAGTTAGAGTGTCAGTTCTCTTGTGCACAAGTCGGCATTGTGCCTTTTGTATTTATTTCGGATGCAATTTCTGTTTTTCATCGTCAATAAGAAGGTCCAAGGTATACAGTAAATACGAAGTGAGGCTTCGGAATCCAAAACTGGTCTCACAGGAGAAGTTCAAACCTTAGAAAGTTAGAGTGGCAGTCCTCTTGTACTTAAGTCGTCATTGTGCTTTTTGTATTAAATTCGGATGCAATTTCGGTGTTTCATCGTCAATAAGAAGGTCCAAGGGATACAGTAAACCTGAAGTGAAGCATCGGAATCTAAAGCTGGACTCACAGGAGAGGTTCAAATCATAGAACGTGAGAGTGTCAGTCCTCTTGTACTTAAGTCGGCATTGTGCCCTTTGTATTAAATTCGAATGCAATTTCTGTGTTTCATCGTCAATAAGAAGGTCCTAGGGATACAGGAAACCTGAAGTGAACCATCGGAATCTAAAACTGGACTCACAGGAGAGGTTCAAATCATAGAAAGTGAGAATGTCAGTCCTCTTGTACTTAAGTCGGCATTGTGCCTTTTGTATTAAATTCCGATGCAATTTTTGTGTTTCATCGTCAATAAGAAAGTCTAAGGTATACAGTAAACCTGAAGTGAAGCATCGGAATCTAAAACTAGACTCACAGGAGAGGTTCAAATCATAGAAAGTTAGAGTGTCAGTCCTGTTGTACTTAAGTCGCCATTGTGCATATTTTGTATTAAACTCGGATGCAATTTCTGTGTTTCATCGTCAATAAGAAGGTACAAGGGATACAGTAAACCTGAAGTGAAGCATCGGAATCTAAAACTGGACTCATAGGAGAGGTTCAAATCAACAAATGTGAGAGTGTCAGTCCTCTTGTACTTAAGTCGGCATTGTGCCTTTTGTATAAAATTCGGATGCAATTTCTTTGTTTCATCGTCAATAAGAAGGTCCAAGGGATACAGTAAACCTGAAGTGAAGCATCGGAATCTAAAACTGGACTCACAGGAGGGGATCAAATTATAGAATGTGAGAGTGTCAGTCCTCTTGTACTTAAGTCGGCATTGTGCCTTTTGTATTAAATTCGGATGCACTATCTGTGTTTCATCGTCAATAAGAAGGTCCAAGGGATACAGTAAACCTGAAGTGAAGCATCGGAATCTAAAACTGGACTCACAGGAGAGGTTCAAATCATAGAAAGTGAGAGTGTCAGTCCTCTTGTACTTAAGTCGGTATTGTGCCATTTGTATTAAACTCGGATGCAATTTCTGTGTTTCATCGTCAATAAGAAGGTACAAGGGATACAGCAAACCTGAAGTGAAGCATCGGAATCTAAAACTGGACTCATATGAGAGGTTCAAATCAACAAATGTGAGAGTGTCAGTCCCCTTGTACTTAAGTCGGCATTGTGCCTTTTGTATAAAATTCGGATGCAATTTCTTTGTTTCATCGTCAATAAGAAGGTCCAAGGTATACAGTAAATACGAAGTGAGGCTTCGGAATCCAAAACTGGACTCACAGGAGAAGTTCAAACCTTAGAAAGTTAGAGTGTCAGTCCTCTTGTACTTAAGTCGTCATTGTGCTTTTTGTATTAAATTCGGATGCAATTTCTGTGTTTCATCGACAATAAGAAGGTCCAATGGATACAGTAAACCTGAAGTGAAGCATCGGAATCTAAAGCTGGACTCACAGGAGAGGTTCAAATCATAGAAAGTGAGAGTGTCAGTCCTCTTGTACTTAAGTCGGCATTGTGCCCTTTGTATTAAATTCGGATGCAATTTCGGTGTTTCATCGTCAAGAAGAAGGTACAAGGGATACAGTAAACCTGAAGTGAAGCATCGGAATCTAAAACTGGGCACACAGGAGAGGTTCTAATCAACAAAACTGAGAGTGTCCGTCCTCCTGTACTTATGTCGGCATTGTGCCTTTTGTATTAAATTCGGATGCAATTTCTTTGTTTCATCGTCAATAAGAAGGTCCAAGGTACACAGTAAATACGAAGTGAGGCTTCGGAATCCAAAACTGGACTCACAGGAGAAGTTCAAACCTTAGAAAGTTAGAGTGGCAGTCCTCCTGTACTTAAGTCGTCATTGTGCTTTTTGTATTAAATTCGGATGCAATTTCGGTGTTTCATCGTCAATAAGAAGGTCCAAGGGATACAGTAAACCTGAAGTGAAGCATCGGAATCTAAAGCTGGACTCACAGGAGAGGTTCAAATCATAGAAAGTGAGAGTGTCAGTCCTCTTGTACTTAAGTCGGCATTGTGCAGTTTGTATTAAATTCGGATGTAATTTCTGTGTTCATCGTCAATAAGAAGGTCCAAGGGATACAGGAAACCTGAAGTGAACCATCGGAATCTAAAACTGGACTCACAGGAGAGGTTCAAATCATAGAAAGTGAGAGTGTCAGTCCTCTTGTACTTAAGTCGGCATTGTGCCTTTTGTATTAAATTCCGATGCAATTTTTGTGTTTCATCGTCAATAAGAAGGTCTAAGGTATACAGTAAACCTGAAATGAAGCATCGGAATCTAAAACTAGACTCACAGGAGAGGTTCAAATCATAGAAAATTAGAGTGTCAGTCCTGTTGTACTTAAGTCGCCATTGTGCATATTTTGTATTAAACTCGGATGCAATTTCTGTGTTTCATCGTGAATAAGTAGGTACAAGGGATACAGTAAACCTGAAGTGAAGCATCGGAATCTAAAACTGGACTCATATGAGAGGTTCAAATCAACAAATATGAGAGTGTCAGTCCTCTTGTACTTAAGTCGGCATTGTGCATTTTGTATAAAATTCGGATGCAATTTCTTTGTTTCATCGTCAATAAGAAGGTCCAAGGGATACAGTAAACCTGAAGTGATGCATCGGAATCTAAAACTGGACTCACAGGAGGGGATCAAATAATAGAATGTGAGAGTGTCAGTCCTCTTGTACTTAAGTCGGCATTGTGCCTATTGTATTAAATTCGGATGCACTATCTGTGTTTCATCGTCAATAAGAAGGTCCAAGGGATACAGTAAACCTGAAGTGAAGCATCGGAATCTAAAACTGGACTCACAGGAGAGGTTCAAATCATAGAAAGTGAGAGTGTCAGTCCTCTTGTACTTAAGTCGGCATTGTGCCTTTTGTATTAAATTCGGATGCAATTTCTGTGTTTCATCGTCAATAAGAAGGTCCAAGGTATACAGTAAACCTGAAGTGAAGCATCGGAATCTAAAACTGGACTCACAAGAGAGGTTCAAATCATAGAATGTGAGAGTGTCAGTCCTCTTGTACTTAAGTCGGCATTGAGCCTTTTGTATTAGATTCGGATGCAATTTCTGTGTTTCATCGTCAATAAGAAGGTCCAAGGGATACAGTAAACCTGAAGTGTAGCATCGGAATCTAAAACTGGACTCACAGGAGAGGTTCAAATCATAGAAAGTGAGAGTGTCAGTCCTCTTGTACTTAAGTCGCCATTGTGCCTTTTGTATTAAATTCGGATGCAATTTCTGTGTTTCATCGTCAATAAGAAAGTCTAAGGTATACAGTAAACCTGAAGTGAGGCATCGGAATCTAAAACTGGATTCACAGGAGAGGTTCAAATCATAGAAAGTTAGAGTGTCAGTCCTCTTGTACTTAAGTCGGCATTGTGCATTTTGTATTAAATTTGGATGCAATTTCTGTGCTTCATCGTCAATGAGAAGGTCCAAGGTATACAGTAAACCTGAAGTGAAGCATCCGAATCTAAAACTGGACTCACAGTTGAGGTTCAAATCATAGAAAGTTAGAGTGTCAGTCCTCTTGTGCACAAGTCGGCATTGTGCCTTTTGTATTAATTTCGGATGCAATTTCTGTGTTTCATCGTCAATAAGAAGGTCCAAGGGATACAGTAAATACGAAGTGAGGAATCGGAATCTAAAACTAGACTCACAGGAGAAGTTGAAACCTTAGAAAGTTCGAGTGTCAGTCCTCTTGTTCTTAAGTCGGCATTGTGCCTTTTGTATTAAATTCGGATGCAATTTCTGTGTTTCATCGTCAATAAGAAGGTACAAGGGATACAGTAAACCTGAAGTGAAGCATCGGAATCTAAAACTGGGCACACAGGAGAGGTTCTAATCAACAAAACTAGGAGTGTCCGTCCTCCCGTACTTATGTCGGCATTGTGCCTTTTGTATTAAATTCGGATGCAATTTCTTTGTTTCATCGTAAATAAGAAGGTCCAAGGGATACAGTAAACCTGAAGTGAAGCATCGGAATCTAAAACTAGACTCACAGGAGAGGTTCATATCACAGAAAGTGAGAGTGTCAGTCCTCTTGTACTTAAGCCTCCATTGTGCCTTTTGTATTAAATTCGGATGCAATTTCTGTGTTTCATCGTCAATAAGAAGGTCCATGGGATGCAGTAAACCTGAAGTGAAGCATCGGAATCTAAAACTGGACTCACGGGAGAGGTTCAATCAACAAAAGTGTGAGCGTCAGTCCTCTTGTACTTAAGTCGGCATTGTGCCTTTTGTATTAAATTCGGAGGCAATTTCTGTGTCTCATCGTCAATAAGAAGGTCCAAGGAATGCAGTAAACCTGAAGTGAAGCATCGGAATCTAAAACTGGACTCACAGGAGAAGTTCAAATCATAGAAAATGAGAGTGTCAGTCCTCTTGTACTTAAGTCGGCATTGTGCCTTTTGTATTAGATTCGGATGCAATTTCTGTGTTTCATCGTCAATAAGAAGGTCCAAGGGATACAGTAAACCTGAAGTGTAGCATCGGAATCTAAAACTGGACTCACAGGAGAGCTTCAAATAATAGAAAGTGAGAGTGTCAGTCCTCTTGTACTTAAGTCGCCATTGTGCCTTTTGTATTAAATTCGGATGCAATTTCTGTGTTTCATCGTCAATAAGAAAGTCTAAGGTATACAGTAAACCTGAAGTGAAGCATCGGAATCTAAAACTGGACTTACAGGAGAGGTTCAAATCATAGAAAGTTAGAGTGTCAGTCCTCTTGCACTTAAGTCGGCATTGTGCCTTTTGTATTAAATTCAAATGTAATTCCTGTGTTTCTTCGTCAATAAGACGGTCCAAGGTATACAGTAAACCTGAAGTGAAGCATCGGAATCTAAAACTGGATTCACAGGAGAGGTTCAATTCATCGAACGTTAGAGTGTCAGTCCTCTTGTACTTAAGTCGGCATTGTGCATTTTGTATTAAATTCGGATGCAATTTCTGTGCTTCATTGTCAATGAGAAGGTCCAAGGTATACAGTAAACCTGAAGTGAAGCATACGAATCTAAAACTGGACTCACAGGAGAGGTTCAAATCATAGACAGTTAGAGTGTCAGTCCTCTTGTGCACAAGTCGGCATTGTGCCTTTTGTAAAAAATTCGGATGCAATTTCTGTGTTTCATCGTCAATAAGATGGTCGAAGGGATACAGTAAATACGAAGTGAGGCATCGGAATCTAAAACTAGACTCACAGGAGAAGTTCAAACCTTAGAAAGTTAGAGTGTCAGTCCTCTTGTACTTAAGTCGGCATTGTGCCATTTGTATTAAATTCGGATGCAATTTCTGTGTTTCATCGTCAATAATAAGGTACAAGGGATACAGTAAACCTGAAGTGAAGCATTGGAATCTAAAACTGGGCTCACAGGAGAGGTTCTAATCAACAAAAGTGAGAGTGTCCGTCCACCTGTACTTATGTCGGCATTGTGCCTATTGTATTAAATTCGTATGCAATTTCTTTGTTTCATCGTAAATAAGAAGGTGCAAGGGATGCAGTAAAACTGAAGTGAAGCATCGGAATCTAAAACTGGACTCACATTAGAGGTTCAAATCATAGAAAGTTAGAGCGTCAGTTCTCTTGTACTTAAGTCGGCATTGTGCCTATTGTATTAAATTCGGATGCAATTTCATGTGTTTCATCGTCAATAAGAAGGTCCAAGGTATACAGTAAATACGAAGTGAGGCATCGGAATCCAAAACTGGACTCACGGGAGAAGTTCATACCTTAGAAAGTTAGAGTGGCAGTCCTCTTGTACTTAAGTCGGCATTGTGTCTTTTGTATTAAATTCGGATGCAATTTCTGTGTTTCATCGTCAATAAGAAGGTCCAAGGAATACAGTAAACCTGAAGTGAAGCATCGGAATCTAAAACTGGACTCACAGGAGAGGTTCAAATCATATAAAGTGAGAGTTTCAGTCCTCTTGTACTGAAGTCGGCATTGTGCCTTTTGTATTAGATTCGGATGCAATTTCTGTGTTTCATCGTCAATAAGAAGGTCCAAGGGATACAGTAAACCTGACGTGTAGCATCGGAATCTAAAACTGGACTCACAGGAGAGGTTCAAATCATAGAAAGTGAGAGTGTCAGTCCTCCTGTACTTAAGTCGCCATTGTGCCTTTTGTATTAAATTCGGATGCAATTTCTGTGTTTCATCGTCAATAAGAAAGTCTAAGGTATACAGTAAACTTGAAGTGAAGCATCGGAATCTAAAACTGGACTCACAGGAGAGGTTCAAATCATAGAAAGTTAGAGTGTCAGTCCTCTTGTGCACAAGTCGGCATTGTGCCTTTTGTATTAAATTCGGATGCAATTTCTGTGTATCATCGTCAATAAGAAGGTACAAGGGATACAGTAAACCTGAAGTGAAGCATCGGAATCTAAAACTGGACTCACAGGAGAGGTTCACGTCATAGAATGTGAGAGTGTCAGTCCTTTTGTACTTAGGTCGGTATTGTGCATTTTGTATTAATTTCAAATGTGTTTCCTGTGTTTCATCGTCAATAAGAAGGTCCAAGGGATACAGTAAACCTGAAGTGAAGCATCGGAATCTAAAACTGGACTTACAGGAGAGGTTCAAATCATGGAAAGTGAGAGTGTCAGTCCTCTTGTACGTAAGTCGGCATTGTGCCTTTTGTATTAAATTCGGATGCAATTTCTGTGTATCATCGTTAATAAGAAGGTACAAGGGATACAGTAAACCGGAAGTGAAGCATCGGAATCTAAAACTGGACTAATTGGAGAGGTTCAAATCAACAAAAGTGAGAGTGTCAGTCCTCTTGTACTTAAGTTGGCATTGTGCCTTTTGTATATAATTCGGATACAATTTCTTTGTTACATCGTCAATAAGAAGGTCCAAGGGATACAGTAAACCTGAAGTGAAGCATCGGAATCTGAAACTGGACTCACAGGAGAGGTTCACGTCGTAGAATGTGAGAGTGCCAGTCCTCTTGTACTTAGGTCGGCATGTGCATTTTGTATTGAATTCGGATGCAATTTCTGTGTTTCATCGTCAATAAGAAGGTCCATGAGATACAGTAAACCTGAAGTGTAGCATCGGAATCTAAAACTGGACACACAGGAGAGGTTCAAATCATAGAAAGTGAGAGTGTCAGTCCTCTTGTACTTAAGTCGCCATTGTGCATTTTGTATTAAATTCGGATGCAATTTCTGTGGTTCATCGTCAATAAGAAGGTCCAAGGTATACAGTAAACCTGAAGTGAAGCATCGGTATCTAAAACTGGATTCACAGGAGAGGTTCAAATCATAGAAAGTTAGAGTGCCAGTCCTCTTGTACTTAAGTCGGCATTGTGCCTTTTGTGCTACATTCGGATGCAATTTCTGTGCTTCATCGTCAATGAGAAGGTCCAAGGTATACAGTAAACCTGAAGTGAAGCATCCGAATCATAAACTGGACTCACAGGAGAGGTTCAAATCATAGAAAGTTAGAGTGTCAGTCCTCTTGTGCATAAGTCGGCGTTGTGCCTTTTGTATTAAATTCGGATGAAATTTTTGTGTTTCATCGTCAATAAGAAGTTCCAAGGGATACAGTGAACCCAAAGTGAAGCATCGGAATCTAAAACTGGACTCGAAGGAGAGGTTCAAATCATAGAAAGTTCGAGTGTCAGTCCTCTTGTACATAAGTCGGCATTGTGCATTTTGTATTAATCTCGGATGCAATGTCTGTGTTTCATCGTCAATAAGAAAGTCCAAGTGATACAGTAAACCTGAAGTGAAGCATCGGAATCTAAAACTGGACACACAGGAGAGGTTCAAATCATAGAAAGTGAGAGTGTCAGTCCACTTGTACGTAAGTCGGCATTGTGCCTTTTGTATTAAATTCGGATGCAATTTCTGTGTTTCATCGTCAATAAGAAGGTCCAAGGGATACAGTAAACCTGAAGTGAAGCATCGGAATCTAAAACTGGGCTCACAGGAGAGGTTCTAATCAACAAAAGTGAGAGTGTCAGTCCTCCTGTACTTATGTCGGCATTGTGCCTTTTGTATTAAATTCGGATGCAATTTCTTTGTTTCATCGTAAATAAGAAGGTCCAAGGGATACAGTAAACCCGAAGTGAAGCATCGGAATCTAAAACTGGACTCACAGGAGAGGTTCAAATCATAGAAAGTGAGAGTGTCAGTCCTCTTGTACCTAAGTCGGCATTGTGCCTTTTGTATTAAGTTCGGATGCAATTTCTGTGTTTCATCGTCAATAAGAAGGTCCAAGGGATGCAGTAAACCTGAAGTGAAGCATCGGAATCTGAAACTGGACTCACAGGAGAGGTTCAATCAACAAAAGTGAGAGTGTCAGTCCTCCTGTACTTAAGTCGACATTGTGCCTTTTGTATTAAATTCGGATGCAATTTCTGTGTTTCATCGTCAATAAGAAGGTCCAAAGGGATACAGTAAACCTGAAGTGAAGCATCGGAATCTAAAACTGGACTCCCAGGAGAGGTTCAAATCATAGAAAGTGAGAGTCTCAGTCCTCTTGTACGTAAGTCGGCATTGTGCCTTTTGTATTAAATTCGGATGCAATTTCTGTGTTTCATCGTCAATAAGAAGGTCCAAGGGATACAGTAAACCTGAAGTGAAGCATGGGAATCTAAAACTGGACTCACAGTAGAGGTTCAAATCATAGATAGTGAGAGTGTCAGTCCTCTTGTACTTAAGTCGGCATTGTGCCTTTTTTTATTAAATTCGGATGCAATTTCTGTGTTTCATCGTCAATAAGAAAGTCTAAGGTATACAGTAAACCTGAAGTGAAGCATCGGAATCTAAAACTGGACTCACAGGAGAGGTTCAAATCATAGAAAGTGAGACTGTCAGTCCTCTTGTACTTAAGTCGGCATTGTGCCTTTTGTATTAAGTTCGGATGCAATATCTGTGTTTCATCGTCAATAAGAAGGTCCAAGGGATGCAGTAAACCTGAAGTGAAGCATCGGAATCTAAAACTGGACTCACGGGAGAGGTTCAATCAACAAAAGTGAGAGTGTCAGTCCTCCTGTACTTAAGTCGGCATTGTGCCTTTTGTATTAAATTCGGATACAATTTCTGTGTTTCATCGTCAATAAGAAGGTCCAAGGGATACAGTAAACCTGAAGTGAAGCATCGGAATCAAAAACTGGTCTCACAGGAGAGGTTCAAATCAAAGAAAGTGAGAGTGTCAGTCCTCTTGTACTTATGTCGGCATTGTGCCTTTTGTATTAAATTCGGATGCAATTTCTTTGTTTCATCGTAAATAAGAAGGTCCAAGAGATACAGTAAACCTGAAGTGAAGCATCGGAATCTAAAACTGCACTCACAGGAGAGGTTCAAATCATAGAAAGTGAGAGTGTCAGTCCTCTTGTACTTAAGTCGGCATTGTGCTTTTGTATTAAGTACGGATGCAATTTCTGTGTTTCATCGTCAATAAGAAGGTCCAAGGGATGCAGTAAACCTGAAGTGAAGCATCGGAATCTAAAACTGGACTCACGGGAGGGCTTCTATCAACAAAAGTGAGAGTGTCAGTCCTCCTGTACTTAAGTCGGCATTGTGCCTTTTGTATTAAATTCGGATGCAATTTCTGTGTTTCATCGTCAATAAGAAGGTCCAAGGGATACAGTAAACCTGAAATGAAGCATCGGAATCTAAAACTGGACTCACGGGAGAGATTCAAATCAACAAAAGTGAGAGTGTCAGTCCTCTTGTACTTAAGTCGGCATTGTGCGTTTTGTATTAAATTCGACTGCAATTTCTGTGCTTCATGGTCAATAAGAAGGTACAAGGTATACAGTAAACCTGTAGTGAAGCATCGGAATCTAAAACTGGACTCGCAGGAGAGGTTCAAATCATAGAAAGTTAGAGTGTCAGTCCTCTTGTACATAAGTCGGCATTGTGCATTTTGTATTAATCTCGGGTGCAATGTCTGTGTTTCATCGTCAATAAGAAGGTCCAAGTGATACAGTAAACCTGAAGTGAAGCATCGGCATCTAAAACTGGACACACAGGAGAGGTTCAAATCATAGAAAGTGAGAGTGTCAGTCCTCTTGTACTTAAGTCGGCATTATGACTTTTGTATTAAGTTCGGATGCAATTTCTGTGTTTCATCGTCAATAACAAGGTCCAAGGGATACAGTAAACCTGAAGTGAAGCATCGGAATCTAAAACTGGATTCACAGGAGAGGTTAAAATCACAGAAAGATAGAATGTCAGTCCTCTTGTACTTAAGTCGGCATTGTGCCTTTTGTATTAAAATCGGATGCAATTTCTGTGTTTCATCGTCAACAAGAAGGTCCAAGGGATACAGTAAATACGAAGTGAGGCATCGGAATCTAAAACTGGACTTACAGGAGAAGTTCAAACTCCAGAAAGTTAGAGTCTCAGTGCTCTTGTACTTAAGTCGGCATTGTGCCTTTTGTATTAAATTCGGATGCAGTTTCTGTGTTTCATCGTCAATAAGAAGGTCCAAGGGATACAGTAAACCTGAAGTGAAGCATCGGAATCAAAAACTGGTCTCACAGGAGAGGTTCAAATCATAGAAAGTGAGAGTGTCAGTCCTCTTGTACTTAAGTCGGCATTGTGCTTTTGTATTATATTCGGATGCAATATCTGTGTTTCATCGTCAATATGAAGGTGTAAGGTATACACTAAACCTGAAGTGAAGCATCGGAATCTGATTTCCACTCACAGGAGAGGTTCAAATTATAGAAAGTTAGAGTGTCAGTCCTCTTGTACTTAAGTCGGCATTGAGCCTTTTGTATTAAATTCAAATGTAATTCCTGTGTTTCATCGTCAATAAGAAGGTCCAAGGTAAACAGTAAACCTGAAGTAAAGCATCGGAATGTAAAACTGGATTTACATGAGAGGTTAATATCATAGAAAGTAAGAGTGTCAGTCCTCTTGTACTTAAGTCGGCATTGTGCCTTTTGTATTTAATTCGGATGCAATTTCTGTGCTTCATCTTCAATAAGAAGATCCAAGGTATACAGTAAACCTGGAGTGAAGCATCGGAATCTAAAACTGGACCCACAGGAGAGGTTCAAATCATTGAAAGTTAGAGTGTCAGTCCCCTAGTACTTAAGTCGGCATTGTGCTTTTTTTATTAAATTCGATGGAATTTCTGTGTTTCATCGTCAATAAGAAGGTCCAAGGTATACGGTAAACCTGAAGTGAAGCAGCGGTATCTAACACTGGACTCACAGGAGACGTTCAAATCATAGAAAGTGTGAGTGTGAGTCCTCTTGTACTTAACTCGGCATTGTGCCTTTCGTATTAAATTCGGATGCTATTTCTGTGATTCATCGTCAATAAGTAGGTCCAAGGGATACAGTAAACCTGAAGTGAAGCATCGGAAACTAAAACTGGACTCACAGGAGAAGTTTAAATCATAGAAAGTGAGAGTGTCAGTCCTCTTGCAATTAAGTCGGCATTGTGCCTTTTGTATTAAATTCGTATGCCATTTCTGTCTTCCATCGTCAAAAAGAAGGTCCAAGGGATACAGTAAACCCGAAGTGAAGCATCGGAATCTAAATCTGAACTCACAGGAGAGATTCAAATCATAGAAAGTTAGAGTGTCAGTCCTCCTGTACTTAAGTCGGCATTGTGCCCTTTGTGTTAAATTCGGATGCAATTTCTGTGTTTCGTCAATAAGAAGGTCGAAGAGATACAGTAAACCTGAAGTGAAGCATCGGAATCTAAAACTGGACTCACAGGAGAGGTTCAAATCATAGGAAGTGAGAGTGTCAGTCCTCTTGTACTTAAGTCGGCATTGTGCTTTTGTATTAATTTCGGATGCAATATCTGTGTTTCATCGTCAATAAGAAGGTCCAAGGGATACAGTAAACTTGAAGTGTAACATCGTAATCTAAAACTGGACTCACAGGAGAATTTTAAATCATAGTGGGTTAGAGTGTCAGTCCTCTTGTACTTAAGTTGGCATTGTGCCTTTTGTATAAAAGTCGGATTCAATTTCTGAGTTTCATCGTCAATAAGAAGGTCCAAGGTATACAGTAAACCTGAAGTGAAGCATTGGAATCTAAAACTGGACTCACAGGAGAGGTTCAAATCATAGAAAGTGACAGTTTCAGTCCTCTTGTACTTATGTCGGCATTGTGCCTTTTGTATTAAATTCGGATGCAATTTCTGTGTTTCATCGTCAATTAGATGGTCCACGGTATACTTTAAACCTGAAGTGAAGCATCGGAATCTGAATCTGGACTCACAGGAAAGGTTCAAATCATTGAAAGTTAGAGTGTCAGTCCCCTAGTACTTAAGTCGGCATTGTGCTTTTTTTATTAAATTCGATGGAATTTCTGTGTTTCATCGTCAATAAGAAGGTCCAAGGTATACGGTAAACCTGAAGTGAAGCAGCGGTATCTAACACTGGACTCACAGGAGACGTTCAAATCATAGAAAGTGTGAGTGTGAGTCCTCTTGTACTTAACTCGGCATTGTGCCTTTCGTATTAAATTCGGATGCTATTTCTGTGATTCATCGTCAATAAGTAGGTCCAAGGGATACAGTAAACCTGAAGTGAAGCATCGGAAACTAAAACTGGACTCACAGGAGAAGTTTAAATCATAGAAAGTGAGAGTGTCAGTCCTCTTGCAATTAAGTCGGCATTGTGCCTTTTGTATTAAATTCGTATGCCATTTCTGTCTTCCATCGTCAAAAAGAAGGTCCAAGGGATACAGTAAACCCTTAGTGAAGCATCGGAATCTAAATCTGAACTCACAGGAGAGATTCAAATCATAGAAAGTTAGAGTGTCAGTCCTCCTGTACTTAAGTCGGCATTGTGCCCTTTGTGTTAAAATCGGATGCAATATCTGTGTTTCGTCAATAAGAAGGTCGAAGAGATACAGTAAACCTGAAGTGAAGCATCGGAATCTAAAACTGGACTCACAGGAGAGGTTCAAATCATAGGAAGTGAGAGTGTCAGTCCTCTTGTACTTAAGTCGGCATTGTGCTTTTGTATTAATTTCGGATGCAATATCTGTGTTTCATCGTCAATAAGAAGGTCCAAGGGATACAGTAAACTTGAAGTGTAACATCGTAATCTAAAACTGGACTCACAGGAGAATTTTAAATCATAGTGGGTTAGAGTGTCAGTCCTCTTGTACTTAAGTTGGCATTGTGCCTTTTGTATAAAAGTCGGATTCAATTTCTGAGTTTCATCGTCAATAAGAAGGTCCAAGGTATACAGTAAACCTGAAGTGAAGCATTGGAATCTAAAACTGGACTCACAGGAGAGGTTCAAATCATAGAAAGTGACAGTTTCAGTCCTCTTGTACTTATGTCGGCATTGTGCCTTTTGTATTAAATTCGGATGCAATTTCTGTGTTTCATCGTCAATTAGATGGTCCAAGGTATACAGTAAACCTGAAGTGAAGCATTGGAATCTAAAACTGGACTCACGGGAGAGGTTCAAATCATAGAAAGTGACAGTTTCAGTCCTCTTGTACTTATGTCGGCATTGTGCCTTTTGTATTCAATACGGATGCAATCTCTGTGTTTCATCGTCAATAGTAAGGTCCAAGGGATACAGTAAACCTGAAGTGAAGCATCGGTATCTAAAACTGGATTCACAGGAGTGGTTCAAATCATTGAAAGTGAGAGTGTCAGTCCTCTTGTACTTAAGTCGGCATTGTGCTTCTGTGTTAAATTCGGATGCAATATCTGTGTTTCGTCGTCAATAAGACAGTCCAAGGGATACAGTAAACGTTAAGTGAAACATCGTAATCTAAAACTGTACTCACAGGAGAGGTTTAAATCATAGAAAGTTAGAGTGTCAGTCCTCTTGTACATAAGTCGGCATTGTGCCTTTTGTATTAAATTTGGATGCTATTTCTGTGTTTCATCGTCAATAAGATAGTCCAAGGTATACAGTAAACCTGAAGTGAAGTTTCGGAATCTAAAACTGGACTCACAGGAGAGGTTCAAATCATAGAAAGTTAGAGTGTCAGTCCTCTTGTACCTAAGTCGGCATTGTGCCTTTTGTATTAATTTCGGATGCAATTTCTGTGTTTTATCGTCAATAAGAAGGTCCAAGGGATACAGTAAACGTGAAGTGAGGCATCGGAATCTAAAACTGGACTCACAGGAAGAGTTCAAACCTTAGAAAGTTAGAGTGTCAGTCCTATTGTACATAAGTCGGCATTGTGCCTTTCGTATTAAATTCGGATTCAATTTCTGAGTCTCATCGTCAATAAGAAGGCCCAAGGTATACAGTAAACCTGAAGTGAAGCACCGGAATCTAAAACTGGACTTACAGGAGAGGTTCAAGTCATAGAAAGTGAGAGTGTCACTCCTCTTGTACTTAAGTCGGCATTGTGCCCTTTGTATTAAATTCGGATGCAATTTCTGTGATTCATCGTCAATAAGAAGGTCCACGGTATACAGGAAGCCTGAAGTGAAGCATCGGAATCTGAAACTGGACTCACAGGAGAGAATCAAATCATAGAAATTTAGAGTGTCAGTTCTCTTGTACTTAAGTAGGCATTGTGACTCTTGTATTAAATTCTAATGCAATTTCTGTGTTTCATCGTCAATAAGAAGGTCCAAGGGATACAGCAAACCTGAAGTGAAGCAGCGGAATTTAAAACTGGACTCACAGGAGAGGTTCAAATCATAGAAAGTGAGAGGGTCAGTCCTCTTGCACTTAAGTCGGCATTGTGCCTTTTGTATTAAATTCGGATGCAATTTCAGTGCTTCATCGTCAATGAGAAGGTCCAACGTAAACAGTAAACCTGAAGTGAAGCATCGGAACCTAAAACTGGACTCATAGGATAGGTTCAAGTCATAGAAAATTAGAGTGTCTGTCCCCTTGTACTTAAGTCGGCATTGTTCCTTTTGTAATAAGTTCAAATGCAATTTCTGTGTTTCATCGTCAATAAGAAGGTCCAAGGTATACAGTAAACCTGAAGTATAGCATCGGAAACTATACCTGGACTCACAGGAGAGGTTTAAATCATAGAATGTTAGAGTGTCAGCCCTTATGAACTTAAGTAGGCATTGTGCATTTTTTATTAAATTCGGATGTAATTTCTGTATTTCATCGTCAATAAGATGGTCCAAGGGATACAGTAAACCTGTAGTGAGGCAGCGGAATCTAAAACAGAACTCACAGGAGAGGTTCAAATCATAGAAAGTTAGAGTGTCAGTCCTCTTGTACTTAAGTCGGCAAATTGCCTTTTGTATTAAATTCGGATGCAATTTTTGTGTTTCATCGTCAATAGGAAGGTCCAAGGTATACAGTGAACCTGAGGTGAATCATCGGAATCTAAAACTGGACTCAAAAGAGTGGTTCAAATCATAGAAAGTTAGAGTGTAAGTCCTCTTGTACTTAAGTCGGCATTGTGCCTTTTCTATTAAATTCGGATGCCATTTCAGTGTCTCATCGTCAATAAGAAGGTCCAAGGTAAACAGTAAACCTGAAGTGAAGCATCGGAATCTAAAACTGGACTCACAGGAGAGGTTCAAATCATAGAAAGTGAGAGTGTCAGTCCTCTTGTACTTAAGTCGGCATTGTGCCTTTGTATTAAGTTCGGATGCAATTTCTGTGTTTCATCGTCAATAAGAAGGTCCAAGGGATGTAGTAAACCTGAAGTGAAGCATCGGAATCTAAAACTGGACTCACGGGAGGGGTTCTATCAACAAAAGTGAGAGTGTCAGTCCTCCTGTACTTAAGTCGGCATTGTGCCTTTTGTATTAAATTCGGTTGCAATTTCTGTGTTTCATCGTCAATAAGAAGGTCCAAGGGATACAGTAAACCTGAAATGAAGCATCGGAATCTAAAACTGGACTCACAGGAGAGGTTCAAATCATAGAAAGTGAGAGTTTCAGTCCTCTTGAACGGAAGTCGGCATTGTGCCTTTTGTATTAAATTTGGATGCAATTTCTGTGTTTCATCGTCAATAAGAAGGTCCAAGGGATACAGTAAACCTGAAGTGAAGCATCGGAATCTAAAACTGGACTCACAGGAGAGGTTCAAATCGTAGATAGTGAGAGTGTCAGTCCTCTTGTACTTAAGTCGGAACTGTGCCTTTTTGTATTAAATTCGGATGCAATTTCTGTGTTTCATCGTCAATAAGGAAGTCTAAGGTATACAGTAAACCTGAAGTGAAGCATCGGAATCTAAAACAAGACTCACAGGAGAGGTTCAAATCATAGAAAGTTAGCGTGTCAGTTATCTTGTACTTAGGTCGGCATTGTGCGTTTTGTATTAAATTCAAATGTAATTCCTGTGTTTCATCGTCAATAAGAAGGTCCCAGGTATACAGTAAACCTGAAGTGAAGCATCGGAATCTAAAACTGGATTCACAGGAGAGGTTCAAATCATAGAATGTTAGAGTGTCAGTCCTCTTGTACTTAAGTCGGCATTGTGCGTTTTGTATTAAATTCGACTGCAATTTCTGTGCTTCATCGTCAATAAGATGGTACAAGGTATACAGTAAACCTGTAGTGCATCGGAATCTAAAACTGGACTCGCAGGAGAGGTTCAAATCATAGAAAGTTGGAGTGTCAGTCCTCTTGTACATAAGTCGGCATTGTGCATTTTGTATTAATCTCGGGTGCAATGTCTGTGTTTCATCGTCAATAAGAAGGTCCAAGTGAGACAGTAAACCTGAAGTGAAGCATCAGAATCTAAAACTGGACACACAGGAGAGGTTCAAATCATAGAAAGTGAGAGTGTCAGTCCTCTTGTACTTTAGTCGGCATTGTGCCTTTTGTATTAAGTTCGGATGCAATTTCTGTGTTTCATCGTCAATAAGAAGGTCCAAGGGATACAGTAAACCTGAAGTGAAGCATCGGAATCTAAAACTGGACTCACTTGAGAGATTCAAATCAACAAAAGTGAGAGTGTCAGTCCTCTTGTACTTAAGTCGGCATTGTGTCTTTTGTATTAAATTCGGATGCAATTTCTGTGTTTCATCGTCATTAAGAATGTCCAAGGGATACAGTAAACCTGAAGTGAAGCATCGGAATCTAAAACTGAACTCACAGGAGAGGTTCAAATCATAGAAAGTGAGAGTGTCAGTCCTCTTGTACTTAAGTCGGCATTATGGCTTTTGTATTAAATTCGGATGCAATTTCTGTGTTTCATCGTCAATAACGAGGTCCAAGGGATACAGTAAACCTGAAGTGAAGCATCGGAATCTAAAACTGGATTCACAGGAGAGGTTCAAATCACAGAAAGATAGAGTGTCAGTCCTCTTGTACTTAAGTCGGCATTGTGCCTTTTGTATTAAAATCGGATGCAATTTCTGTGTTTCATCGTCAACAAGAAGGTCCAAGGGATACAGTAAATACGAAGTGAGGCATCGGAATCTAAAACTGGACTTACAGGAGAAGTTCAAACTCTAGAAAGTTAGAGTCTCAGTGCTCTTGTACTTAAGTCGGCATTGTGCCTTTTGTATTAAATTCGGATGCAATTTCTCTGTTTCATCGTCAATAAGATGGTCCAAGGTATACAGTAAACCTGAAGGGAAGCATCGGAATCTAAAACTGGACTCATAGGAGAGGTTCAAATCAACAAAAGTGAGAGTGTCAGTCGTCCTGTACTTACGTCGGCATTGGGCTTTTTGTATTAAATTTGGATGCAATTTCTGTGTTTCAACGTCAATAAGAAGGTCCAAGGGATACAGTAAACCTGAAGTGAAGCATCGGAATCTAAAACTGGACTCACAGGAGAGGTTCAAATCATAGGAAGTGAGAGTGTCAGTCCTCTTGTTCTTAAGTCGGCATTGTGCCTTTTGTATTAAATTCGGATGCAATTTCTGTGTTTCATCGTCAATAAGAAGGTCCAAGGGATACAGTAAACCTGAAGTGAAGCATCGGAATCAAAAACTGGTCTCACAGGAGAGGTTCAAATCATAGAAAGTGAGAGTGTCAGTCCTCTTGTACTTAAGTCGGCATTGTGCTTTTTGTATTAAATTCGGATGCAATATCTGTGTTTCATCGTCAATAAGAAGGTGTAAGGTATACAGTAAACCTGAAGTGAAGCACCGGAATCTAAAACTGCACTCACAGGAGAGGTTCAAATTATAGAAAGTTAGAGTGTCAGTCCTCTTGTACTTAAGTCGGCATTGAGCCTTTTGTATTAAATTCAAATGTAATTCCTGTGTTTCATCGTCAATAAGAAGGTCCAAGGTAAACAGTAAACCTGAAGTAAAGCATCGGAATCTAAAACTGGATTTACAGGTGAGGTTAATATCATAGAAAGTAAGAGTGTCAGTCCTCTTGTACTTAAGTCGGCATTGTGCCTTTTGTATTAAATTCGGATGCAATTTATGTGCTTCATCTTCAATAAGAAGGTCCAAGGTATACAGTAAACCTGGAGTGAAGCATCGGAATCTAAGACTGGACCCACAGGAGAGGTTCAAATCATTGAAAGTTAGAGTGTCAGTCCTCTAGTACTTAAGTCGGCATTGTGCTTTTTTTATTAAATTCGATGGAATTTCTGTGTTTCATCGTCAATAAGAAGGTCCAAGGTATACGGTAAACCTGAAGTGAAGCAGCGGTATCTAACACTGGACCCACAGGAGACGTTCAAATCATAGAAAGTGTGAGTGTCAGTCCTCTTGCTCTTATGTCGGCATTGTGCCTTTTGTATTAAATTCGTATGCAATTTCTGTCTTCCATCGTCAAAAAGAAGGTCCAAGCGATACAGTAAACCTGAAGTGAAGCATCGGAGTCTAAATCTGAACTCACAGGAGAGATTCAAATCATAGAAAGTTAGAGTGTCAGTCCTCCTGTACTTAAGTCGGCATTGTGCCCTTTGTATTAAATTCGTATGCAATTTCTGTGTTTCGTCAATAAGAAGGTCGAAGAGATACAGTAAACCTGAAGTGAAGCATCGGAATCTAAAACTGGACTCACAGGAGAGGTTCAAATCATAGAAAGTGAGAGTGTCAGTCCTCTTGTACTTAAGTCGGCATTGTGCTTTTGTATTAATTTCGGATGCAATATCTGTGTTTCATCGTCAATAAGAAGCTCCAAGGGATACAGTAAACCTGAAGTGTAACATCGTAATCTAAAACTGGACTCACAGGAGAATTTTAAATCATAGAGGGTTTCAGTGTCAGTCCTCTTGTACTTAAGTTGGCATTGTGCCTTTTGTAAAAAATTCGGATTCAATTTCTGAGTTTCATCGTCAATAAGATGGTCCAAGGTATACAGTAAACCTGAAGTGAAGCATTGGAATCTAAAACTGGACTCACAGGAGAGGTTCAAATCATAGAAAGTGACGGTTTCAGTCCTCTTGTTCTTATGTCGGCATTGTGCCTTTTGTATTAAATTCGGATGCAATTTCTGCGTTTCATCGTCAATTAGATGGTCCACGGTATACATTAAACCTGAAGTGAAGCATCGGAATCTGAAACTGGACTCACAGGAAAGGTTCAAATCATAGAAAATTAGAGTGTCAGTCCTCTTGTACTTAAGTCGGCATTGTGACTTTTGTATTCAATACGGATGCAATCTCTGTGTTTCATCGTCAATAGTAAGGTCCAAGGGATACAGTAAACCTGAAGTGAAGCATCGGTATCTAAAACTGGATTCACAGGAGTGGTTCAAATCATTGAAAGTGAGAGTGTCAGTCCTCTTGTACTTAAGTCGGCATTGTGCTTTTGTATTAAATTCGGATGCAATATCTGTGTTTCATCGTCAATAAGACAGTCCAAGGGATACAGTAAACGTTAAGTGAAACATCGTAATCTAAAACTGGACTCACAGGAGAGGTTTAAATCATAGAAAGTTAGAGTGTCAGTCCTCTTGTACATAAGTCGGCATTGTGCCATTTGTATTAAATTCGGATGCTATTTCTGTGTTTTATCGTGAATAAGAAGGTCCAAGGGATACAGTAAACGTGAAGTGACTCATCGGAATCTAAAACTGGACTCACAGAAAGAGTTCAAACCTTAGAAAGTTAGAGTGTCAGTCCTATTGTACATAAGTCGGCATTGTGCCTTTTGTATTAAATTCAGATTCAATTTCTGAGTCTCATCGTCTATAAGAAGGCCCAAGGTATACAGTAAACCTGAAGTGAAGCACCGGAATCTAAAAGTGGACTTACAGGAGAGGTTCAAATCATAGAAAGTGAGAGTGTCACTTCTCTTGTACTTAAGTCGGCATTGTGCCCTTTGTATTAAATTCGGATGCAATTTCTGTGTTTCATCGTCAATAAGAAGGTCCACGGTATACAGGAAGCCTGAAGTGAAGCATCGGAATCTGAAACTGGACTCACAGGAGAGAATCAAATCATAGAAAGTTAGAGTGTCAGTTCTCTTGTACTTAAGTAGGCATTGTGACTCTTGTATTAAATTCGGATGCAATTTCTGAGTTTCATCGTCAATAAGAAGGTCCAAGGTATACAGTAAATCTGAAGTGTAGCATTGGAATCTAAAACTGGACTTACAGGAGAGGTTCAAATCAAAGAAAGTGAGAGTGTCACTCCTCTTGTACTTAAGTCGGCATTGTGCCTTTTGTATTAAATTCGGACGCAATTTCTATGCTTCATCGTCTATAAGAAGATCCACGGTATACAGGAAGCCTGAAGTGAAGCATCGGAATCTGAAACTGGACTCACAGGAGAGGTTCAAATCATACAAAGTTAGAGTGTCAGTCCTCTTGTACTTAAGTTGGCGTTGTGACTTTTGTATTAAATTCGGATGCAATTTCTGTGTTTCATCGTCAATAAGAAGGTCCATGGTATACAGTAAACCTGAAGTGAGGCTTCGGGATCTAAAACTGGACTCAAAGGAGAGGTTCAAAACATAGAAAGTTAGAGTGTACGTCCTCTTGTACTTAAGTCGGCATTGTGTGTTTTCTATTAAATTCGAATCCCATTTCAGTGCTTCATCGTCAATAAGAAGGTCCAAGGGATACAGTAAACCTGTAGTGAGGCAGCGGAATCTAAAACAGAATTCACAGGAGAGGTTCAAATCATAGAAAGTGAGATTGTCAGTCCTCTTGCACATAAGTCGGCATTGTGCCTTTTGTATTAAATGCGGATGCAATTTCTGTTTTACATCGTCAATAAGACGGTCCAAGGGATACAGTAAACCTGAAGTGAAGTTTCGGAATCTAAAACTGGACTCACAGGAGAGGTTCAAATCATAGAAAATTAGAGTGTCAGTCCTCTTGTACTTAAGTCGGCAATTTGCCTTTTGTATTAAATTCGGATGCAATTTCTGTGTTTCATCGTCAATAGGAAGGTCCAAGGTATACAGTGAACCTCAGGTGAAGCATCGGAATCTAAAACTGGACTCAAAAGAGAGGTTCAAATCATAGAAAGTTAGAGTGTAAGTCCTCTTGTACTTAAGTCGGCACTGTGCCTTTTCTATTAAATTCGGATGCCATTTTAGTGTTTCATCGTCAATAAGAAGGTCCAAGGTAAACAGTAAACCTGAAGTGAAGCATCGGAATCTAAAACTGGACTCACAGGATGGGTTCAAATCATAGAAAGTTAGAGTGTCAGTCCTCTTGTACTTAAGTCGGCATTGTGCCTTTTGTATTAAATTCGGATGCAATATCTGTAATTCATCGTCAATAAGACCGTCCAAGGGATACAGTAAACCTTAAGTGAAACATCGTAATCTAAAACTGGACTCACAGGAGAGGTTTAAATCATAGAAAGTTAGAGTGTCAGTCCTCTTGTACTTAAGTCGGCATTGTGCCTTTTGTATTAAATTCGGATGCAATTTCTGTGTTTTATCGTCAATAAGAAAGTCCAAGGTATACAGTAAACCTGAAGTGAAGTTTCGGAATCTAAAACTGGACTCACAGGAGAGGTTCAAATCATAGAAAGTTATAATGTATGTCCTCTTGTACTTAAGTTGGCATTGTGCCTTTTTTATTAAATTCGGTTGCCATTTTAGTGTTTCATCGTCAATAAGAAGGTCCAAGGGATACAGTAAACGTGAAGTGAGGCATCGGAATCTAAAACTGGACTCACAGGAAGAGTTCAAACCTTAGAAAGTTAGAGTGTCAGTCCTCTTGTACTTAAGTCGGCATTGTGCCTTTTGTATTAAATTCGAATGCAATTTCTGTGTTTCATCGTCAATAAGATGGTCCATGGTAAACAGTAAACCTGAAGTGAAGCATCGGAATCTAAAACTGGACTCAAAGGAGAGGTTCAAATCATAGAAAATTAGAGTGTCAGTCCTCTTGTACTTAAGTCGGCATGTGCCTTTTGTAATAAATTCGGATGCAGATTCTGTGTTTCATTGTCAATAAGAAGTTCCAAGGGATACAGTAAACCTCAAGTAAAGCATCGGAATCTAAAACTGAACACACAGGAGAGGTTCAAATCATAGGAAGTTAGAGTGTCAGGCCTCTTGTACTTAAGTCGGCATTGTGACTTTTGTATTAAATTCGGATGCAATTTCTGTGTTTCATCGTCAATAAGAAGGTCCAAGGGATACAGTAAACCTGAAGTGAAGCATCGGAATCTATAACTGGACCCACAGGAGAGGCTCAGTCCTCTTGTCCTTAAGTCGGCATTCTGCCTTTTGTATTAAATTCGGATGCAATATCTGTGTTTCATCGTCAATAAGAAGGTCCAAGGTATACAGTAAAACTGAAGTGAAGCATCGGGATCTAAAACTTGACTCGCAGGAGAGGTTCAAATCATAGAAAGTGACAGTGTCAGTCCTCTTGTACTTAAGTCGGCATTGTGCCTTTTGTAATAAGTTCAAATGCAATTTCTGTGTTTCATCGTCAATAATAAGGTCCAAGGTATACAGTAAAGCTGAAGTGTAGTATCGGAATCTAACACTGGACTCACAGGAGAGGTTCAAGTCATAGAAAATTAGAGTGTCAGTCCCCTTGTACTTAAGTTGGCATTGTGCCTTTTGTATTAAATTCGGATGCAATTTCTGTCCTTCATCGTCAATAAGAAGGTCCAAGATATACAGTAAACCTGAAGTATAGCATCAGAATCTAAAACTGGACTCACAGGTGAGGTTTAAATCATAGAAAGTTAGAGTGTCAGTCCTCTTTTACTTAAGTAGGCATTGTGCCTTTTTTATTAAATTCGGATGCAATTTCTGTATTTCATCGTCAATAAGAAGGTCCAAGGGATACAGTAAACCTGAAGTGAGGCAGCGGAATCTAAAACAGAACTAACAGGAGAGGTTCAAATCTGAGAAAGTGAGAGTGTCAGTCCTCTTGCACATAAGTCGGCATTGTGCCTTTTGTATTAAATTCGGATGCAATTTCTGTTTTTCATCGTCAATAAGACGGTCCAAGGTAGACTGTAAACCTGAGGTGAAGCATCGGAATCTAAAACTGGACTCACAGGAGTGGTTCAAATCATAGAAAGTTAGAGTGTCAGTCCTCTTCTACTTAAGTCGGCATTGTGCCTTTTGTATTAAATTCGGATGCAATTTCTGTGTTTCATCATCACAAATGAGGTCTAAGGTATACAGATAACCTGAAGTGAAGCATCGGCATCTAAAACCGGACTCACAGGATAGGTTCAAATCATAGAAAGTTAGAGTGTCAGTCTACTTGTACTTAAGTCGGCATTGTGTCTTTTGTTTTAAATTCGGATGCAATTTCTGTGTTTCATTGTCAATAAGAAGGTCCAAGGTATACAGTAAACCTGAAGTGAAACATCGGAATCTAAAACTGGACCCACAGGAGAGGTTCAAATCATAGAATGTTAGAGTGTTAGTCCTCTTGTACTTAAGTCGGCATTGTGCCTTTTGTATCAAATTCGGATGCAATTTCTGTGTTTCATCGTCAATAAGAAGTTCCAAGGGATACAGTGAACCTGAAGTGAAGCATCGGAATCTAAAACTGGAATCACAGGAGAGGTTCAAATCATAGAAAGTTAGAGTGTCAGTCCTCTTGTACTTAAGTCGGCATGTGCCTTTTGTAATAAATTCGGATGTAGATTCTGTGTTTCATTGTCAATAAGAAGTTCCAAGGGATACAGTAAACCTGAAGTAAAGCATCGGAATCTAAAACTGAACACACAGGAGAGGTTCAAATCATAGGATGTTAGAGTGTCAGGCCTCTTGTACTTAAGTCGGCATTGTGACTTTTGTATTAAATTCGGATGCAATTTCTGTGGTTCATCGTCAATAAGAAGGTCCAAGGTATACAGTAAACCTGAAGTGAGGCATCGGAATCTAAATCTGGACACACAGGGGAGGTTGAAATCATAGAAAATTAGAGGGTCAGTCCTCTTGTACCTAAGTCGGCATTGTGCCTTTTTATTAAATTCGGATGCAATTTATGTGTTTCATCGTCAATAAGAAGGTCCAAGGGATACAGTGAACCTGAAGTGAAGCATCGGAATCTAAAACTGGACTCACAGGAGAGGTTAAAATCATAGAAAGTTAGAGTGTCAGTCCTCTTGTACTTAAGTCGGCATGTGCCTTTTGTAATAAATTCGGATGCAGATTCTGTGTTTCATTGTCAATAAGAAGTTCCAAGGGATACAGTAAACCTGAAGTAAAGCATCGGAATCTAAAACTGAACACACAGGAGAGGTTCAAATCATAGGAAGTTAGAGTGTCAGGCCTCTTGTACTTAAGTCGGCATTGTGACTTTTGTATTAAATTCGGATGCAATTTCTGTGTTTCATCGTCAATAAGAAGGTCCAAGGGATACAGTAAACCTGAAGTGAAGCATCGGAATCTAAAACTGGACTCACAGGAGAGGCTCAGTCCTCTTGTCCTTAAGTCGGCATTGTGCCTTTTGTATTAAATTCGGATGCAATATCTGTGTTTCATCGTCAATAAGAAGGTCCAAGGTATACAGTAAAACTGAAGTGAAGCATCGGGATCTAAAACTTGACTCGCAGGAGAGGTTCAAATCATAGAAAGGGACAGTGTCAGTCCTCTTGTACTTAAGTCGGCATTGTGCCTTTTGTAATAAGTTCAAATGCAATTTCTGTGTTTCATCGTCAATAATAAGGTCCAAGGTATACAGTAAAGCTGAAGTGTTGTATCGGAATCTAAAACTGGACTCACAGGAGAGGTTCAAGTCATAGAAAATTAGAGTGTCAGTCCCCTTGTACTGAAGTCGGCATTGTGCCTTTTGTATTAAATTCGGATGCAATTTCTGTCCTTCATCGTCAATAAGAAGCTCCAAGATATACAGTAAACCTGAAGTATAGCATCAGAATCTAAAACTGGACTCACAGGTGAGGTTTAAATCATAGAAAGTTAGAGTGTCAGTCCTCTTGTACTTAAGTAGGCATTGTGCATTTTTTATTAAATTCGGATGCATTTTCTGTATTTCATCGTCAATAAGAAGGTCCAAGGGATACAGTAAACCTGAAGTGAGGCAGCGGAATCTGAAACAGAACTAACAGGAGAGGTTCAAATCTGAGAAAGTGAGAGTGTCAGTCCTCTTGCACATAAGTCGGCATTGTGCCTTTTGTATTAAATTCTGATGCAACTTCTGTTTTTCATCGTCAATAAGACGGTCCAAGGTAAATAGTAAACCTGAGGTGAAGCATCGGAATCTAAAACTGGACTCACAGGAGAGATTCTAATCATAGAAAGTTAGAGTGTCAGTCCTCTTCTACTTAAGTCGGCATTGTGCCTTTTGTACTAAATTCGGATGCAATTTCTGTGTTTCATCATCACAAAGGAGGTCTAAGGTATACAGATAACCTGAAGTGAAGCATCGGCATCTAAAACCGGACTCACAGGATAGGTTCAAATCATAGAAAGTTAGAGTGTCAGTCTACTTGTACTTAAGTCGGCATTGTGTCTTTTGTTTTAAATTCGGATGCAATTTCTGTGTTTCATTGTCAATAAGAAGGTCCAAGGTATACAGTAAACCTGAAGTGAAGCATCGGAATCTAAAACTGGACACACAGGAGAGGTTCAAATCATAGAATGTTAGAGTGTTAGTCCTCTTGTACTTAAGTCGGCATTGTGCCTTTTGTATTAAATTCGGATGCAATTTCTGTGTTTCATCGTCAATAAGAAGTTCCAAGGGATACAGTGAACCTGAAGTGAAGCATCGGAATCTAAAACTGGACTCACAGGAGAGGTTCAAATCATAGAAAGTTAGAGTGTCAGTCCTCTTGTACTTAAGTCGGCATGTGCCTTTTGTAATAAATTCGGATGCAGATTCTGTGTTTCATTGTCAATAAGAAGTTCCAAGGGTTACAGTAAACCTGAAGTAAAGCATCGGAATCTAAAACTGAACACACAGGAGAGGTTCAAATCATAGGAAGTTAGAGTGTCAGGCCTCTTGTACTTAAGTCGGCATTGTGACTTTTGTATTAAATTCGGATGCAATTTCTGTGTTTCATCGTCAATAAGAAGGTCCAAGGGATACAGTAAACCTGAAGTGAAGCATCGGGATCTAAAACTGGACTCACAGGAGAGGCTCAGTCCTCTTGTCCATAAGTCGGCATTGTGCCTTTTGTATTAAATTCGGATGCAATATCTGTGTTACATCGTCAATAAGAAGGTCCAAGGTATACAGTAAAACTGAAGTGAAGCATCGGGATCTAAAACTCGACTCGCAGGAGAGGTTCAAATCATAGAAAGTGACAGTACCAGTCTTCTTGTACCTAAGTCGGCATTGTGCCTTTTTATTAAATTCGGATTCAGTTTCTGTGTTTCATCGTCAATAAGAAGGTCCAAGGGATACAGTAAACCTGAAGTGAAGCATCGGAATCAAAAACTGGACCCACAGGAGAGGTTCAAATCACAGAAAGTTAGAGTTTCATTCCTCCATTACTTAAGTCGGCATTGTGCCTTTTGTATTAAATTCGGATGCAATTTCTGTGTTTCATCGTCAATAAGAAGGTCCAAGGGATACAGTAAACCGGAAGTGAAGCATCGGAATCTAAAACTGGACTCACAGGAGAGGTTCAAATCATAGAAAGTTAGAGTGTCAGTCCTCTTGTACTTAAGTCGGTAATGTGCATTTTGTATTAAATTCGGATGCAATTTCTGTGTTTCATCGTCAATAATAAGGTCCAAGGTATACGGTAAACTTGAAGTGAAGCATCGGAATCTAAAACTGGACTCACAGGAGAGATTCAAATCGTAGAACGTTAGAGTGTCTGTCCTCTTGTACTTAAGTCGGCATTCTGCCTTTTGTATTAAATTCGGATGCTATTTCTGTGTTTCATCGTCTATAAGAAGGTAAAAGGGATACAGTATACCTGAAGAGAAGCATCGGAATCTAATACTGGACTCACAGGAGAGGTTCAAATCATAGAATGTTGGAGTGTCAGTCCTCTTGCACTTAAGAGGGCATTGTGCCTTTTGCATTATATTCGGATACAATTTCTGTGTTTCATCGTCAATAAGAAGGTCCAAGGGATACATTGAACCTGAAGTGAAGCATAGGAATCTAAAACTGGACTCACAGAAGAGGTTCAAATCATATAAAAGTTAGAGTGGCAGTCCTCTTGTACCTAAGTCGGCATTGTGCCTTTTGTATTAAATTCGGATGCAATTTCTGTGTTTCATCGTCAATAAGAAGGTCCAAGGTATACAGTGAACCTGAGGTGAAGCATCGAAATCTAAAAATGGACTCAAAGGAGAGGTTCAAATCATAGAAAGTTATAATGTATGTCCTCTTGTACTTATGTTGGCATTGTGCCTTTTCTATTAAATTCGGATGCCATTTTAGTGTTTCATCGTCAATAAGAAAGTCCAAGTTAAACAGTAAACCTGAAGTGAAGCATCGGAATCTAAAACTGGACTCACAGGAGAGGTTCAAATCATAGAAAGTTAGAGTGTCAGTCCTCTTGTACTTAAGTCGGCATTGTGCCTTTTGTATTAAATTCAAATGCAATTTCTGTGTTTAATCGTCAATAAGAAGGTCAAAGGTATACAGTAAACCTGAAGTGTAGTATCGGAATCTAAAACTGGACTCACAGGAGAGGTTTAAATCATAGAAAGCTAGAGTGTCAATCCTCCTGCACTTAAGTCGGCATTGTGCCAATTGTATTAAATTTGGATGCAATTTCTGTGCTTCATCGTCAATAAGAAGGTCCAAGGAATACAGTAAACCTGAAGTATAGCATCGGAATCAAACACTGGACTCACAGGAGAGGTTTAAATCATAGAAAGTTAGAGTGTGAGTCCTCTTGTACTTAAGTCGGCATTGTGCCTTTTGTATTAAATTCGGATGAAATTTCTGTGTTTCATCGTCAATAAGAAGGTCCAAGGCATACAGTAAACCTGAAGTGAAGCATCGGCATCTAAAACTGGACTCGCAGGAGAGGTTCAAATCATAGAAAGTTAGAGTGTCAATCCTCTTGTACTTAAGTCGGCATTGTGCCTTTTGTATCAAATTCGGATCCAATTTCTGTGTTTCATCGTCAATAAGAAGGTCCAAGGTATACAGTAAAACTGAAGTGAGGCATCGGAATCTAAAACTGGACTCACTGGAGAGGTTCTAATCATAGAGCGTTAGAGTGTCAGTCCTCTAGTACTTAAGTCGTCATTGTGCCTTTTGTATTAAATTCGGATGCAATTTCTGTGTTTCATCGTCAAAAAGGAGGTCCAAGGTATACAGTAAACCTGAAGTTAAGCATCGGCATCTAAAACTGGACTCACAGGATGGGTTCAAATCATAGAAAGTTAGTGTATCAGTCCTCTTGTACATAAGTCGGCATTGTGCCTTTTGTATCAAATTCGGATGCAATTTCTGTGTCTTATCGTCAATAAGAAGGTCCAAGCGATACAGTGAACCCAAAGTGAAGCATCGGAATCTACAACTGGACTCACAGGAGAGGTTCAAATCATAGAATGTTAGAGTGTTAGTCCTCTTGTACTTAAGGCGGCATTGTGCATTTTGTATTAAATTCGGATGCAATTTCTGTATCTCATCGTCAATAAGAAGGTCCAAGGGTCACAGTGAACCCAAAGTAAAGGATCGGAATCTAAAACTGGACTCACAGGAGAGGTTCAAATCATAGAATATTAGAGTGTCCGTCCTCTTGTACTTAAGTCGGCATTGTGCCTTTTGTATTAAATTCGGATGCAGATTCTGTGTTTCATCGTCAATAAGAAGTTCCAAGGGATACAGTAAATCTGAAGTGAAGCATCGGAATCTAAAACTGGACACACGGGAGATGTTCAAATCATAGGAAGTTAGAGTGTCAGTCCTCTTGTACTTAAGTCGGCATTGTGCCTTTTGTATTAAATTCGGATGCAATTTCTGTGTTTCATCGTCAATAAAATGGTCCAAGGTATACAGTAAACCTGAAGTGAAGCATGGGAATCAAAAACAGAACTCACAGGAGAGGTTCAAATCATAGAAAGTTAGAGTGTCAGTCCTCTTCTACTTAGGTCGGCATTGTTCCTTTTGTATTAAATTCGGATGCAATTTCTGTGTTTCATCGTCAAAAAGGAGGTCCAAGGTATACAGTAAACCTGAAGTGAAGCATCGGCATCTAAAACTGGACTCACAGGATAGGTTCAAATCATAGAAAGTTACAGTGTCAGTCCTCTTGTACTTAAGTCGGCATTGTAACTTTTGTATTAAATTCGGTAGCCATATCTGTGTTTCATCGCCAATAAGACGGTCCAAGGGATACAGTAAACCTTAAGTGAAACATCGTAATCTAAAACTGGACTCACTGGAGAGGTTTAACTCATAGAAAGTTAGAGTGTCAATCCTCTTGTACTTAAGTCGGCATTGTGCGTTTTGTATTAATTTCAGATGCACTTTCTGTGTTTCATCGTCAATAAGAAAGTCCAAGGTATACAGTAAACCTGAAGTGAAGTTTCGGAATCTAAAACTGGACTCACAGGGGAGGTTCAAATCATAGAAAATTAGAGTGTCAGTCCTCTTGTACCTAAGTCGGCATTGAGCCTTTTGTATTAATTTCGGATGCAATTTCTGTGTTTCATCGTCAATAAGAGGGTCCAAGGGATACAGTAAACGTGAAGTGAGGCATCGGAATCTAAAACTGGACTCACAGGAAGAGTCCAAACCTTAGAAAGTTAGAGTGTCAGTCCTCTTGTACTTAAGTCGGCATTGTGCCTTTTGTATTAAATTCCGATTCCATTTCTGAGTTTCATCGTCAATAAGAAGGTCCAAGGTATACAGTAAACCTGAAGTGAAGCATCGGAATCTAAGACTGGACTTACAGGAGAGGTTCAAATCATAGAAAGTGAGAGTGTCACTCCTCTTGTACTTAAGTCGGCATTGTGCCTTTTGTATTAAATTCGGATGCAATTTCTGTGGTTCATCGTCAATAAGAAGATCCACGGTATACAGGAAGCCTGAAGTGAAGCATCGGAATCTGAAACTGGACTCACAGGAGAGGTTCAAATCATAGAAAGTTAGAGTGTCAGTCCTCTTGTAACTAAGTCGGCATTGTGACTTTTGTATTAAATTCGGATGCAATTTCTGTGTTTCATCGTCAATAAGAAGGTCCATGGTATACAGTAAACCTGAGATGAAGCTTCGGGATCTAAAAGTGGACTCAAAGGAGAGGTTCAAAACATAGAAGGATAGAGTGTAAGTCCTCTTGTACTAAAGTCGGCATTGTGTCTTTTCTATTAAATTCGGATGCCATTTCAGTGCTTCATCGTCAATAAGAAGGTCCAAGGGAAACTGTAAACCTGAAGTGAAGCATCGGAATCTACAACTGGACTCAAAGGAGAGGTGCAAATCATAGAAAGTTAGAGTGTCAGTCCTCTTGTACTTAAGTCGGCATTGTGCCTTTTGTAATAAGTTCAAAACAAATTTCTGCGTTTCATCGTCAATAATAAGGTCCAAGGTATACAGTAAAGCTGAAGTGTAGTATCGGAATCTAAATCTGGACTCACAGGAGAGGTTCAAGTCATAGAAAATTAGAGTGTCAGTCCCCTTGTACTTAAGTCGGCATTGTGCCTTTTGTATTAAATTCGGATGCAATATCTGTCCTACATCGTCAATAAGAAGGTCCAAGATATACAGTAAACCTGAAGTATAGCATCAGAATCTAAAACTGGACTCACAGGAGAGGTTTAAATCATAGAAAGTTAGAGTGTCAGTCCTCTTGTACTTAAGTAGGCATTGTGCCTTTTTTATTAAATTCGGATGCAATTTCTGTATTTCATCGTCAATAATAAGGTCCAAGGGATACAGTAAACCTGAAGTGAGGCAGCGGAGTCTAAAACAGAACTCACAGGAGAGGTTCAAATAATAGAATGTTAGAGTGTCAGTCCTCTTGTACTTTAATCGGCATTGTGCCTTTTGTATTAAATTCGGATGCAATTTCTGTGTTTCATTGTCAATAAGAAGTTCCAAGGGATACGGTAAACCTGAGGTGAAGCATCGGAATCTAAAACTGGACACACAGGAGATGTTCAAATCATAGGAGGTTAGAGTGTCAGGCCCCTTGTACTTAAGTCGGCATTGTGCCTTTTGTATAAAATTCGGATGCAATTTCTGTGTTTCATCGTCAATAAGAAGGTCCAAGGAATACAGTAAACCTAAAGTGAAGCATCGGAATCTAAAACTGGACTCACAGGAGAGGTTCAAATCATAGAAAGTTAGAGTGTAAGTCTTCTTGTACTTAAGTCGGCATTGTGCATTTTCTATTAAATTCGGATGCCATTTCAGTGTTTCATCGTTAATAAGACGGTCCAAGCGATACAGTAAACCTGAAGTGAGGCATCGGAATCTAAAACTGTACTCACAGGAGAGGTTCAAATGATAGAAAGTTAGAGTGTCAGTCCTCTTGTACTTATGTCGGCAATTTGCCTTTAGTATTAAATTCGGATGCAATTTCTGTGTTTCATCGTCAATAAGAAGGTCCAAGGGATACAGTGAACCCAAAGTGAAGCATCGGAATCTAAAACTGGACTCACAGGAGAGGTTCAAATCATAGAAAGTTAGAGTGTCAGTCTTCTTGTACTTAAGTCGGCATTTTGTCTTTTGTTTTAAATTCGGATGCAATTTCTGTGTTTCATTGTCAATTAGAAAGTCCAAGGTATACAGTAAACCTGAAGTGAAGCATCAGAATCTAAAACTGGACTCACAGCAGAGGTTCAAATCATAGGATGTTAGAGTGTCAGTCCTCTTTTACTTAAGTCGGCATTGTGCCTTTTGTATTAAATTCGGATGCAATTTCTGTGTTTCATTGACAATAAGAAGTTCCAAGGGATACGGTAAACCTGAGGTGAAGCATCGGATTCTAAAACTATGCTCACAGGAGAGGTTCAAATCATTGAAAGTTAGAGTGTCAGTGCTCTTGTCCTTAAGTCGGCACTGTGCCTTTTGTATTAAATTTGAATGCAATTTCTGTGTTTCATCGTCAATATGAAGTTCCAAGGGATACAGTGAACCCGAAGTGAAGCATCGGAATCTAAAACTGGACTCACAGGAGAGGTTCAAATAATAGAAAGTTACAGTCTCAGTCCTCTTGTACTTAAGTCGCCATTGTGCCTTTTGTATTAAATTCGGATGCAATTTCTGTGTTTCATCGTCTATAAGTAGTTCCAACGGATACAGTAAACCTAAAGTGAAGCATCGGGATCTAAAACAGGACTCACAGGAGAGGTTCAAATCATAGAAAGTTAGAGTGTCAGTCCTCTAGTACTTAAATCGGCATTGTGCCTTTTGTATTAAATTCGGATGTAATTTCTGTGTTTCATCGTCAATAAGAAGGTACATGGTATACAGTAAACCTGAAGTGAAGCATGGGAATCTAAAACTGGACTCACAGGAGAGGTTCAAATCATAGAATGTTAGTGTGTCAGTCCTCTTGTACCTAAGTCAGCATTGTGCTTTTGTATTAAATTCGGATGCAATTTCTGTGTTTCATCGTCAATAAGAAGGTCCAAGGGATACAGTATACCAGATGTGAAGCATCGTAACCTAAAACTGGACTCACAGGAGAGATTCAAATCACAGAAAGTTAGAGTGTCAGTCCTCTTGTACTTAAGCCGGCATTGTGCCTTTTGTATTAAATTCGGATGCAATTTCTGTATTTCATCGTCAATAAGAAGGTCCAACGGATACAGTAAACCTGAAGTGAAGCATCGGAATCTAAAACTGGACTCACAGGAGAGGTTCAAATCATAGAAAGTTAGAGTGTCAGGCCTCTTGTACTTAAGTTGGCATTGTGCCTTTTTTATTAAATTCGGATGCAATTTCTGTGTTTCATCGTCAATAAGAAGGTCCAAGGGATACGGTAAACCTGAAGTGAGGCAGCGGAATCTAAAACTGGACTCACAGGAGAGGTTCAAATCATAGAAAGTGATAGTGTCAGTCCTCTTGCACTTAAGTCGGCATTGTGCCTTTTGTATTAAATTCGGATGCAATTTCTGTTTTTCATCGTCAATAAGACGGTCCAAGGGATACAGTAAACCTGACGTGAGGCATCGAAATCTAAAACTGTACTCGCAGGAGAGGTTCAAATCATAGAAAGTTAGAGTGTCAGTCCTCCTGTACTTAAGTCTGCATTGTGCCTTTTGTATTAAATTCAAATGCAAACTCTGTGTTTCATTGTCAATAAGAAGGTCCAAGGTATACAGTAAACCTGAAGTGTAGTATCGGAATCTAATACTGGACTCACAGGAGAGGTTCAAATCATAGAAAGTTAGAGTGTCAGTCCACTTGTACTTAAGTCGGCATTGTGCCTTTTGTATTAAATTCGGATCCAATTTCTGTGTTTCATCGTCAATAAGAAGGTCCAAGGTATACAGTAAAACCGAAGTGAAGCATCGGAATCTAAAATTGGACTCACAGGAGAGGTTCAAATCATTGAAAGTTAGAGTGTCAGTCTTCTTGTACTTAAGCCGGCATTTTGTCTTTTGTTTTAAATTCGGATGCAATTTCTGTGTTTCATTGTCAATTAGAAAGTCCAAGGTATACAGTAAACCTGACGTGAAGCATCGGAATCTAAAACTGGACTCACAGCAGAGGTTCAAATCATAGGATGTTAGAGTGTCAGTCCTCTTTTACTTAAGTCGGCATTGTGCCTTTTGTATTAAATTCGGATGCAATTTCTGTGTTTCATTGTCAATAAGAAGTTCCAAGGGATACCGTAAACCTGAGGTGAAGCATCGGAATCTAAAACTGGACACACAGGAGAGGTTCAAATCATAGGAATTTAGAGTGTCAGGACTCTTGTACTTAAGTCGGCATTGTGCCTTCTGTATTGAATTCGGATGCAATTTCTGTGTTTCATCGTCAATAAGAAAGTCCAAGGGATATAGTAAACCTGAAGTGAAGCATCGGAATCTAAAACTGGGCTCACAGGAGAGGTTCAAATCATAGAAAGTTAGAGTGTCAGTCCTCTTGTCCTTAAGTCGGCACTGTGCCTTTTGTATTTAATTCGGATGCAATTTCTGTGTTTCATCGTCAATAAGAAGTTCCAAGGGATACAGTGAACCCGAAGTGAAGCATCGGAATCTAAAACTGGACTCACAGGAGAGATTCAAATCATAGAAAGTGATAGTGTCAGTCCTCTTGTACTTCAGTCGGCATTGTGCCTTTTGTATTAAATTCGGATGCAGATTCTGTGTTTCATCGTCAATTAGAAGTTCCAAGGGATACAGTAAGCCTGAAGTGAAGCATCGGAATCTAAAACTGGACACACAGGAGATGTTCAAATCATAGGAGGTTAGAGTGTCAGGCCTCTTGTACTTAAGTCGGCATTGTGGCTTTTGTATAAAATTCGGATGCAATTTCTGTGTTTCATCGTCAATAAGAAGGTCCAAGGAATACAGTAAACCTAAAGTGAAGCATCGGAATCTAAAACTGGACTCACAGGAGAGGTTCAAATCGTAGAAAGTTAGAGTGTAAGTCCTCTTGTACTTAAGTCGGCATTGTGCATTTTCTATTAAATTCGGATGCCATTTCAGTGTTTCATCGTTAATAAGACGGTCCAAGCGATACAGTAAACCTGAAGTGAGGCATCGGAATCTAAAACTGTACTCACAGGAGAGGTTCAAATCATAGAAAGTTAGAGTGTCAGTCCTCTAGTACTTAAGTCGGCATTGTGCCTTTTGTATTAAATTCGGATGCAATTTCTGTGTTTCATCGTGAATAAAAAGGTACATGGTATACAGTAAACCTGAAGTGAAGCATGGGAATCTAAAACTGGACTCACAGGAGAGGTTCAAATCATAGAATGTTAGAGTGTCAGTCCTCTTGTACTTAAGACAGCAATGTGCCTTTTGTATTAAATTTGGATGCAATTTCTGTGTTTCATCGTCAATAAGAAGGTCCAAGGGATACAGTATACCTGAAGTGAAGCATCGTAACGTAAAACTGGACTCACAGGAGAGATTCAAATCATAGAAAGTGATAGTGTCAGTCCTCTTGCACTTAAGTCGGCATTGTGCCTTTTGTATTAAATTCGGATGCAGTTTCTGTAATTCATCGTCAATAAGAAGGTCCAACGGATACAGTAAACCTGATGTGAAGCATCGGAATCCAAAACTGGACTCACAGGAGAGGTTCAAATCATAGAAAGTGATAGTGTCAGTCCTCTTGCACTTAAGTCGGCATTGTGCCTTTTGTATTAAATTCGGATGCAATTTCTGTTTTTCATCGTCAATAAGACGGTCCAAGGGATACAGTAAACCTGAAGTGAGGCATCGGAATCTAAAACTGTACGCACAGGAGAGGTTCAAATCATAGAAAGTTAGAGTGTCAGTCCTCCTGTACTTAAGTCGGCATTGTGCCTTTTGTATTAAAATCTAATGCAAACTCTGTGTTTCATCGTCAATAAGAAGGTCCAAGGTATACAGTAAACCTGAAGTCTAGTATCGGAATCTAATACTGGACTCACAGGAGAGGTCTAAATCATAGAAGTTAGAGGGTCAGTCCTCTTGTACTTAAGTCGGCATTGTGCCTTTTGTATTAAATTCGGATGCAGTTTCTGTGTTTCATCGTCCAAAAGGATGTCCAAGGTATACAGTAAACCTGAAGTGAAGCATCGGCATCTAAAACTGGACTCACAGAAGAGGTTCAAATCATAGAAAGTTAGAGTGTCAGGCCTCTTGTACTTAAGTCGCTATTGTGCCTTTTGTATTAAATTCGGATGCAATTTCTGTGTTTCATCGTCTATAAGTAGTTCCAACGGATACAGTAAACCTAAAGTGATGCATCGGAATCTAAAACTGGACTCACAGGAGAGGTTCAAATCATAGAAAGTTAGAGTGTCAGTCCTGATGTACTTCAGTCGGCATTGTGCCTTTTGTATTAAATTCGGATGCAATTTCTGTGTTTCATCGTCAATAAGAAGTTCCAACGGTTACAGTAATTCTAAAGTGAAGCATCGGAATCTAAAACAGGACTCACAGGAGAGGTTCAAATCATAGAAAGTTAGAGTGTCAGTCCTCTAGTACTTAAGTCGGCATTGTGCCTTTTGTATTAAATTCGGATGCAATTTCTGTGTTTCATCGTGAATAAAAAGGTACATGGTATACAGTAAACCTGAAGTGAAGCATGGGAATCTAAAACTGGACTCACAGGAGAGGTTCAAATCATAGAATGTTAGAGTGTCAGTCCTCTTGTACTTAAGTCAGCAATGTGCCTTTTGTATTAAATTCGGATGCAATTTCTGTGTTTCATCGTCAATAAGAAGGTCCAAGGGATACAGTATACCTGAAGTGAAGCATCGTAACGTAAAACTGGACTCACAGGAGAGATTCAAATCATAGAAATCGATAGTGTCAGTCCTCTTGCACTTAGGTCGGCATTGTGCCTTTTGTATTAAATTCGGATGCAGTTTCTGTATTTCATCGTCAATAAGAAGGTCCAACGGATACAGTAAACCTGATGTGAAGCATCGGAATCCAAAACTGGACTCACAGGAGAGGTTCAAATCATAGAAAGTGATAGTGTCAGTTCTCATGCACTTAAGTCGGCATTGTGCCTTTTGTATTAAATTCGGATGCAATTTCTGTTTTTCATCGTCAATAGGACGGTCCAAGGTATACAGTAAACCTGAAGTGAGGCATCGGAATCTAAAACTGTACGCACAGGAGAGGTTCAAATCATAGAAAGTTAGAGTGTCAGTCCTCCTGTACTTAAGTCGGCATTGTGCCTTTTGTATTAAAATCTAATGCAAACTCTGTGTTTCATCGTCAATAAGAAGGTCCAAGGTATACAGTAAACCTGAAGTCTAGTATCGGAATCTAATACTGGACTCACAGGAGAGGTCTAAATCATAGAAGTTAGAGTGTCAGTCCTCTTGTACTTAAGTCGGCATTGTGCCTTTTGTATTAAATTCGGATGCAGTTTCTGTGTTTCATCGTCCAAAAGGATGTCCAAGGTATACAGTAAACCTGAAGTGAAGCATCGGCATCTAAAACTGGACTCACAGAAGAGGTTCAAATCATAGAAAGTTAGAGTGTCAGGCCTCTTGTACTTAAGTCGCCATTGTGCCTTTTGTATTAAATTCGGATGCAATTTCTGTGTTTCGTCGTCTATAAGTAGTTCCAACGGATACAGTAAACCTAAAGTGAAGCATCGGAATCTAAAACAGGACTCACAGGAGAGGTTCAAATCATAGAAAGTTAGAGTGTCAGTCCTCTAGTACTTAAGTCGGCATTGTGCCTTTTGTATTAAATTCGGATGCAGTTTCTGTGTTTCATCGTCAATAAGAAGGTACATGTTATTCAGTAAACCTGAAGTGAAGCATGGGAATCTAAAACTGGACTCACAGGAGAGGTTCAAATCATAGAATGTTAGTGGGTCAGTCCTCTTGTACTTAAGTCAGCATTGTGCCTTTTGTATTAAATTCGGATGCAATTTCTGTGTTTCATCGTCAATAAGAAGGTCCAAGGTATACAGTAAACCTGAAGTGGAGTATCGGAATCTAATACTGGACTCACAGGAGAGGTTCAAATCATAGAAAGTTAGAGTGTCAGTCCACTTGTACTTAAGTCGGCATTGTGCATTTTGTATTAAATTCGGATCCAATTTCTGTGTTTCATCGTCAATAAGAAGGTCCAAGGTATACAGTAAAACTGATGTGAAGCATCGGAATCTAAAATTGGACTCACAGGAGAGGTTCAAATCATAGAAAGTTAGAGTGTCAGTCCACTTGTACTTAAGTCGGCATTGTGCCTTTTGTATTAAATTCAGATGCAATTTCTGTGTTTCATCGTCCAAATGGATGTCCAAGGTATATAGTAAACCTGAAGTGAAGCATCGGCATCTAATACTCTACTCACAGGAGGGGTTCAAATCATAGAAAGTTAGAGTGACAGGCCTCTTGTACTTAACTCGCCATTGTGCCTTTTGTATTAAATTCGGATGCAATTTCTGTGTTTCATAGTCAATAAGAAGGTCCATGGTATACAGTAAACCTGAAGTGAAGCATGGGAATCTAAAACTGGACTCACAGGAGAGGTTCAAATAATAGAATGTTAGAGTGTCAGTCCTCTTGTACTTAAGTCGGCATTGTGCCTTTTGTATTTAATTCGTATGCAATTTCTGTGTTTCATCGTCAATAAGAAGGTCCAAGAGATACAGTAAACCTGAAGTGAAGCATCGGAATCTAAAACTGGACTCACAGGAGAGGTTCAAATCATAGAAAGTTAGAGTGTCAGGCCTCTTGTACTTAAGTCGCCATTTTGCCTTTTGTATTAAGTTCGGATGCAGTTTCTGTGTTTCATCGTCAATACGAAGGTCCAAGGGATACAGTAAACCTGAAGTGAAGCAGCGGAATCTAAACCTGGACTCACAGGAGAGGTTCAAATCATAGAAAGTTAGTGTGTCAGTCCTCTAGTACTTAAGTCGGCATTGTGTCTTTTGTATTAAATTCGGATGCAATTTCTGTGTTTCATCGTCAATAAGAAGGTACAAGGTATACAGTAAATCTGAAGTGAAGCATGGGAATCTAAAACTGGACTCACAGGAGAGGTTCAAATCATAGAATGTTAGAGTGTCAGTCCTCTTGTCCTTAGGTCGGCACTGTGCCTTTTGTATTAAATTCGGATGCAATTTCTGTGTTTCATCGTCAATAAGAAGGTCCAAGAGATACAGTAAACCTGAAGTGAAGCATCGGAATCCAAAACTGGACTCACAGGAGAGGTTCAAATCATAGAAAGTGAGAGTGTCAGTCCTCTTGCACATAAGTCTGCATTGTGCCTTTTGTATTAACTTCGGATGCAATTTCTGTTTTTGATCGTCAATAAGACGGTCCAAGGGATACAGTAAACCTGAAGTGAGGCATCGGAATCTAAAACTGTACTCACAGGAGAGGTTCAAATCATAGAAAGTTAGAGTGTCAGTCCTCTTGTCCTTAAGTCGGCACTGTGCCTTTTGTATTAAATTCGGATGCAATTTCTGTGTTTCATCGTCAATTAGAAGTTCCAAGGGATACAGTGAACCCGAAGCAAAGCATCGGAATCTAAAACTGGACTCACAGGTGAGGTTCAAATCTTAGAAAGTTAGAGTGTCAGTCCTCCTGTACTTCAGTCGGCATTGTGCCTTTTGTATAAAATTCGGATGCAATTTCTGTGTTTCATCGTCAATAAGAAGTTCCAACGGATACAGTAAACCTAAAGTGAAGCATCGGAATCTATAACAGGACTCACAGGAGAGGTTCAAATCATAGAAAGTTAGAGTGTCAGTCCTCTAGTACTTAAGTCGGCATTGTGCCTTTTGTATTATATTCGGATGCAATTTCTGTGTTTCATCGTCAATAAGAAGGTACAAGGTATGCAGTAAATCTGCAGTGAAGCATGGGAATCTAAAACTGGACTCACAGGAGAGGTTCAAATCATAGAATGTTAGAGTGTCAGTCTTCTTGTACTTAAGTCAGCATTGTGCCTTTTGTATTAAATTCAGATGCAATTTCTGTGTTTCATCGTCAGTAAGAAGGTCCAAGGGATACAGTATACCTGAAGTGAAGCATCGTAACCCAAAACTGGACTCACAGGAGAGATTCAAATCACAGAAAGTTAGAGTGTCAGTCCTCTTGTACTTAAGCCGGCATTGTGCCTTTTGTATTAAATTCGGATGCAATTTCTGTATTTCATCGTCAATAAGAAGGTCCAACGGATACAGTAAACCTGAAGTGAAGCATCGGAATCTAAAACTGGACTCACAGGAGAGGTTCAAATCATAGAAAGTTAGAGTGTCAGGCCTCTTGTACTTAAGTCGGTATTGTGAATTTTTTATTAAATTCGGATGCAATTTCTGTGTTTTATCGTCAATACGAAGGTCCAAGGGATACAGTAAACCTGAAGTGAAGCAGCGGAATCTAAATCTGGACTCACAGGAGAGGTTCAAATCATAGAAAGTGAGAGTGTCAGTCCTCTTGCACTTAAGTCGGCATTGTGCCTTTTGTATTAAATTCGGATGCAATTTCTGTTTTTCATCGTCAATAAGACGGTCCAAGGAATGCAGTAAACCTGAAGTGTGGCATCGGAATCTAAAACTGTACTCACAGGAGAGGTTCAAATCATAGAAAGTTAGAGTGTCAGTCCTCTTGTACTTAAGTCGGCATTGTGCCTTCTCGTATTAATTTCGGATTCAAATTCTGTGTTTCATTGTCAATAAGAAGTTCCAAGTGATACAGTAAACCTTATGTGAAGCATCGGAATATAAAACTGGACACACAGGAGAGGTTCAAATCGTAGGTTGTTAGAGTGTCAGGCCTCTTGTACTTAAGTTGGCATTGTGGCTTTTGTATTAAATTCGGATGCAATTTCTGTGTTTCAACGTCAATAAGAAGGTCCAAGGGATACAGTAAACCTGAAGTGAAGCATCGGAATCTAAAACTGGACTCACAGGAGAGGTTCAAATCATAGAAAGTTAGAGTGTCAGTCCTCTTGTTCTTAAGTCGGCATTGTGCCTTTTGTAGTAGATTCGGATGCAATTTCTGTGTTTCATCGTCAATAAGAACGTCCAAGGGATACAGTAAACCTGAAGTGAGGCAGCGGAATCTGAAACTGGACTCACAGGAGAGGTTCAAATCATAGAAAGTGAGAGTGTCAGTCCTCTTGTACTTATGTCGGCATTGTGCCTTTTGTATTAAATTCGGATGCAATTTCTGCGCTTCATCGTCAATAAGAAGGTCTAAGGTATACAGTAAACCTGAAGAGTAGCATCGGAATCTAAAACTGGAATCACAGGAGAGGTTTAAATCATAGAAAGTTAGAGTGTGAGTCCGCTTGTACTTAAGTCGGCATTGTGCCTTTTGTATTAAATTCGGATGAAATTTCTGTGTTTCATCGTCAATAAGAAGGTCCAAGGTATACAGTACACCTGAAGTGTAGTATCGGAATCTAAAACCGGACCCACAGGAGAGGTTCAAATCATAGAAAGTTAGAGTGTCAGTCCTCTTGTACTTAAGTCGGCATTGTGCCTTTTGTATTAAATTCGGATGCAATTTCTGTGCTTTATCGTCAATAAGAAGGTCCAAGGTATACAGTAAACCTGATGTACAGCATCGGAATCTAAAACTGGACTCACAGGAGAGGTTTAAATCATAGAAAGTTAGAGTGTGAGTCCTCTTGTACTTAAGTCGGCATTGTGCCTTTTGTACTGAATTCGGATGCAGTTTCTGTGCTTCATCGTCAACAAGAAGGTCCAAGGTATACAGTAAACCTGAAGTGAAGCTTCGGTATCTAAAACTGGACTCGCAGGAGAGGTTCAAATCATAGAAAGTTAGAGTGTCAATCCTCTTGTACTTCAGTCGGCATTGTGCCTTTTGTATTAAATTCGGATCCAATTTCTGCGTTTCACCGTCAATAAGAGGGTCCAAGGTATACTGTTAAACTGAGGTGAAGCATTGGGATCTAAAACTGGACTCACAGGAGAGGTTCAAATCATAGAAAGTTAGAGTGTCTGTCCTCTTGAACTTAAGTCGGCATTGTGCCCTTTGTATTAAATTCGTATGCAATTTCTGTGTTTCATCGTCAATAAGAGGGTCCAAGGGATACAGTAATCCTGAAGTGAAGCATCTGAATATAAAACTGGACACACAGGTGAGGTTCAAATCAAAGAAAGTTAGAGTGTCAGTCCTCTTGTACTTAAGTCGGCATTGTGCGTTTTGAATTTAATTCCGATGCAATTTCTGTATTTCATCGTCAATAAGAAGTTCCAAGGTATACAGTAAAACTGAAGTGAAGCATCGGATTCTAAAACTGGACTCACAGGAGAGGATCAAATCATAGATAGTTAGAGAGTCAGTCCTCTTGGACTTAAGTCGGCATTGTGCTCTTGTATTAAATTCGGATGCAATATCTATGTCTCATCGACAATAAGAAGGTCCAAGGGATACAGTAAACCTGAAGTGAAACATCGTAATCTAAAACTGGACTCACAGGAGAGGTTTAAATAATATCAAGTCAGAGTGTCAGTCCTTTTGTACTTAGGTCGGCATTATGCCTTTTGTATTAATTTCGGATGCAATATC
Organism: Schistocerca americana; assembly: GCF_021461395.2. NCBI lineage: Eukaryota > Metazoa > Arthropoda > Insecta > Orthoptera > Acrididae > Schistocerca > Schistocerca americana. Next base: position 19,045,228 of record NC_060126.1, on the reverse strand, counting down.
TGTGTTTCAACGTCAATAAGAAAATCCAAGGTATACAGTAAACCTGAAGTGAAGCATCGGAATCTACAACTGGACTCACAGGAGAGGTTCATATCATAGAAAGTTAGAGTGTCAGTCCTCTTGTATTTAAGTCAGCATTGTGCCTTTTGTATTAAATTCGGATGCAATTTCTGTGTTTCATCGTCAATAAGAAGGTCCAAGGGATACAGTAAACCAGAATTGAAGCATCGGAATCTAAACTGGTCTCACAGGAGAGGTTCAAATCATAGAAAGTGAGAGTGTCTGTCCTCTTGTACTTAAGTCGGCATTGTGCCTTTTGTATTAAATTCGGATGCAATTTCTGTGTTTCATCGTCAATAAGAAGTTCCAACGGATACAGTAAACCTAAAGTGAAGCATCGGAATCTAAAACAGGACTCACAGGAGAGGTTCAAATCATAGAAAGTTAGTGTGTCAGTCCTCTAGTACTTAAGTCGGCATTGTGTCTTTTGTATTAAATTCGGATGCAATTTCTGTGTTTCATCGTCAATAAGAAGGTACAAGGTATACAGTAAATCTGAAGTGAAGCATGGGAATCTAAAACTGGACTCACAGGAGAGGTTCAAATCATAGAATGTTAGAGTGTCAGTCCTCTTGTCCTTAAGTCGGCACTGTGCCTTTTGTATTAAATTCGGATGCAATTTCTGTGTTTCATCGTCAATAAGAAGGTCCAAGAGATACAGTAAACCTGAAGTGAAGCATCGGAATCCAAAACTGGACTCACAGGAGAGGTTCAAATCATAGAAAGTTAGAGTGTCAGGCCTCTTGTACTTAAGTCGCTATTTTGCCTTTTGTATTTAATTCGGATGCAATTTCTGTGTTTCATCGTCAATAAGAAGGTCCAAGGGATACAGTAAACCTGAAGTGAAGCAGCGGAATCTAAACCTGGACTCACAGGAGAGGTTCAAATCATAGAAAGTGAGAGTGTCAGTCCTCTTGCACATAAGTCTGCATTGTGCCTTTTGTATTAACTTCGGATGCAATTTCTGTTTTTCATCGTCAATAAGACGGTCCAAGGGATACAGTAAACCTGAAGTGAGGCATCGGAATCTAAAACTGTACTCACAGGAGAGGTTCAAATCATAGAAAGTTAGAGTGTCAGTCCTCTTGTCCTTAAGTCGGCACTGTGCCTTTTGTATTAAATTCGGATGCAATATCTGTGTTTCATCGTCTATTAGAAGTTCCAAGGGATACAGTGAACCCGAAGCAAAGCATCGGAATCTAAAACTGGACTCACAGGTGAGGTTCAAATCATAGAAAGTTAGAGTGTCGGTCCTCCTGTACTTCAGTCGGCATTGTGCCTTTTGTATAAAATTCGGATGCAATTTCTGTGTTTCATCGTCAATAAGAAGTTCCAACGGATACAGTAAACCTAAAGTGAAGCATCGGAATCTAAAACAGGACTCACAGGAGAGGTTCAAATCATAGAAAGTTAGAGTGTCAGTCCTCTAGTACTTAAGTCGGCATTGTGCCTTTTGTATTATATTCGGATGCAATTTCTGTGTTTTATCGTCAATAAGAAGGTACAAGGTATACAGTAAATCTGCAGTGAAGCATGGGAATCTAAAACTGGACTCACAGGAGAGGTTCAAATCATAGAATGTTAGAGTGTCAGTCTTCTTGTACTTAAGTCAGCATTGTGCCTTTTGTATTAAATTCAGATGCAATTTCTGTGTTTCATCGTCAGTAAGAAGGTCCAAGGGATACAGTATACCTGAAGTGAAGCATCGTAACCTAAAACTGGACTCACAGGAGAGATTCAAATCACAGAAAGTTAGAGTGTCAGTCCTCTTGTACTTAAGCCGGCATTGTGCCTTTTGTATTAAATTCGGATGCAATTTCTGTATTTCATCGTCAACAAGAAGGTCCAACGGATACAGTAACCCTGAAGTGAAGCATCGGAATCTAAAACTGGACTCACAGGAGAGGTTCAAATCGTAGAAAGTTAGAGTGTCAGGCCTCTTGTACTTAAGTCGGTATTGTGCCTTTTTTATTAAATTCGGATGCAATTTCTGTGTTTAATCGTCAATAAGAAGGTCCAAGGGATACTGTAAACCTGAAGTGAAGCAGCGGAGTCTAAATCTGGACTCACAGGAGAGGTTCAAATCATAGAAAGTGAGAGTGTCAGTCCTCTTGCACTTAAGTTGGCATTGTGCCTTTTGTATTAGATTCGGATGCAATTTCTGTGTTTCAACGTCAATAAGAATGTCCAAGGGATACAGTAAACCTGAAGTGAAGCATCGGAATCTAAAACTGTACTCACAGGAGAGGTTCAAATCATAGAAAGTTAGAGTGTCAGTCCTCTTGTACTTAAGTCGGCATTGTGCCTTCTCGTATTAATTTCGGATTCAAATTCTGTGTTTCATTGTCAATAAGAAGTTCCAAGGGATACAGTAAACCTTATGTGAAGCATCGGAATATAAAACTGGACACACAGGAGAGGTTCAAATCATAGGTTGTTAGAGTGTCAGGCCTCTTGTACTTAAGTTGGCATTGTGGCTTTTGTATTAAATTCGGATGCAATTTCTGTGTTTCAACGTCAATAAGAAGGTCCAAGGGATACAGTAAACCTGAAGTGAAGCATCGGAATCTAAAACTGGACTCACAGGAGAGGTTCAAATCATAGAAAGTTAGAGTGTCAGTCCTCTTGTCCTTAAGTCGGCATTGTGCCTTTTGTAGTAGATTCGGATGCAATTTCTGTGTTTCATCGTCAATAAGAACGTCCAAGGGATACAGTAAACCTGAAGTGAGGCAGCGGAATCTGAAACTGGACTCACAGGAGAGGTTCAAATCATAGAAAGTGAGAGTGTCAGTCCTCTTGTACTTAAGTCGGCATTGTGCCTTTTGTATTAAATTCGGATGCAATTTCTGCGCTTCATCGTCAATAAGAAGGTCTAAGGTATACAGTAAACCTGAAGAGTAGCATCGGAATCTAAAACTGGAATCACAGGAGAGGTTTAAATCATAGAAAGTTAGAGTGTGAGTCCGCTTGTACTTAAGTCGGCATTGTGCCTTTTGTATTAAATTCGGATGAAATTTCTGTGTTTCATCGTCAATAAGAAGGTCCAAGGTATACAGTAGACCTGAAGTGTAGAATCGGAATCTAAAACTGGACCCACAGGAGAGGTTCAAATCATAGAAAGTTAGAGTGTCAGTCCTCTTGTACTTAAGTCGGCATTGTGCCTTTTTTATTAAATTCGGATGCAATTTCTGTGCTTTATCGTCAATAAGAAGGTCCAAGGTATACAGTAAACCTGATGTACAGCATCGGAATCTAAAACTGGACTCACAGGAGAGGTTTAAATCATAGAAAGTTAGAGTGTGAGTCCTCTTGTACTTAAGTCGGCATTGTGCCTTTTGTACTGAATTCGGATGCAGTTTCTGTGCTTCATCGTCAACAAGAAGGTCCAAGGTATACAGTAAACCTGAAGTGAAGCTTCGGTATCTAAAACTGGACTCGCAGGAGAGGTTCAAATCATAGAAAGTTAGAGTGTCAATCCTCTTGTACTTCAGTCGGCATTGTGCCTTTTGTATTAAATTCGGATCCAATTTCTGTGTTTCACCGTCAATAAGAGGGTCCAAGGTATACTGTTAAACTGAGGTGAAGCATTGGGATCTAAAACTGGACTCACAGGAGAGGTTCAAATCATAGAAAGTTAGAGTGTCTGTCCTCTTGAACTTAAGTCGGCATTGTGCCCTTTGTATTAAATTCGTATGCGATTTCTGTGTTTCATCGTAAATAAGTGGGTCGAAGGGATACAGTAAACCTGAAGTGAAGCATCTGAATATAAAACTGGATACACAGGTGAGGTTCAAATCAAAGAAAGTTAGAGTGTCAGTCCTCTTGTACTTAAGTCGGCATTGTGCCTTTTGAATTTAATTCCGATGCAATTTCTGTATTTCATCGTCAATAAGAAGTTCCAAGGTATACAGTAAAACTGAAGTGAAGCATCGGATTCTAAAACTGGACTCACAGGAGAGGATCAAATCATAGATAGTTAGAGAGTCAGTCCTCTTGGACTTAAGTCGGCATTGTGCTCTTGTATTAAATTCGGATGCAATATCTATGTCTCATCGTCAATAAGAAGGTCCAAGGGATACAGTAAACCTGAAGTGAAACATCGAAATCTAAAACTGGACTCACAGGAGAGGTTTAAATAATATTAAGTCAGAGTGTCAGTCCTTTTGTACTTAGGTCGGCATTATGCCTTTTGTATTAATTTCGGATGCAATATCTGTGTTTCAACGTCAATAAGAAAATCCAAGGTATACAGTAAACCTGAAGTGAAGCATCGGAATCTACAACTGGACTCACAGGAGAGGATCATATCATAGAAAGTTAGAGTGTCAGTCCTCTTGTACTTAAGTCAGCATTGTGCCTTTTGTATTAAATTCGGATGCAATTTCTGTGTTTCATCGTCAATAAGAAGGTCCAAGGGATACAGTAAACAAGAATTGAAGCATCGGAATCTAAACTGGTCTCACAGGAGAGGTTCAAATCATAGAAAGTGAGAGTGTCTGTCCTCTTGTACTTAGGTCGGCATTGTGCCTTTTGTATTAAATTCGGATGCAATTTCTGTGTTTCATCGTCAATAAGAAGGTCCAAGGTATACAGTAATTCTGTCGTGAAGCATCGGCATCTAAAACTGGACTCACTGGACAGGTTCAAATCATAGAAAGTTAGTGTGTCAGTCCTCTTGTACTTAAGTCGGAATTGTGACTTTTGTATTAAATTCGGAGCAATTTCTATGTTTCATCGTCAATAAGAAGGTCCACGGTATACAGTAAACTTGAAGTGAAGCATCGGGATCTAAAACTGGACTAACAGGAGAGGTTCATATCATAGAAAGTTAGAGCGTCAGTCCTCTTGTACTTAAGTCGGCTTTGTGCCTTTTGTATTAAATTCGGATGCAATTTCTGCACTTCATCGTCAATAAGAAGGTCTAAGGTATACAGTAAACCTGAAGTGTAGCATCGGAATCTAAAACTGGACTCACAGGAGAGGTTTAAATCATAGGAAGTTAGAGTGTGAGTCCGCTTGTACTTAAGTCGGCATTGTGCCTTTTGTATAAAATTTGGATGCAATTTCTATGTTTCATCGTCAATAAGAATGTCCTAGGTATACTTGAAACCGGAAGTGAATCATCGGAATCTGAAACTGGACTCACAGGAGACGTTCAAATCATAGAAAGTTAGAGTGTGATTCCTCTTGTACTTAAGTCGGCATTGTGCTTTTTGTATTAAATTCGGATGCAGTTTCTGTGCTTCATCGTCAATAAGAAGGTTCCAGGTATACAGTAAACCTGAAGTGAAGCATTGGCATCTAAAACTGGACTCGCAGGAGAGGTTCAAATCACAGAAAGTAAGAGTGTCAGTCCTCTTGTACTTAAGTCGGCATTGTGCCATTTGTATTAAATTCGGATCCAATTTCTGTGTTTCATCGTCAATAAGAAGGTCCAAGGTATACTGTTAAACTGAAGTGAAGCATCGGGATCTAAAACTGGACTCACTGGAGAGGTTCAAATCATAGAAAGTTAGAGTGTCAGTCCACTTGTACTTAAGTCGGCATTGTGCCTTTTGTATTAGATTCGGATGCAATATCTGTGTTTTATCGTCATTTACAAGGTCCAAGGGATACAGAAAACCTGATGTGAAGCATCGGAATCTAAAACTGGACTCACAGGAGAGTTTCAAATCATAGAAAGTTAGAGTGTCAGTCCTCTTATGCTTAAGTCGGCATTGTACCTTTTGTATTAAATTCGTATGCAATTTCTGTGTTTCATCGTCAATAAGAAGGTCCAAGGGATACAGTAAACCTGAAGTGAAGCATCTGAAAGTAAAACTGGACTCACTGGAGAGGTCCAAATCATAGAAAGTTAGAAAGTCAGTCCTCTTGTACTTAAGTCGGCATTGTGCCTTTTGTATTAAATTCGGATGCAATTTCCGTGTTTCATCGTCAATAAGAAGGTCCAAGGGATACAGCAAGCCTGAAGTGAAGCATCGGAATCTAAAACTGGACTCACAGGAGAGGTCTAAATCATAGAAAGTGAGAGTGTCAGTCCTCTTGTACTTAGGTGGGCATTGTGCTTTTGTATTAAATTCAGATGCAATATCTATGTTTCATCGTCAATAAGAAGGTCCAAGGGATACAGTAACTCTGAAGTTAAGCATCGGCATGTAAAAGTGGACTCACAGGAGAGGTTGAAATCATAGAACGATTGTGTGTCTGTCCTCTTGTACTTAAGTCGGAATTGTGACTTTTGTATTAAATTCGGGGCAATTTCTATGTTTCATCGTCAATAAGAAGGTCCACGGTATACATTAAACCTGAAGTGAAGCATCGGGATCTAAAACTGGACTAACAGGAGTGGTTCAAATCTTAGAAAGTTAGAGTGTCAGTCCTCTTGTACTTAAGTTGGCATTGTGCCTTTTTTATTAAATTCGGATGCAATTTCTGTGTTTCATCGTCAAGAAGAGGATCCAAGGGATACAATAAACCTGAAGTGAAGCAGCGGAATCTAAAACTGGACTCAGAGGATAGGTTCAAATCATAGAAAGTGAGAGTGTCAGTACTCTTGTACTTAAGTCGGCATTGTGCCTTTTGTATTAAATTCGGAGACAATATCTGTGTTTCATCGTCAATAAGAAGGTCCAAGGGATACAGTGAACCTGAAGTGAAGCATCGGAATCAAAACTGGACTCAAAGGAGAGGTTCAAATCATAGAAAGTTAGAGTGTAAGTCCTCTTGTACTTAAGTCGGCATTGTGCCTTTTGTATTAAGTTCAGATGCAATTTCTGCGCTTCATCGTCAATAAGAAGGTCTAAGGTATACATTAAACCTGAAGTGTAGCATCGGAATCTTAAACTGGACTCACAGGAGAGGTTTAAATCATAGAAAGTTAGAGTGTGAGTCCTCTTGTACTTAAGTCGGCATTGTGCCTTTTGATTTAAATTCGGATCCAATTTCTGTGTTTCATCGTCAATAAGAGCGTCCAAGTTATACTGTTAAACTGAAGTGAAGCAGCGGGATCTAAAACTATACTCACAGGAGAGGTCGATATCATTGATAGTGAGAGTGTCAGTCCTCTTGTACTTAGGTCGGCATTGTGCTTTTGTATTAAATTCGGATGCAATATCTATGTTTCAACGTCAATAAGAAGGTCCAAGGGATACAATTAACCTGAAGTGAAACATCGTAATCTAAAACTGGACTCACAGGAGAGGTTAAAATCATAGAAAGGCAGAGTGTCAGTCCTCTTGAACTTAGGTCGGCATTATGCCTTTTGTATTAAATTCGGATGCAATATCTGTGTTTCAACGTCAAAAAGAAAATCCAAAGTATACAGTAAACCTGAAGTGAAGCAGCGGAATCTAAAACCGGGCTTACAGGAGAGGTTCAAAACATAGAAATTTAGAGTGTCAGTCCTCATGTACTTAAGTCGGCATTGTGCTTTTTTATTAAATTCGGATGCAATTTCTGTGTTTCATCGTCAATAAGAAGGTCCAAGGGATACAGTAAACCTGAAGTGAAGCATCGGTTTCAAAAACTGGACCCACAGGAGAGGTTCAAATCATAGAAAGTTAGAGTTTTTTCCTCCAGTACTTAAGTCGGCATTGTGCGTTCTGTATTAAATTCGGATTCAATTTCTGCGTTTCATCGTCAATAAGAAGGTCCAAGGGATACAGTAGACCTGAAGTGAAGCATCGGAATTCTTAAACTGGACTCACAGGAGAGGTTCAAGTCATAGAAAGTTAGAGTGTCAGTCCTCTTATACTTAAGTCGGTATTGTGCATTTTGTATTAAATTCGGATGCAATTTCTGTGTTTCATCGTCAATAAGCAGGTCCAAGGTATACAGTAAACCTGGAGTGAAGCATCGGAATCTAAAACTGGACTCACAGGAGAGGTTCAAATCATAGAATGTTAGAGTGTCTGTCCTCTTGTACTTAAGTCGGCATTGTGCCTTTTGTAATAAATTCGGATGCAATTTGTGTGTTTCATCGTCAATAAGAAGGTCCAAGGGATACAGTATACCTGAAGTGAAGCATCGGAATCTTAAACTGGACTCACATGAGAGGTTCAATTCATAGAAAGTTGAAGTGTCAGTCCTCTTGCACGTAAGTCGGCATTGTGCCTTTTGTATTAAATTCGGATACAATTTCTGTGTTTCATCGTCAATAAGAAGGTCCAAGGGATACATTGAACCCGAAGTGAAGCATCGGAATCTAAAACTGGATTCACAGAAGAGGTTCAAATCATATAAAAGTTAGAGTGTCAGTCCTCTTGTACTTAAGTCGGCCCTGTGCCTTTTGTATTAAATTCGGATGCAATTTCTGTGTTTCATCGTCAATAAGAATGTCCAAGGTATAATGTAAACCTGAAGTGAAGCATCGGAATCTGAAACTAGACTCACAGGAGAAGTTCACATCATAGAAAGTTAGAGTGTCAGTCGTCGTGAACTTAAGTCGGGATTGTGCCTTTTGTATTAAATTCAAATGCAATTTCTGTGTTTCATCGTCAATAAGAAGGTCCAAGGTATACAGTAAAACTGAAGTGAAGCATCGGGATCTAAAACTGGACTCTGAGGAGAGGTTCAAATCATAGAAAGTGACAGTGTCAGTCCTCTTGTACTTAAGTCGGCATTGTTCCTTTTGTATTAAATTCCGATGCAATTTCTGTGTTTCATCGTCAATAATAAGGTCCAAGGTATACAGTAAACCAGAAGTGAAGCATCGGCATCTAAAACTGGACTCACAGGAGAGGTTCAAATCATAAAAAGTTTGTGTGTCAGTCCTCTTGTACTTAAGTCGGCATTGTGAGTTTTGTATTAAATTCGGGGCAATTTCTATGTTTCATCGTCAATACGAAGGTCCACGGTATACAGTAAACCTGAAGTGAAGCATCGGGATCTAAAACTGGACTCACAGGAGAGATTCAAATCATAGAAAGTTAGAGTGTCAGTTCCCTTGTACTTAAGTCGGCATTGTGCCTTTTGTATTAAATTCGGATGCAACTTCTGTGTTTCATCGTCAATACGAAGGTCCAGGGTATACAGTAAACCTGAAGTGCAGTATCGGAATCTAAAACTAAACTCACAGGAGAGGTTGAAATCATAGAAAGTTAGAGTGTGAGTCCTCTTGTACTTAAGTCGGCATTGTGCCTTTTGATTTAAATTTGGATTCAATTTCTGTGTTTCATCGTCAATAAGAGCGTCCAAGGTATACTGTTAAACTGAAGTGAAGCAGCGGGATCTAAAACTGGACTCACAGGAGAGGTTCAAATCATAGAAAGTTAGAGTGTCTGTCTTCTTGTACTTAAGTCGGCATTGTGCCTTTTCTATTAAATTCGGATGCAATTTCCGTGTTTCATCGTCAATAAGAATGTCCAAGGGATACAGTAAACCTGAAGTGAAGCATCGGAAATAAAAAACTGGACTCACAGGAGAGGTCGATATCATAGATAGTGAGAGTGTCAGTCCTCTTGTACTTAGGTCGGCATTGTGCTTTTGTATTAAATGCGGATGCAATATCTATGTTTCATCGTCAATAAGAAGGTCCAAGGGATAGAGTTAACCAGAAGTGAAACATCGTAATCTAAAACTGGACTCACAGGAGAGGTTTAAATCATAGAAAGTCAGAGTGTCAGTTCTCTAGAACTTAGGTCGGCATTATGCCTTTTGTATTAAATTCGGATGCAATATCTGTGTTTCAACGTCAATAAGAAAATCCAAGGTATACAGTAAACCTGAAGTGAAGCATCGGAATCTACAACTGGATTCACAGGAGAGGTTCAGATCATAGGAAGTTAGAGTGTCAGTCCTCTTGTACTTCAGTCAGCATTGTGCCTTTTGTATTAAATTCGGTTGCAATATCTGTGTTTCATCGTCAATAAGAAGGTCCAAGCGATACAGTAAACCTGAAGTGAAGCATCGGAATCTAAACTGGACTCACAGGAGAGGTTTAAATCATAGATAGTGAGAGTTTCTGTCCTCTTGTACATAAGTAGACATTGTGCCTTTTGTTTTAAATTCGGATGCAAGTTCTGTGTTTCATCGTCAATAAGAAGGTCCAAGGTATACAGTAAACCAGAAGTGAAGCATCGTCATCTAAAACTGGACTCACAGGAGAGGTTCAAATCATAAAAAGTTAGTGTGTCAGTCCACTTGTACTTAAGTCGGCATTGTGACTTTTGTATTAAATTCAGGGCAATTTCTATGTTTCATCGTCAATAAGAAGGTCCACGGTATACAGTAAACCTGAAGTGAGGCATCGGGATCTAAAACTGGACTCACACGAGAGGTTCAAATCATAGAAAGTAAGAGTGTCAGTCCTCTTGTACTTAAGTCGGCATTATGCGTTTTTTATTAAATTCGGATGTAATTTCTGCGTTTCATCGTCAAAGAGAGGGACCAAGGGATACAGTAAACCTAAAGTGAAGCAGCGGAATCTAAAATTGGGCTTACAGGAGAGGTTCAAATCAGAGAAATATATAGCGTCAGTCCTCATGTACTTAAGTCGGCATTGTGCTTTTTTATTAAATTCGGATGCAATTTCTGTGTTTCATCGTCGATAAGAAGGTCCAAGGGATACAGTAAACCTGAAGTGAAGCATCGGATTCAAAAACTGGACCCACAAAAGAGGTTCAAATCATAGAAAGTTAGAGTTTTATTCCTCCAGTACGTAAGTCGGCATTGTGCCTTTTGTATTAAATTCGGATTCAATTTCTGCGTTTCATCGTCAATAAGAAGGTCCAAGGGATACAGTAAACGTGAAGTGAAGCATCGGAATTCTTAAACTGGACTCACAGGAGAGGTTCAAATCATAGAAAGTTAGAGTGTCAGTCCTCTTATACTTAAGTCGGTATTGTGGATTTTGTATTAAATTCGGATGCAATTTCTGTGTTTCATCGTCAATAAGAAGGTCCAAGGGATACAGTATACCAGAAGTGAAGCATCGTAACCTAAAACTGGACTCAAAGGAGAGATTCAAATCACAGAAAGTTAGGGTGTCAGCCTCTTGTACTTAAGCCGGCATTGTGACTTTTGTATTAAATTCGGATGCAATTTCTGTATTTCATCGTCAATAAGAAGGTCCAATGGATACAGTAAACCTGAAGTGAAGCACCGGAATCTAAAACTGGACTCACAGGAGAGGTTCAAATCATAGAAAGTTAGAGTGTCAGGCCTCTTGTACTTAAGTTGGCATTGTGCCTTTTGTATTAAATTCGGATGCAATTTCTGTGTTTCATCGTTAATAAGAAGGTCCAAGAGATACAGTAAACCTGAAGTGAGGCAGCGGAATCTAAAACTGTACTCACAGGAGAGGTTCAAATCATAGAAAGTTAGAGTGTCAGTCCTCCTGTACTTAAGTCGGCATTGTGCCTTTTGTATTAAATTCAAATGCAAACTCTGTGTTTCATTGTCAATAAGAAGGTCCAAGGTATACAGTAAACCTGAAGTGTAGTATCGGAATCTAATACTGGACTCACAGGAGAGGTTTAAATCATAGAAAGTTAGAGTGTGAGTCCGCTTCTGCTTAAGTCGGCATTGTGCCTTTTGTATTAAATTCGGATCCAATTTCTGTGTTTCATCGTCAATAAGAAGGTCCAAGGTATACAGTAAAACTGAAGTGAAGCATCGGAATGTAAAATTGGACTCACAGGAGAAGTTCAAATCATAGAAAGTTAGAGTGTCAGTCCACTTGTACTTAAGTCGGCATTGTGCCTTTTGTATTAAATTCGGATCCAATTTCTGTGTTTCATCGTCAATAAGAAGGTCCAAGGTATACAGTAAAACTGAATTGAAGCATCGGAATCTAAAATTGGACTCACAGGAGAGGTTCAAATCATAGAAAGTTAGAGTGTCAGTCCACTTGTACTTAAGTCGGCACTGTGCCTTTTGTATTAAATTCAGATGCAATTTCTGTGTTTCATCGTCCAAAAGGATGTCCAAGGTATACAGTAAACCTGAAGTGAAGCATCGGCATCTAAAACTCTACTCACAGGAGAGGTTCAAATCATAGAAAGTTAGAGTGTCAGGCCTCTTGTACTTAAGTCGCCATTGTGCCTTTTGTATTAAATTCGGATGCAATTTCTGTGTTTCATCGTCAATAAGAAGGTCCAAGGTATACAGTAAACCTGAAGTGAAGCATGGGAATCTAAAACTGGACTCACAGGAGAGGTTCAAATAATAGAATGTTAGAGTGTCAGTCCTCTTGTACTTAAGTCGGCATTGTGCCTTTTGTATTTAATTCGTATGCAATTTCTGTGTTTCATCGTCAATAAGAAGGAGCAAGAGATACAGTAAACCTGAAGTGAAGCATCGGAATCTAAAACTGGACTCACAGGAGAGGTTCAAATCATAGAAAGTTAGAGTGTCAGGCCTCTTGTACTTAAGTCGCCATTTTGCCTTTTGTATTAAATTCGGATGCAATTTCTGTGTTTCAACGTCAATAAGAAGGTCCAAGGGATACAGTAACCCTGAAGTGAAGCAGCGGAATCTAAACCTGGACTCACAGGAGAGGTTCAAATCATAGAAAGTGAGAGTGTCAGTCCTCTTGCACAGAAGTCTGCATTGTGCCTTTTGTATTAACTTCGGATGCAATTTCTGTTTTTCATCGTCAATAAGACGGTCCAAGGGATACAGTAAACCTGAAGTGAGGCATCGGAATCTAAAACTGTACTCACAGGAGAGGTTCAAATCATAGAAAGTTAGAGTGTCAGTCCTCTTGTCCTTAAGTCGGCACTGTGCCTTTTGTATTAAATTCGGATGCAATTTCTGTGTTTCATCGTCAATAAGAAGTTCCAAGGGATACAGTGAACCCGAAGCAAAGCATCGGAATCTAAAACTGGACTCACAGGTGAGGTTCAAATCATAGAAAGTTAGAGTGTCAGTCCTCCTGTACTTCAGTCGGCATTGTGCCTTTTGTATTAAATTCGGATGCAATTTCTGTGTTTCATCGTCAATAAGAAGTTCCAACGGATACAGTAAACCTAAAGTGAAGCATCGGAATCTAAAACAGGACTCACAGGAGAGGTTCAAATCATAGAAAGTTAGAGTGTCAGTCCTCTAGTACTTAAGTCGGCATTGTGCCTTTTGTATTAAATTCGGATGCAATTTCTGTGTTTCATCGTCAATAGGAAGGTACGAGGTATACAGTAAACCTGAAGTGAAGCATGGGAATCTAAAACTGGACTCACAGGAGAGGTACAAATCATAGAATGTTAGAGTGTCAGTCTTCTTGTACTTAAGTCAGCATTGTGCCTTTTGTATTAAATTCGGATGCAATTTCTGTGTTTCATCGTCAGTAGGAAGGTTTAAGGGATACAGTATACCTGAAGTGAAGCATCGTAACCTAAAACTGGACTCACAGGAGAGATTCAAGTCACAGAAAGTTAGAGTGTCAGTCCTCTTGTACTTAAGCCGGCATTGTGCCTTTTGTATTAAATTCGGATGCAATTTCTGTATTTCATCGTCAATAAGAAGGTCCAACGGATACAGTAAACTTGAAGTGAAGCATCGGAATCTAATACTGGACTCACAGGAGAGGTTTAAATCATAGAAAGTTAAGTGAGAGTCCGCTTCTACTTAAGTCGGCATTGTACCTTTTGTAATAAATTTAAATGCAATTTCTGTGTTTCATCGTCAATAAGAAGGTCCAAGGTATACAGTAAACCTGAAGTGTAGTATCGGAATCTAATACTGGACTCACAGGAGAGGTTTAAATCATAGAAAGTTAGAGTGAGAGTCCGCTTCTACTTAAGTCGGCATTGTGCCTTTTGTATTAAATTCGGATGAAATTTCTGTGTTTCATCGTCAATAAGAAGATCCAAGGCATGCAGTAAACCTGAAGTGAAGCACCGGCATGTAAAACTGGAATCGCAGGAGAGGTTCAAGTCATAGAAAGTTAATGTGTCAATCCTCTTGTACTTAAGTCGGCATTGTGCCTTTTGTATTAAATTCGGATGCAATTTCTGTTTTTCATCGTCAATAAGACGGTCCAAGGGATACAGTAAACCTGAAGTGAGGCATCGGAATCTAAAACTGTACTCACAGGAGAGGTTCAAATCATAGAAAGTTAGAGTGTCAGGCCTCTTGTACTTAAGTCGCCATTGTGCCTTTTGTATTAAATTCGGATGCAATTTCTGTGTTTCATCGTCAATAAGAAGGTCCAAGGTATACAGTAAACCTGAAGTGAAGCATGGGAATCTAAAACTGGACTCACAGGAGAGGTTCAAATAATAGAATGTTAGAGTGTCAGTCCTCTTGTACTTAAGTCGGCATTGTGCCTTTTGTATTTAATTCGTATGCAATTTCTGTGTTTCATCGTCAATAAGAAGGAGCAAGAGATACAGTAAACCTGAAGTGAAGCATCGGAATCTAAAACTGGACTCACAGGAGAGGTTCAAATCATAGAAAGTTAGAGTGTCAGGCCTCTTGTACTTAAGTCGCCATTTTGCCTTTTGTATTAAATTCGGATGCAATTTCTGTGTTTCATCGTCAATAAGAAGGTCCAAGGGATACAGTAACCCTGAAGTGAAGCAGCGGAATCTAAACCTGGACTCACAGGAGAGGTTCAAATCATAGAAAGTGAGAGTGTCAGTCCTCTTGCACATAAGTCTGCATTGTGCCTTTTGTATTAACTTCGGATGCAATTTCTGTTTTTCATCGTCAATAAGACGGTCCAAGGGATACAGTAAACCTGAAGTGAGGCATCGGAATCTAAAACTGTACTCACAGGAGAGGTTCAAATCATAGAAAATTAGAGTGTCAGTCCTCTTGTCCTTAAGTCGGCACTGTGCCTTTTGTATTAAATTCGGATGCAATTTCTGTGTTTCATCGACAATAGGAAGGTACGAGGTATACAGTAAACCTGAAGTGAAGCATGGGAATCTAAAACTGGACTCACAGGAGAGGTTCAAATCATAGAATGTTAGAGTGTCAGTCTTCTTGTACTTATGTCAGCATTGTGCCCTTTGTATTAAATTCGGATGCAATTTCTGTGTTTCATCGTGAGTAAGAAGGTTTAAGGGATACAGTATACCTGAAGTGAAGCATCGTAACCTAAAACTGGACTCACAGGAGAGATTCAAGTCACAGAAAGTTAGAGTGTCAGTCCTCTTGTACTTAAGCCGGCATTGTGCCTTTTGTATTAAATTCGGATGCAATTTCTGTATTTCATCGTCAATAAGAAGGTCCAACGGATACAGTAAACTTGAAGTGAAGCATCGGAATCTAATACTGGACTCACAGGAGAGGTTTAAATCATAGAAAGTTAGAGTGAGAGTCCGCTTCTACTTAAGTCGGCATTGTACCTTTTGTAATAAATTTAAATGCAATTTCTGTGTTTCATCGTCAATAAGAAGGTCCAAGGTATACAGTAAACCTGAAGTGTAGTATCGGAATCTAATACTGGACTCACAGGAGAGGTTTAAATCATAGAAAGTTAGAGTGAGAGTCCGCTTCTACTTAAGTCGGCATTGTGCCTTTTGTATTAAATTCGGATGAAATTTTTGTGTTTCATCGTCAATAAGAAGATCCAAGGCATGCAGTAAACCTGAAGTGAAGCACCGGCATGTAAAACTGGACTCGCAGGAGAGGTTCAAGTCATAGAAAGTTAATGTGTCAATCCTCTTGTACTTAAGTCGGCATTGTGCCTTTTGTATTAAATTTGGATCCAATTTCTGTGTTTCATCGTCAATAAGAAGGTCCAAGGTATACAGTGAACCTGAAGTGAGGCATCGGAATCTAAAAGTGGACTCACAGGAGGGGTTCAAATCTTTGAATGTTAGAGCGTCAGTCCTCTTGTACTTAAGTCGGCATTGTGCCTTTTGTATTAATTTCGGATGCAATTTCTTTGTTTCATCGTCAATAAGAAGTTCCAAGGGATACAGTAAACCTGAAGTGAAGCATCGGAATCTAAAACTGGACTCACAGGAGAGGTTCAGATCATAGAAAGTTAAAGTGTCAGTCCTCTTGTACTTAAGTCGGCATTGTGCCTTTTGTATTAAATTCGGATGCCATTTCAGTGTTTCATCGTCAATAAGAAGGTCCAAGGTAAACAGTAAACCTGAAGTGAAGCATTGGAATCTAAGACTGGACTCACACGAGAGGTTCAAATCAAAGAAAGTTAGAGTGTCAATCTACTTGTACTTAAGTCTGCATTGTGCCTTTTGTATTAAATTCAAATGCAATTTCTGTGTTTCATCGTCAATAAGAAGGTCCAAGGTATACAGTACTCCTGAAGTGTAGTATCGGAATCTAAAACTGGACTCACAGGAGAGGTTCAAATCATAGAAAGTTAGAGTGTCAGTCCTCTTGCTCTTAAGTCGGCATTGTGCCTTTTGTATTAAATTCGGATCAATTTCTGTGCTTCATCGTCAATAAGAAGGTCCAAGGTATACAGTAAACCTGATGTATAGCATCGGAATCTAAAACTTGACTCACAGGAGAGGTTTAAATCATAGAAAGTTAGAGTGTGAGTCCTCTTGTACTTAGGTCGGCATTGTGCCTTTTGTACTGAATTCGGATGCAGTTTCTGTGCTTCATCGTCAACAAGAAGGTCCAAGGTATACAGTAAACCTGAAGTGAAGCTTCGGTATCAAAAACTGGACTCGCAGGAGAGGTTCAAATCATAGAAAGTTAGAGTGTCAATCCTCTTGTACTTCAGTCGGCATTGTGCTTTTTGTATTAAATTCGGATCCAATTTCAGTGTTTCACCGTCAATAAGAAAGTCCAAGGTATACTGTCAAACTGAGGTGAAGCATTGGAATCTAAAACTGGACTCACAGGAGAGGTTCAAATCATAGAAAGTTAGAGTGTCTGTCCTCTTGTACTTAAGTCGGCATTGTGCTTTTGTATTAAATTCGTATGCAATTTCTGTGTTTCATCGTCAATAAGAGGGTCCAAAGGATACAGTAAACCTGAAGTGAAGCATCTGAATATAAAACTGGACACACAGGTGAGGTTCAAATCAAAGAAAGTTAGAGTGTCAGTCCTCTTGTACTTAAGTCGGCATTGTGCGTTTCGAATTTAATTCCGATGCAATTTCTTATTTCATCGTCAATTAGAAGTTCCAAGGTATACAGTAAAACTGAAGTGAAGCATCGGATTCTAAAACTGGACTCACAGGAGAGGATCAAATCATAGATAGTTAGAGAGTCAGTCCTCTTGTACTTAAGTCGGCATTGTGCTCTTGTATTAAATTCGGATGCAATATCTATGTCTCATCGTCAATAAGAAGGTCCAAGGGATACAGTAAACCTGAAGTGAAACATCGTAATCTAAAGCTGGACTCACAGGAGAGGTTTAAATCATAGAAAGTCAGAGTGTCAGTCCTTTTGTACTTAGGTCGGCATTATGCCTTTTGTATTAATTTCGGATGCAATATCTGTGTTTCAACGTCAATAAGAAAATCCAAGGTATACAGTAAACCTGAAGAGAAGCATCGGAATCTACAACTGGACTCGCAGGAGAGGTTCATATCATAGAAAGTTAGAGTGTCAGTCCTCTTGTACTTAAGTCAGCATTGTGCCTTTTGTAATAAATTCGGATGCAATTTCTGTGTTTCATCGTCAATAAGAAGTTCCAAGGGATACAGTGAACCCGAAGCAAAGCATCGGAATCTAAAACTGGACTCACAGGTGAGGTTCAAATCATAGAAAGTTAGAGTGTCAGTCCTCCTGTACTTCAGTCGGCATTGTGCCTTTTGTATTAAATTCGGATGCAATTTCTGTGTTTCATCGTCAATAAGAAGTTCCAACGGATACAGTAAACCTAAAGTGAAGCATCGGAATCTAAAACAGGACTCACAGGAGAGGTTCAAATCATAGAAAGTTAGAGTGTCAGTCATCTAGTACTTAAGTCGGCATTGTGCCTTTTGTATTAAATTCGGATGCAATTTCTGTGTTTCATCGTCAATAGGAAGGTACGAGGTATACAGTAAACCTGAAGTGAAGCATGGGAATCTAAAACTGGACTCACAGGAGAGGTTCAAATCATAGAATGTTAGAGTGTCAGTCTTCTTGTACTTATGTCAGCATTGTGCCTTTTGTATTAAATTCGGATGCAATTTCTGTGTTTCATCGTGAGTAAGAAGGTTTAAGGGATACAGTATACCTGAAGTGAAGCATCGTAACCTAAAACTGGACTCACAGGAGAGATTCAAGTCACAGAAAGTTAGAGTGTCAGTCCTCTTGTACTTAAGCCGGCATTGTGCCTTTTGTATTAAATTCGGATGCAATTTCTGTAT
Organism: Schistocerca americana; assembly: GCF_021461395.2. NCBI lineage: Eukaryota > Metazoa > Arthropoda > Insecta > Orthoptera > Acrididae > Schistocerca > Schistocerca americana. Next base: position 19,026,942 of record NC_060126.1, on the reverse strand, counting down.
TTCATCGTCAATAAGAAGGTCCAACGGATACAGTAAACTTGAAGTGAAGCATCGGAATCTAATACTGGACTCACAGGAGAGGTTTAAATCATAGAAAGTTAGAGTGAGAGTCCGCTTCTACTTAAGTCGGCATTGTACCTTTTGTAATAAATTTAAATGCAATTTCTGTGTTTCATTGTCAATAAGAAGGTCCAAGGTATACAGTAAACCTGAAGTGTAGTATCGGAATCTAATACTGGACTCACAGGAGAGGTTTAAATCATAGAAAGTTAGAGTGAGAGTCCGCTTCTACTTAAGTCGGCATTGTGCCTTTTGTATTAAATTCGGATGAAATTTTTGTGTTTCATCGTCAATAAGAAGATCCAAGGCATGCAGTAAACCTGAAGTGAAGCACCGGCATGTAAAACTGGACTCGCAGGAGAGGTTCAAGTCATAGAAAGTTAATGTGTCAATCCTCTTGTACTTAAGTCGGCATTGTGCCTTTTGTATTAAATTTGGATCCAATTTCTGTGTTTCATCGTCAATAAGAAGGTCCAAGGTATACAGTGAACCTGAAGTGAGGCATCGGAATCTAAAAGTGGACTCACAGGAGGGGTTCAAATCTTTGAATGTTAGAGCGTCAGTCCTCTTGTACTTAAGTCGGCATTGTGCCTTTTGTATTAATTTCGGATGCAATTTCTTTGTTTCATCGTCAATAAGAAGTTCCAAGGGATACAGTAAACCTGAAGTGAAGCATCGGAATCTAAAACTGGACTCACAGGAGACGTTCAGATCATAGAAAGTTAAAGTGTCAGTCCTCTTGTACTTAAGTCGGCATTGTGCCTTTTGTATTAAATTCGGATGCCATTTCAGTGTTTCATCGTCAATAAGAAGGTCCAAGGTAAACAGTAAACCTGAAGTGAAGCATTGGAATCTAAGACTGGACTCACACGAGAGGTTCAAATCAAAGAAAGTTAGAGTGTCAATCTACTTGTACTTAAGTCTGCATTGTGCCTTTTGTATTAAATTCAAATGCAATTTCTGTGTTTCATCGTCAATAAGAAGGTCCAAGGTATACAGTACTCCTGAAGTGTAGTATCGGAATCTAAAACTGGACTCACAGGAGAGGTTCAAATCATAGAAAGTTAGAGTGTCAGTCCTCTTGCTCTTAAGTCGGCATTGTGCCTTTTGTATTAAATTCGGATCAATTTCTGTGCTTCATCGTCAATAAGAAGGTCCAAGGTATACAGTAAACCTGATGTATAGCATCGGAATCTAAAACTTGACTCACAGGAGAGGTTTAAATCATAGAAAGTTAGAGTGTGAGTCCTCTTGTACTTAGGTCGGCATTGTGCCTTTTGTACTGAATTCGGATGCAGTTTCTGTGCTTCATCGTCAACAAGAAGGTCCAAGGTATACAGTAAACCTGAAGTGAAGCTTCGGTATCAAAAACTGGACTCGCAGGAGAGGTTCAAATCATAGAAAGTTAGAGTGTCAATCCTCTTGTACTTCAGTCGGCATTGTGCTTTTTGTATTAAATTCGGATCCAATTTCAGTGTTTCACCGTCAATAAGAAAGTCCAAGGTATACTGTCAAACTGAGGTGAAGCATTGGAATCTAAAACTGGACTCACAGGAGAGGTTCAAATCATAGAAAGTTAGAGTGTCTGTCCTCTTGTACTTAAGTCGGCATTGTGCTTTTGTATTAAATTCGTATGCAATTTCTGTGTTTCATCGTCAATAAGAGGGTCCAAAGGATACAGTAAACCTGAAGTGAAGCATCTGAATATAAAACTGGACACACAGGTGAGGTTCAAATCAAAGAAAGTTAGAGTGTCAGTCCTCTTGTACTTAAGTCGGCATTGTGCGTTTCGAATTTAATTCCGATGCAATTTCTTATTTCATCGTCAATTAGAAGTTCCAAGGTATACAGTAAAACTGAAGTGAAGCATCGGATTCTAAAACTGGACTCACAGGAGAGGATCAAATCATAGATAGTTAGAGAGTCAGTCCTCTTGTACTTAAGTCGGCATTGTGCTCTTGTATTAAATTCGGATGCAATATCTATGTCTCATCGTCAATAAGAAGGTCCAAGGGATACAGTAAACCTGAAGTGAAACATCGTAATCTAAAGCTGGACTCACAGGAGAGGTTTAAATCATAGAAAGTCAGAGTGTCAGTCCTTTTGTACTTAGGTCGGCATTATGCCTTTTGTATTAATTTCGGATGCAATATCTGTGTTTCAACGTCAATAAGAAAATCCAAGGTATACAGTAAACCTGAAGAGAAGCATCGGAATCTACAACTGGACTCGCAGGAGAGGTTCATATCATAGAAAGTTAGAGTGTCAGTCCTCTTGTACTTAAGTCAGCATTGTGCCTTTTGTAATAAATTCGGATGCAATTTCTGTGTTTCATCGTCAATAAGAAGGTCCAAGGGATACAGTAAACCAAAATTGAAGCATCGGAATCTAAACTGGTCTCACAGGAGAGGTTCAAATCATAGAAAGTGAGAGTGTCTGTCCTCTTGAACTTAAGTCGGCATTGTGCCTTTTGTATTAAATTCGGATGCAATTTCTGTGTTTCATCGTCAATAAGTAGGTCCTAGGTATACAGTAATTCTGACGTGAAGCATCGGCATCTAAAACTGGACTCACTGGAGAGGTTCAAATCATAGAAAGTTAGTGTGTCAGTCCTCTTGTACTTAAGACGGAATTGTGACTTTTGTATTAAATTCGGGGCAATTTCTATGTTTCATCGTCACTAAGAAGGTCCATGGTATACAGTAAATTTGAAGTGAAGCATCGGGATCTAAAACTGGACTAACAGGAGAGGTTCAAATCATAGAAAGTTAGAGTGTCAGTCCTCTTGTACTTAAGTCGGCATTGTGCCCTTTGTTTTAAATTCGGATGCAAATTCTGTGTTTCATCGTCAATAAGAAGGTCCAAGGGATACAGTAAACGTGAAGTGAAGCACCGTAACCTAAAACTGGACTCAAAGGAGAGGTTCAAATCATAGAAAGTTAGAGCGTCAGTCCTCTTGTACTTAAGTCGGCATTGTGCCTTTTGTATTAAATTAGGATGCAATTTCTGCGCTTCATCGTCAATAAGAAGGTCTAAGGTATACAGTAAACCTGGAGTGTAGCATCGAAATCTAAAACTGGACTCACAGGAGGGGTTTAAATCATAGAAAGTTAGAGTGTGAGTCCGCTTGTACTTAAGTCGCCATTGTGCCTTTTGTATAAAATTCGGATGCAATTTCTGTGTTTCATCGTCAATAAGAATGTCCTAGGTACACTGGAAATCTGAAGTGAATCATCGGAATCTGAAACTGGACTCACAGGAGAGGTTCAAAACATAGAAAGTTAGAGTGTGATTCCTCTTGTACTTAAGTCGGCATTGTGCTTTTTGTATTAAATTCGGATGCAGTTTCTGTGCTTCATCGTCAATAAGAAGGTCCAAGGTATACAGTAAATCTGAAGTGAAGCATTGGCATCTAAAACTGGACTCGCAGGAGAGGTTCAAATCATAGAAAGTAAGAGTGTCAGTCCTCTTGTACTTAAGTCGGCATTGTGCCATTTGTATTAAATTCGGATCCAATTTCTGTGTTTCATCGTCAATGAGAAGGTCCAAGGTATACTGTTAAACTGAAGTGAAGCATCGGGATCTAAAACTGGACTCACTGGAGAGGTTCAAATCATAGAAAGTGAGAGTGTCAGTCCTCTTGCACTTAAGTCGGCATTGTACCTCTTGTATTAAATTCGTACGCAATTTCTGTGTTTCATCGTCAATAAGAAGGTCCAAGGGATACAGTAAACCTGAAGTGAAGCATCTGAAAATAAAACTGGACTCACTGGAGAGGTTCAAATCATAGAAAGTTAGAAAGTCAGCCCTCTTGTACTTAAGTCGGCATTGTGCCTTTTGTATTAAATTCGGATGCAATTTCCGTGTTTCATCGTCAATAAGAAGGTCCAAGGGATACAGTAAGCCTGAAGTGAAGCATCGTAATCTAAAGCTGGACTCACAGGAGAGGTTTAAATCATAGAAAGTTAGAGTGTCAGTCCTCTTGTACTTAAGTTGGCATTGTGCCTTTTTTATTAAATTCGGATGCAATTTCTGTGTTTCGTCGTCAAAAAGAGGATCCAAGGGATACATTAAACCTGAAGTGAAGCAGCGGAATCTAAAACTGGACTCAGAGGAGAGGTTCAAATCATAGAAAGTGAGAGTGCCAGTACTCTTGTACTTAAGTCGGCATTGTGCCTTTTGTATTAAATTCGGACGCAATTTCTGTGTTTCATCGTCAGTAAGAAGGTCCAAGGGATACAGTGAACCTGAAGTGAAGCATCAGAATCAAAACTGGACTCAAAGGAGAGGTTCAAATCATTGAAAGTTAGAGTGTAAGTCCTCTTGTACTTAAGTCGGCATTGTGCCTTTTGTATTAAGTTCAGATGCAATTTCTGCGCTATATCGTCAATAAGAAGGTCTAAGGTATACATTAAACCTGAAGTGTAGCATCGGAATCTAAAACTGGACTCCCAGGAGAGGTTTAAATCATAGAAAGTTAGAGTGTGAGTCCTCTTGTACTTAAGTCGGCATTGTGCCTTTTGATTTAAATTCGGATCCAATATCTGTGTTTCATCGTCAATAAGAGCGTCCAAGTTATACTGTTAAACTGAAGTGAAGCAGCGGGATCTAAAACTGGACTCACAGGAGAGGTCGATATCATAGATAGTGAGAGTGTCAGTCCTCTTGTACTTAGGTCGGCATTGTGCTTTTGTATCAAATTCGGATGCAATATCTATGTTTCATCGTCAATAAGAAAGCCCAAGGGATACAGTTAACCTGAAGTGAAACATCGTAATCTAAAACTGGACTCACAGGAGAGGTTTAAATCATAGAAAGTCAGAGTGTCAGTCCTCTTGAACTTAGGTCGGCATTATGCCTTTTGTATTAAATTCGGATGCAATATCTGTGTTTCAACGTCAAAAAGAAAATCCAAGGTATACAGTAAACCTGAAGTGAAGCATCGGAAACTACAACTGGACTCACAGGAGAGGTTCAGATCATAGAAAGTTAGAGTGTCAGTCCTCTTGTACTTAAGTCAGCATTGTGCCTTATGTATTAAATTCGGATGCCATTTCTGTGTTTCATCGTCAATAAGAAGGTCCAAGCGATACAGTAAACCTGAAGTGAAGCATCGGAATTTAAACTGGACTCACACGAGAGGTTTAAATCATAGATAGTGAGAGTGTCTGTCCTCTTGTACATAAGTCAACTTTGTGCCTTTTGTATTAAATTCGGATGCAATTTCTGTGATTCATCGTCAATAAGAAGGTCCAAGGTATACAGTAAACCAGAAGTGAAGCATCGGCATCTAAAACTGGACTCACAGGAGAGGTTCAAACCTTAAAAAGTTAGTGTGTCAGTCCACTTGTACTTAAGTCGGCATTGTGACTTTTGTATTAATTTCAGGGCAATTTCTATGTTCTATCGTCAATAAGAAGGTCCACGGTATACAGTAAACCTGAAGTAAAGCATCGGGATCTAAAACTGGACTCACAGGAGAGGTTCAAATCATAGAAAGTAAGAGTGTCAGTCGTCTTGTACTTAAGTCGGGATTGTGCCTTTTGTATTAAATTCAAATGCAATTTCTGTGTTTCATCGTCAATAAGAAGGTCCAAGGTATACAGTAAAACTCAAGTGAAGCATCGGGATCTGAAACTGGACTCTGAGGAGAGGTTGAAATCATAGAAAGTGACAGTGGCAGTCCTCTTGTACTTAAGTCGGCGTTGTGCCTTTTGTATTAAATTCGAATGCAATATCTGTGTTTCATCGTAGATAATAAGGTCCAAGGTATACAGTAAACCAGAAGTGAAGCATCGGCATCTGAAACTGGACTCACAGGAGAGGTTCAAATCATAAAATGTTTGTGTGTCAGTCCTCTTGTACTTAAGTCGGCATTGTGAGTTTTGTATTTAATTCGGGGCAATTTCTATGTTTCATCGTCAATACGAAGGTCCACGGTATACAGTAAACCTGAAGTGAAGCATCGGGATCTAAAACTGGACTCACAGGAGAGATTCAAATCATAGAAATTTAGAGTGGCTGTCCTCTTGTACTTATGTCGGTATTGTGCATTTTGTATTAAATTCGGATGCAATTTCTGTGATTCATCGTCAAAAAGAGGGACCAAGGGATACAGTAAACCTGAAGTGAAGCAGCGGAATCTAAAACTGGGCTTACAGGAGAAGTTCAAATCATATAAATTTAGAGTGTCAGTCCTCATGTACTTACGGCGGCATTGTGTTTTTTATTAAATTCGGATGCAATTTCTGTGTTTCATCGTCAATAAGAAGGTCCAAGGGATACAGTAAACCTGAAGTGAAGCATCGGATTCAAAAACTGGACCCACAGGAGAGGTTCAAATCATAGAAATTTAGAGTTTTATTCCTCCAGTACTTAAGTCGGCATTGTGCCTTTTGTATTAAATTCAGTTTCAATTTCTGCGTTTCATCGTCAATAAGAAGGTCCAAGGGATACAGTAAATCTGAAGTGAAGCATCGGAATTCTTAAATTGGGCTCACAGGAGAGGTTCAAATCATAGTAAGTTAGAGTGTCAGTCCTCTTGTACTTAAGTCGGCATTGTGCCTTTTGTATTAAATTCGGATGCAATTTCTGTGCTTCATCGTCAATAAGAGCGTAAGGTATACTGTTAAAATGAAGTGAAGCAGCGGGATCTAAAACTGGACTCACAGGAGAGGTTCAAATCATAGAAAGTGACAGTGTTAGTCCTCTTGTCCTTAAGTCGGCATTGTGCCTTTTGTATAAAATTCGGATGCAATTTCTGTGCTTCATCGTCAATAAGAGCGTAAGGTATACTGTTAAAATGAAGTGAAGCAGCGGGATCTAAAACTGGAATCACAGGAGAGGTTCAAATCATAGAAAGTGACAGTGTCAGTCCTCTTGTACTTAAGTCGGCATTGTGAGTTTTGTATTAAATTCGGGGCAATTTCTATGTTTCATCGTCAATGCGAAGGTCCACGGTATACAGTAAACCTGAAGTGAAGCATCGGGTTGTAAACTGGACTCTCAGGGGAGGTTCAATTCATAGAAAGTTGGAGTGTCAGTCCTCTTGTACTTAAGTCGGCATTGTGCCTTTTGTATTAAATTCGGATGCAATTTCTGTGTTTATCGTCAAAAAGAGGGTCCAAGGGATACAGTAAACCTGAAGTGAAGCAGCGGAATCTAAAACTGGACTTACAGGAGAGGATCACATCATAGAAAGTGAGAGTGTCAGTCCTCTTGTACTTAAGTCGGCATTGCGCCTTTTGTATTAATTTCGGATGCAATTTCCGTGTTTCGTCGTCAATAAGATGGTCCAAGGGATACAGTAAACCTGAAATGAAGCATCGGAATCCAAAACTGGACTCAAAGGAGAGGTTCAAGTCATAGAAAGTTAGAGTGTCAGTCCTCTTGTACTTAAGTCAGCATTGTGCTATTTGTATTAAATTCTGATGAAATTTCTGTGTTTCATCGTCAATAAGAAGGTCCAAAGTATACAGTAAACCTGAAGTGAATCATCGGATTCTAAAACTGGACTCACAGGGGAGGTTCAAATCATAGAAAATTAGAGTGTCAGTCCTCATGTACTTAAGTCGGCATTGTGCTTTTTTATTAAATTCGGATGCCATTTCTGTGTTTCATCGTCAATATGAAGGTCCAAGAGATACAGTAAACCTGAAGTGAAGCATCGGATTAAAAAACTGGACCCACAGGAAACGTTCAAATCATAGAGAGTTAGAGTTTTATTCCTCCAGTACTTAAGTCGGCATTGTGCTTTTTGTATTAAATTCGGATTCAATTTCTGCGTTTCATCGTCAATAAGAAGGTCCAAGGGATACAGTAAACCTGAAGTGAAGCATCGGAATCTAAAACTGGACTCACAGGAGAGGTTCAAATCATAGAAAGTTAGAGTGTCAGTCCTCTTATACTTAAGTCGGTATTGTGCATTTTGTATTAAATTCGGATGCAATTTCTGTGTTTCATCGTCAATAAGAAGGTCCAAGGTATACAGTAAACCTGAAGTGAAGCATCGGAATCTAAAACTGGACTCACAGGAGAGGTCCAAATCATAGAATGTTAGAGTGTCCGTATTCTTGTACTTATGTCGGCATTGTGCCTTTTGTATTAAATTCGGATGCAATTTCTGTGTTTCATCGTCAATAAGAAGTCCAAGGGATACAGTATACCTGAAGTGAAGCATCGGAATCTTAAACTGGATTCACAGGAGAGGTTCAAATCATAGAAAGTTGAAGTGTCAGTCCTCTTGCACTTAAGTCGGCATTGTGCCTTTTGTATTAAATTCGGTTACAATATCTGTGTTTCATCGTCAATAAGAATGTCCAAGGTATAATGTAAACCTGAAGTGAAGCATCGGGATCTAAAACTGGACTCACAGGAGAGGTTCAAATCATAGAAAGTTAGAGTGTCAGTCCTCTTGTACTTAAGTCGGCATTGTGACTTTTTTATTAAATTCTGATGCAATATCTGTGTTTCATCGCAAAAAGAGAGTCCAAGGGATACAGTAAACCTGAAGTGAAGCAGCGGAATCTAAAACTGGACTTACAGGAGAGGATCAAATCATAGAAAGTGAGAGTGTCAGTCGTCTTGTACTTAAGTCGGCATTGTGCCTTTTGTATTAAATTCAAATGCAATTTCTGTGTTTCGTCGTCAACAAGATGGCCAAAGGTATACAGTAAACCCGAAATGAAGCATCGGAATCTAAAACTGGACTCACAGGTTTGTTCAAATCATAGAAAGTTAGAGTGTCAGTCCTCTTGTACTTAAGTCGGCATTGTGCCTTTTGTATTAAATTCGGATCCAATTTCTGTGTTTCATCGTCAATAAGAAGGTCTAAGGTACACAGTAAAACTGAAGTGAAGCATCGGGATCTAAAACTGGACTCAGAGGAGAGGTTCAAATCATAGAAAGTGACAGTGTCAGTCTTCTTGTACTTAAGTCGGCATTGTGCCTTTTGTATTATATTCGGATGCAATTTCTGTGTTTCATCATCAATAAGAAGGTCCAAGGTATACTGTAAACCTGAAGTGAAGCCTCGGAATCTAAAACTTGACTTAAAGGAGAGGTTCAAATCATAGAAATTTAGAGTGTCAGTCCTCTTGTACTTAAGTCGGCATTGTGCCTTTTGTATTAAATTCGGATGCAATTTCTGTGTTTCATCGTCAATAAGAAGGTCCAAGGGATACAGTTAACCTGAAGTGAAACATCGTAATCTAAAACTGGACTCACAGGAGTGGTTTAAATCATAGAAAGTCAGAGTGTCAGTCCTCTTGTATTTAGGTCGGCAATATGCCTGTTGTATTACATTCGGATGCAATTTCTGTGTTTCATCGTCAGTAAGAAGGTCCAAGGTATACAGTAAACCTGAAGTGAAGCATCGGAATCTAAAACTGGACTCACAGGTTTGTTCAAATCATAGAAAGTTAGAGTGTCAGTCCTCTTGTACTTAAGTCGGCATTGTGCCTTTTGTATCAAATTCGGATGCAATTTCCGTGTTTCATCGTCAATAAGAATCTCCAAGGGATACAGTAAACCTGAAGTGAAGCATCGGAATCTAAAACTGGACTCACAGGAGAGGTTCAAATCATAGAAAGTTGGAGTGTCAGTCCTCTTGCACTTAAGAAGGCACTGTGCATTTGTATTAAATTCGGATACAATTTCTGTGTTTCATCGTCAATAAGAAGGTCCAAGGGATACATTGAAACCCGAAGTGAAGCATAGGAATCTAAAAACTGGACTCACAGAAGAGGTTCAAATCATAAAAAAAAAGAGTGTCAGTCCTCTTGTACTTAAGTCGGCATTGTGCCTTTTGTATTAAATTCAAATGCAATTTCTGAGTTTCATCTTCAATAAGAAGGTCCAAGGTATACGGTAAACCTGAAGTGAAGCATCGGAATCAAAAACTGGACTCACAGGATTGGTTCAAATCATAGAAAGTTAGAGTGTCAGTCCCCTTGTACTTAAGTCGGCATTGTGCCTTTTGTATTAAATTCGGATGCAATTTCTGAGTTTCAACGTCAATAAGAAGGTCCAAGGTATACAGTAAACCTGAAGTGTTGCATCGGAATCTAAAACTGGACACGCAGGAGAGGTTTAAATCATAGAAAGTTAGAGTGTCAGTCCTCTTGTACTTCAGTCGGCATTGTGCCTTTTCCATTAAATTCGGATGCAATTTCTGTGTTTCATCGTCAATAAGAAGTTCCAATGGGATACAGTAAACCTAAAGTGAAGCATCGGAATCTAAAACAGGACTCACAGGTGAGGTTCAAATCATAGAAAGTTAGAGTGTCAGTCCCCTAGTACTTAAGTCGGCATTGTGCCCTTTGTATTAAATTCGGATGCAATTTCGGTGTTTCATCGTCAATAAGAAGGTCCAAGGTATACAGTAAACCTGAAGTGAAGCATGGGAATCTAAAACTGGACTCACAGGAGAGGTTCAAATCATAGAAAGTTAGAGTGTCAGTCCTCTTCTACTTAAGTCGGCATTGTGCCTTTTGTATTAAATTCAAATGCAACTTCAGTGTTTCATCGTCAATAAGAAGGTCCAAGGTATACAGTAAACCTGAAGTGAAGCAGCGGAATCTAAAACTGAACTCACAGGAGAGGTTCAAATCATAGAAAGTGAGACTGTCAGTCCTCTTGCACATAAGTCGGCATTGTGCCTTTTGTATTAAATTCGGATGCAATTTCTGTGCTTCATCGTCAATAAGACGGCCCAAGGGGTACAGTAAACCTGAAGTGAGGCATCGGAATCTAAAACTGTACTCACAGGAGAGGTTCAAATCATAGAAAGTTAGAGTGTCAGTCCTCTTGTACTTAAGTCGGCAATTTGCCTTTTGTATTAAATTCGGATGCAATTTCTGTGTTTCATCGTCAATAAGAAGGTCCAAGGTATACAGTGAACATGAGTTGAACCACGGAATCTGAAACTGGACTCAAAGGAGAGGTTCAAGTCATAGAAAGTTAGAATGTAAGTCCTCTTGTACTGAAGTCGGCATTGTGCCTTTTCTATTAAATTCGGATGTCATTTCAGTGTCTCATCGTCAATAAGAAGGTCCAAGGTAAACAGTAAACCTAAAGTGAAGCAGCGGAATCTAAAACTGAACTCACAGGAGAGGTTCAAATCATAGAAAGTGAGACTGTCAGTCCTCATGCACATATGTCGGCATTGTGCCTTTTGTATTAAATTCAAATGCAATTTCTGTGTTTCATCGTCAATAAGAAAGTCCTAGGTATACAGTAAACCTTAAGTGTAGTATCGGAATCTAAAACTGGACTCACAGGAGAGGTTCAAATGATAGAAATTTAGAGTGTCAGTCCTCTTGTACTTATGTCGGCATAGTGCTGATTGTATTAAATTCGGATGCAATTTCTGTGCTTCATCGTCAATAAGAAGGTCCAAGGAATACAGTAAACCTGAAGTATAGCATCTTAATCTAACACTGGACTCACAGGAGAGGTTCAAATCATAGAATGTTAGAGTGTGAGTCCACTTGTACTTAAGTCGGCATAGTGCCTTTTGTTTTAAATTCGGATGCAATCTCTGTGTTTCATTGTCAATTAGATGGTCCAAGGTATACAGTAAACCTGAAGTGAAGCATCGGAATCTAAAACTGGACTCACAGGAGAGGTTCAAATCGTAGAATGTTAGAGTGTTAGTCCTCTTGTACTTAAGTCGGCATTGTGCCTTTTGTATTAAATTCGGATGCAATTTCTGTGTTTCATCGTCAAGAAGAAGTTAAAAGTGATACAGTGAAGCTGAAGTGAAGCATCGGAATCTAAAACTGGACTCACAAGAGAGGTTCAATTCATAGAAGGTTAGAGTGTCAGTCCTCTTGTACTTACGTCGGCATTGTGCCTTTTGTATTAAATTCGGATGCAGATTATGTGTTTCATCGTCAATAAGAAGTTCCAAGGGATACAGTAAACCTGAAGTGAAGCATCGGAATCTAAAACTGGACACACAGGAGAGGTTCAAATCATAGGAAGTTAGAGTGTCAGGCCTGTTGCACCTAAGTCGGCATTGTGCCTTTTGTATTAAATTCGAATGCAATTTCTGTGTTTCATCGTCAATAAGCAGGTCCAAGTGATACAGTAAACCCGAAGTGAAGCATCGGAATGGAAAACTGGACTCACAGGAGAGGTTCAGTCCTCTTGTCCTTGAGTCGGCATTGAGCCTTTTGTATTAAATTCGGACGCAATTTCTGTGCTTCATAGTCAATAAGATGTTCCAAGGGATACAGTAAACCGAAAGTGAAGCATCGAAATCTAAAACAGGACTCATAGGAGAGGTTCAAATCACAGAAAGTTAGAGTGTCAGTCCTCTAGTACTTAAGTCGGCATTGTGCCTTTTGTATTAAATTCGGATGCAATTTCTGAGTTTCATCGTCAATAAGAAGGTCCAAGGTATAGAGTAATCATGAAGTGAAGCATGGGAATCAAAAACTGGACTCACAGGAGCGGTTCAAATAATATAATGTTAGAGTGTCAGTCCTCTTGTACTTAAGTCGGCATTGTGCTTTTTGTATTAAATTCGGATGCAATTTCTGTGTTTCATCATCAATAAGAAGGTCCAAGAGATACAGTATACCTGAAGTGAAGCATCGTTATCTAAAACTGGACTCACAGGAGAGGTTCAAATCACAGAAAGTTAGAGTGTCAGTCCTCTTGTACTTAGGCCGGCATTGTGCCTTTTGTATTAAATTCGGATTCAATTTCTGTGTCTCATCGTCAATAAGGAGGTCAAAGGGATACAGTAATAATGAAGTGAAGCATCGGAATCTAAAACTGGACACACAGGAGAGGTTCAAATCATAGGAAGTTAGAGTGTCAGGCCTCTTGCACTTAAGTCGGCATTGTGCCTTTTGTATTAAATTCGGATGCAATTTCTGTGTTTCATCGTCAATAAGAAGGTCCAAGGAATACAGTAAACCTGAAGTGAAGCATCGGAATCTAAAACTGGACACACAAAAGAGGTTCAAATCATAGAAAGTTAGAGTGGCAGTCCTCCTGTCCATAAGTCGGCATTGTGCCTTTTGTATTAAATTCGGAAGCAATTTCTGTGTTTCATCGTCAATAAGAAGTTCCAAGGGATACAGTGAACCCGAAGTGAAGCATCGGAATATAAAACTGGACTCACAGGAGAGGTTCAAATCATTGAAAGTAAAAGTGTCAGTCCTCTTGTACTTCAGTCGGCATTGTGCCTTTTGTATTAAATTCAGATGCAATTTCTGTGTTTCATCGTCAATTAGAAGTTCCAAGGGAAACAGTAAACCTAAAGTGAAGCATCGGAATCTAAAACTGGACTCACAGGAGTGGTTCAAATCATAGAAAGTTAGAGTGTAAGGCCTCTTGTACTTATGTCGGCATTGTGCCTTTTGTATTAAATTCGGTTGCAACTTCTGTGTTTCATCGTCAATAAGAATGGCCAAGGGATACAGTAAACCCGAAGTGAAGCTGCGGAATCTAAAACTGGACTCACAGGAGAGGTTCAAATCATAGAAAGTGAGAGTGTCAGACCTCTTGCACATAAGTCGGCATTGTGCCTTTTGTATTAACATCGGATGCAATTTCTGTTTTTCATCGTCAATAAGACGAAGCAAGGGATACAGTATACCTGAAGTGAGGCATCGGAATCTAAAACTGTACTCACAGGAGAGGTTCAATTCATAGAAAGTTAGAGTGTCAGTCCTCTTGTACTTAAGTCGGCAATTTACCTTTTGTATTAAATTCGGATGCAATTTCTATGTTTCATCGTCAATAAGAAGGTCCAAGGTATACAGTGAACCTGAGGTGAAGCATCGAAATGTAAAACTGGACTCACAGGAGAGGTTCAAATCATAGAAAGTTAGAGTGTCAGTCCTCAAGTACTTAAGTCGGCATTGTGCCTTTTGTATTAAATTCCGATGCAATTTCTGTGTTTCATCGTCAATAAGAAGGTCCAAGGAATACAGTATACCTGAAGTGAAGCATCGTAATCTAAAACAGGACTCACAGGAGAGGTTCATATCACAGAGAGTTAGAGTGTCAGTCCGCTTGTACTTAAGCCGGCATTGTGCCTATGTATAATATTCGAAAGCAATTTCTGTGTTTCATCGTCAATAAGGAGGTCCAACGGATACAGTAAACCTGAAGTGAAGCATTGGAATCTAAAACTGGACTCACAGGAGAGGTTCAAATCGTAGAAAGTTAGAGTGTAAGGCCTCTTGTATTTAACTCGGCATTGTGCCTTTTGTATTAAATTCGGATGCAATTTCAGTGTTTCATCGTCAATAACAAGGTCCAAGGTATACAGTAAACCTGAAGTGAAGCATCGGCATCTAAAACTGGACTCACAGGATAGATCCAAATCATAGAATGATAGAGTGTCAGTCCTCTCGTATTTAAGTCGGCATTGTGCCTTCTGTATTAAATTCGGATGCAATTTCTGTGTCTCATCGTCAATAAGAAGGTCCAAGGGATACAGTGAACCCGAAGTGAAGCATCGGAATCTAAAACTGGACTCACAGGAGAGGTTCAAATCAAAGATATTTAGAATGTCAGTCCTCTTGTACTTAAGTCGGCATTGTGCCTTTTGTATTAATTTCGGATGCAATTTCTTTGTTTCATCGTCAATAAGAAGTTCCAAGGGATACAGTAAACATGAAGTGAAACATCGGAATCTAATGCTGGACTCACAGGAGAGGTTCAAATCATAGAAAGTTAGAGTGTCAGTCCTGTTGTACTTAAGTCGGCATTGTGCCTTTTGTATTAAATTCGGATGCAATTTATGAGTTTCATCGTCAATAAGAAGGTCCAAAGGATACAGTAAACCTGAAGTGACGCATCGGAATCTAATACTGGACTCACAGGAGAGGTTCAAATCATAGAAAGTTAGAGTGTCAGTCCTCTTGTCCTTAAGTCGGCATTGTTCCTTTTGTAGGAAATTCGGATGCTATATCTGTATTTCATCGTCAATAAGAAAGTCCAATGTATACAGTAAACCTGAAGTGAAGCATGGGGATCTAAAACTGGACTCACAGGAGTGGTTCAAATCATAGAATGTTAGAATGTCAGTCCTCTTGTACTTAAGTCGGCATTGTGCCTTTTGTATTAAATTCGGATGCAATTTCTGTGTTTCATCGTCAATAAGAAGGTCCAAGGGCTACAGTGAACCTGAAGTGATGCATCGGAATCTAAACTGGACTCATAGCAGAGGTTCAAATCATAGAAAGTGAGAGTGTCTGTCCTCTTGTACTTAAGTCGGCATTGTGCCTTTTGTTTTAAATTCGGATGCAATATCTGTGTTTCATCGTCAATAAGATGGTCGAAGGTATACAGTAAACCTGAAGTGAAGCATCGGCATCTAAAACCGGACTCACAGGAGAGGTTCAAATCATAGTAAGTTAGTGTGTCAGTCCTCTTGTACTTAAGTCGGAATTGTGACTCTCGTATTAAATTCGGGTTAATTTCTATGTTTTATCGTCAATAAGAAGGTCCACGGTATACAGTAAACCTGAAATGAAGCATCGGGATCTAAAACTGGACTCACAGGGAGGTTCAAAACATAGAAAGTTAGTGTTTCAGTCCT
Organism: Schistocerca americana; assembly: GCF_021461395.2. NCBI lineage: Eukaryota > Metazoa > Arthropoda > Insecta > Orthoptera > Acrididae > Schistocerca > Schistocerca americana. Next base: position 19,011,317 of record NC_060126.1, on the reverse strand, counting down.
CTTGTACTTAAGTCGGCATTGTGCCTTTTTTATTAAATTCGGATGCAATTTCTGTGTTTCATCGTCAAAATGAGGGTCCAAGGGATACAGTAAACCTGAAGTGAAGCAGCGGAATCTAAAACTGGACTCACAGGAGAGGTTCAAATCATAGAAAGTGAGAGTGTCAGTCCTCTTGTACTTAAGTCGGTATTGTGCCTTTTGTATTAAATTCGGATGCAATTTCTGTGTTTCATCGTCAATAAGAAGGTCCACGGGATACAGTAAACCTGAAGTGAAGCATCGGAATCTAAAACTGGACTCAAAGGAGATGTTCAAATCATAGAAAGTTAGAGTGTGAGTCCTCTTGTACTTCAGTCGGCATTGTGCCTTTTGTATTAAATTCGGCTGCAATTTCTGCGCTTCATCGTCAATAAGAAGGCCTAAGGTATACAGTAAACCTGAAGAGTAGCATCGGAATCTAAAACTGGACTCACAGGAGAGGTTTAAATCATAGAAAATTAGACTGTGAGTCCGCTTGTACTTAAGTCGTCATTGTGCCTTTTGTATTAAATTCGGATGCAATATCTGTGTTTCATCGCCAATAAGATGGTCGAAGGTATACAGTAAACCTGAAGTGAAGCATCGGAATCTAAAAGTGGACTCAAAGGAGAGGTTCAAATCATAGAAAGTTAGAGTGTAAGTCCTCTTGTACTTAAGTCGGCATTGTGCCTTTTCTATTAAATTCGGATGCCATTTCAGTGTTTCATCGTCAATAAGAAGGTCCAAGGTAAACAGTTAACCTGATGTGAAGCATCGGAAACTAAAACTGGACTCACAGGAGAGGTTCAAATCATAGAAAGTTAGAGTGTCAGTCCTCTTCTACTTAAGTCGGCATTGTGCCTTTTGTATTAAATTCGGATGCAATGTCTGTGCTTCATCGTCAATAAGAAGGTCCAAGATATACAGTAAACCTGAAGTATAGCATCGGAATCTAAAACTGGACTCACAGGAGAGGTTTAAATCATAGAAAGTTAGAGTGTGAGTCCGCTTGTACTTAAGTCGGCATTGTGCCTGTTGTATTAAATTCGGATGAAAGTTCTGTGTTTCCTCGTCAATATGAAGGTCCAAGGCAAACAGTAAACCTGAAGTGAAGCATCGGAGTCTAAAACTGGACACACAGGAGAAGTTCAAATCATAGAAAGTTAGAGTGTCAGTCCTCTTGTACTTAAGTCGGCATTGTGACTTTTGAAATAAATTCGGATACAATTTCTGTGTTTCATCGTCCAAAAGGATGTCCACGGTATACAGTAAACCTGAAGTGAAGCATCGGCATCTAAAACTGGACTCACAGGACAGATTCAAATCATAGAAAGTTAAAGTGTCAATCCTCTTGTATTTAAGTCGGCTTTGTGCTTTTTGTATTAATTTCGGATGCAATTTCTTTGTTTCATCGTCAATAAGAAGTTCCAAGGGATTCAGTAAACATGAAGTGAAACATCGGAATCTAATACTGGACTCACAGGAGAGGTTCAAATCATAGAAAGTTAGAGTGTCAGTATTCTTGTACTTAAGTCGGCATTGTGCCTTTTGTATTAATTTCGGATGCAAATTCTGTGTTTCATCGTCAATAAGAAGTTCCAAGGGATACAGTAAACCCGAAGTGAAGCATCGGAATCTAAAACTGGACTCACAGGAGAGGTTCAAATCATAGAATGTTAGAATGTCAGTCCTCTTGTACTTAAGTCGGCATTGTGCCTTTTGTATTAAATTCGGATGCAATTTCTGTGTTTCATCGTCAATAAGATGGTCCAAGGTATACAGTAAACCTGAAGTGAAGCATCGGCATCTAAAACTGGACTCACAGGAGAGGTTCAAATCATAGAAAGTGAGAGTGTCAGTCCTCTTGCACATAAGTCGGCATTGTGCCTTTTGTATTAAATTCGGATGCAATTTCTGTTTTTCATCGTCAATAAGACGGTCCAAGGGATACAGTAAACCTAAAGTGAGGCATCGGAATCTAAAACTGTACTCACAGAAGAGGTTCAAATCATAGAAAACTTAGAGTGTCAGTCTTCTTGTACTTAAGTCGGCAATTTTCCTTTTGTATTAAATTCGGATGCAATTTCTGTGTTTCATCGTCAATAAGAAGGTCCAAGGTATACAGTGAACCTGAGGTGAAGCATCGGTATCTAAAACTGGACTCAAAGGCGAGGTTCAAAACATAGAAAGTTAGAGTGTAAGTCCTCTTGTACTTAAGTCGGCATTGTGTCTTTTCTATTAAATTCGGATGCCATTTCAGTGTTTCATCGTCAATAAGAAGGTCCGAGGTAAACAGTAAACCTGAAGTGAAGCATCGGAATCTAAAACTGGACTCACAGAAGAGGTTCAAATCATAGAAAGTTAGAGTGTCAGTCCTCTTCTACTTAAGTCGGCATTGTGCCTTTTGTATTAAATTCGGATGCAATGTCTGTGCTTCATCGTCAATAAGAAGGTCCAAGGTATACAGTAAACCTGAAGTATAGCATCGGAATCTAAAACTGGACTCACAGGAGAGGTTTAAATCATAGAAAGTTAGAGTGTGAGTCCGCTTGTACTTAAGTCATCATTGTGCCTTTTGTATTAAATTCGGATGAAATTTCTGTGTTTCATCGTCAATATGAAGATCCAAGGCATACAGTAAACCTGAAGTGAAGCATCGGCATCTACAACTGGACTCACAGGACAGATTCAAATCATAGAAAGTTAGAGTGTCAATCCTCTTGTATTTAAGTCGGCTTTGTGCCTTTTGTATTAATTTCGGATGCAATTTCTTTGTTTCATCGTCAATAAGAAGTTCCCAGGGATTCAGTAAACATGAAGTGAAACATCGGAAACTAATACTGGACTCACAGGAGAGGTTCAAATCATAGAAAGTTAGAGTGTCAGTCCTCTTGTACTTAAGTCGGCATTGTGCCTTTTGTATTAATTTCGGATGCAAATTCTGTGTTTCATCGTCAATAAGAAGTTCCAAGGGATACAGTGAACCCGAAGTGAAGCATCGGAATCTGAAACTGGACTCGCAGGAGAGGTTCAAATCATAGAAAGTTATAGTGTCAATCCTCTTGAACTTAAGTCGGCATTGTGCCTTTTGTATTAAATTCGGATCCAATTTCTGTGTTTCATCGTCAATAAGAAGCTCCAAGGTATACAGTAAAACTGAAGTGAAGCATCGGAGTCTAAAACTGGACACACAGGAGAAGTTCAAATCATAGAAAGTTAGAGTGTCAGTCCTCTTGTACTTAAGTCGGCATTGTGCCTTTTGTCTTAAATTCGGATGCAATTTCTAGGTTTCATCGTCCAAAAGGATGTCCAAGGTATACAGTAAACCTGAAGTGAAGCATCGGCATCTAAAACTGGACTCACAGGATAGATTCAGATCATAGATAGTTAGAGTGTCAGTCCCCTTGTATTTAAGTCGGCATTGTGCCTTCTGTATTAAATTCGGATGCAATTTCAGTGTCTAATCGTCAATAAGAAAGTCGAAGGGATACAGTGAACCCGAAGTGAAGCATCGGAATCTATAACTGGACTCACAGGAGAGGTTCAAATCAAAGATATTTAGAATGTCAGTCCCCTTGTACTTAAGTCGGCATTGTGCCTTTTGTATTAATTTCGGATGCAATTTCTTTGTTTCGTCGTCAATATGAAGTTTCAAGGGATACAGTAAACATGAAGTGAAACATCGGAATCTAATACTGGACTAACAGGAGAGGTTCAAATCATAGAAAGTTAGAGTGTCAGTATTCTTGTACTTAAGTCGGCATTGTGCCTTTTGTATTAATTTCGGATGCAAATTCTGTGTTTCATCGTCAATAAGAAGTTCCAAGGGATACAGTAAACCCGAAGTGAAGCATCGGAATCTAAAACTGGACTCACAGGAGAGGTTCAAATCATAGAATGTTAGAATGTCAGTCCTCTTGTACTTAAGTCGGCATTGTGCCTTTTGTATTAAATTCGGATGCAATTTCTGTGTTTCATCGTCAATAAGATGGTCCAAGGTATACAGTAAACCTGAAGTGAAGCATCGGCATCTAAAACTGGACTCACAGGAGAGGTTCAAATCATAGAAAGTGAGAGTGTCAGTCCTCTTGCACATAAGTCGGCATTGTGCCTTTTGTATTAAATTCGGATGCAATTTCTGTTTTTCATCGTCAATAAGACGGTCCAAGGGATACAGTAAACCTAAAGTGAGGCATCGGAATCTAAAACTGTACTCACAGAAGAGGTTCAAATCATAGAAAACTTAGAGTGTCAGTCTTCTTGTACTTAAGTCGGCAATTTTCCTTTTGTATTAAATTCGGATGCAATTTCTGTGTTTCATCGTCAATAAGAAGGTCCAAGGTATACAGTGAACCTGAGGTGAAGCATCGGTATCTAAAACTGGACTCAAAGGCGAGGTTCAAAACATAGAAAGTTAGAGTGTAAGTCCTCTTGTACTTAAGTCGGCATTGTGTCTTTTCTATTAAATTCGGATGCCATTTCAGTGTTTCATCGTCAATAAGAAGGTCCGAGGTAAACAGTAAACCTGAAGTGAAGCATCGGAATCTAAAACTGGACTCACAGAAGAGGTTCAAATCATAGAAAGTTAGAGTGTCAGTCCTCTTCTACTTAAGTCGGCATTGTGCCTTTTGTATTAAATTCGGATGCAATGTCTGTGCTTCATCGTCAATAAGAAGGTCCAAGGTATACAGTAAACCTGAAGTATAGCATCGGAATCTAAAACTGGACTCACAGGAGAGGTTTAAATCATAGAAAGTTAGAGTGTGAGTCCGCTTGTACTTAAGTCATCATTGTGCCTTTTGTATTAAATTCGGATGAAATTTCTGTGTTTCATCGTCAATATGAAGATCCAAGGCATACAGTAAACCTGAAGTGAAGCATCGGCATCTACAACTGGACTCACAGGACAGATTCAAATCATAGAAAGTTAGAGTGTCAATCCTCTTGTATTTAAGTCGGCTTTGTGCCTTTTGTATTAATTTCGGATGCAATTTCTTTGTTTCATCGTCAATAAGAAGTTCCCAGGGATTCAGTAAACATGAAGTGAAACATCGGAAACTAATACTGGACTCACAGGAGAGGTTCAAATCATAGAAAGTTAGAGTGTCAGTCCTCTTGTACTTAAGTCGGCATTGTGCCTTTTGTATTAATTTCGGATGCAAATTCTGTGTTTCATCGTCAATAAGAAGTTCCAAGGGATACAGTGAACCCGAAGTGAAGCATCGGAATCTGAAACTGGACTCGCAGGAGAGGTTCAAATCATAGAAAGTTATAGTGTCAATCCTCTTGAACTTAAGTCGGCATTGTGCCTTTTGTATTAAATTCGGATCCAATTTCTGTGTTTCATCGTCAATAAGAAGCTCCAAGGTATACAGTAAAACTGAAGTGAAGCATCGGAGTCTAAAACTGGACACACAGGAGAAGTTCAAATCATAGAAAGTTAGAGTGTCAGTCCTCTTGTACTTAAGTCGGCATTGTGCCTTTTGTCTTAAATTCGGATGCAATTTCTAGGTTTCATCGTCCAAAAGGATGTCCAAGGTATACAGTAAACCTGAAGTGAAGCATCGGCATCTAAAACTGGACTCACAGGATAGATTCAGATCATAGATAGTTAGAGTGTCAGTCCCCTTGTATTTAAGTCGGCATTGTGCCTTCTGTATTAAATTCGGATGCAATTTCAGTGTCTAATCGTCAATAAGAAAGTCGAAGGGATACAGTGAACCCGAAGTGAAGCATGAAGCATCGGAATCTATAACTGGACTCACAGGAGAGGTTCAAATCAAAGATATTTAGAATGTCAGTCCCCTTGTACTTAAGTCGGCATTGTGCCTTTTGTATTAATTTCGGATGCAATTTCTTTGTTTCGTCGTCAATATGAAGTTTCAAGGGATACAGTAAACATGAAGTGAAACATCGGAATCTAATACTGGACTAACAGGAGAGGTTCAAATCATAGAAAGTTAGAGTGTCAGTCCTGTTGTACTTAAGTCGGCATTGTGACTTTTGTATTAATTTCGGATGCAAAGTCTGTGTTTCTTCGTCAATAAGAAGTTCCAAGGGATACAGTAAACCTTAAGTGAAGCATCGGAATCTAAAACTGGACACACAGGAGAGGTTTCAAATCATAGGTTGTTAGAGTGTCAGGCCTCTTGTACTTAAGTCGGCATTGTGCCTTTTGTATTAAATTCGGATGCAATTTATGAGTTTCATCGTCAATAAGAAGGTCCAAAGGATACAGTAAACCTGAAGAGAAGCATCGGAATCTAAAACTGGACTCACAGGAGAGGTTCAAATCATAGAAAGTTAGAGTGTCAGTCCTCTTGTCCTTAAGTCGGCATTATGCCCTTTGTAGGAAATTCGGATGCTATTTCTGTGTTTCATCGTCAATAAGAAGGTCCAAGGTATACAGTAAACCTGAAGTGAAGCATGGGAATCTAAAACTGGACTCACAGGAGAGGTTTAAATCATAGAAAATTAGAGTGTGAGTCCGTTTGTACTTAAGTCGGAATTGTGACTTTCGTATTAAATTCGGGCAATTTCTATGTTTCATCGTCAATAAGAAGGTCCACGGTATACAGTAAACCTGAAGTGAAGCATCGGGATCTAAAACTGGACTCACAGGGAGGTTCAAAACATAGAAAGTTAGAGTGTCAGTCCTCTTGTACTTAAGTCGGCATTGTGCCTTTTTTATTAAATTCGGATGCAATTTCTGTGTTTCATCGTCAAAATGAGGGTCCAAGGGATACAGTAAACCTGAAGTGAAGCAGCGGAATCTAAAACTGGACTCACAGGAGAGGTTCAAATCATAGAAAGTTAGAGTGTAAGTCCTCTTGTACTTAAGTCGGAATTGTGCCTTTTGTATTAAATTCGGATGCAATTTCTGCGCTTCATCGTCAATAAGAAGGTCTAAGGTATACAGTAAACCTGAAGAGTAGCATCGGAATCTAAAACTGGACTCACAGGAGAGGTTTAAATCATAGGAAATTAGAGTGTGAGTCCGCTTGTACTTAAGTCGGCATTTTGCCTTTTGTATTAAATTCGGATGCAATTTCTGTGTTTCATCGTCAATAAGAAGGTCCAAGGTAAACTGGAAACCTTAAGTGAAGCATCGGAATCTGAAACTGGACCCACAGGAGCGGTTCAAATCATAGAAAGTTAGAGTGTCAGTCCTCTTGTACTTAGGTCGGCATTATGCCTTTTGTATTAAATTCGGATGCAATATCTGTGTTTCATCGTCAAAAAGATGGTCCAAGGTATACAGTAAACCTGAAGTGTAGTATCGGAATCTAAAATTGGACTCACAGGAGAGGTTCAAATCATAGAAACTTAGAGTGTCAGTCCTCTTGTACTTAAGTCGGCATTGTGCCTTTTGTATTAAATTCGGATGCAATTTCTGCGCTTCATCGTCAATAAGAAGGTCTAAGTTATACAGTAAACCTGAAGAGTAGCATCGGAATCTAAAACTGGACTCACAGGAGAGGTTTAAATCATAGGAAATTAGAGTGTGAGTCCGCTTGTACTTAAGTCGGCATTTTGCCTTTTGTATTAAATTCGGATGCAATTTCTGTGTTTCATCGTCAATAAGAAGGTCCAAGGTAAACTGGAAACCTTAAGTGAAGCATCGGAATCTGAAACTGGACCCACAGGAGCGGTTCAAATCATAGAAAGTTAGAGTGTCAGTCCTCTTGTACTTAGGTCGGCATTATGCCTTTTGTATTAAATTCGGATGCAATATCTGTGTTTCATCGTCAAAAAGATGGTCCAAGGTATACAGTAAACCTGAAGTGTAGTATCGGAATCTAAAATTGGACTCACAGGAGAGGTTCAAATCATAGAATGTTAGAGTGTCAGTCCTCTTGTACTTAAGTCGGCATTCTGCCTTTTGTATTAATTTCGGATGCAATTTCTTTGTTTCATCGTCAATAAGAAGTTCCAAGGGATACAGTAAACATGAAGTGAAGCATCGGAATCTAATACTGGACTCACAGGAGAGGTTCAAATCATAGAAAGTTAGAGTGTCAGCCCTCTTGTACTTAAGTCGGCATTGTGCCTTTTGTATTAATTTCGGATGCAATTTCTGTGTTTCATCGTCAATAAGAAGTTCCAAGGGATACAGTAAACATTAAGTGAAGCATCGGAATCTAAAACTGGACACACAGGAGAGGTTCAAATCATAGGTTGTTAGAGTGTCAGGCCTCTTGTACTTAAGTCGGCATTGTGCCTTTTGTATTAAATTCGGATGCAATTTCTGTGTTTCATCGTCAATAAGAAAGTCCAAGGAATACAGTAGACCTGAAGTGAAGCATCGGAATCTAATACTGGACTCGGAGGAGAGGTTCAAATCATAGAAAGTTAGAGTGTCAGTCCTCTTGTCCTTAAGTCGGCATTGTGCCTTTTGTAGTACATTCGGATGCAATTTCTGTGTTTCATCGTCAATAAGATGGTCCAAGGGATACAGTAAACCTGAAGTGAAGCATCGGAATCTAAACTGGACTCACAGGAGAGGTTCAAATCATAGAAAGTGAGAGTGTCTGTCCTCTTGTACTTAAGTCGGCATTGTGCCTTTTGTATTAAATTCGGATGCAATTTCTGTGTTTCATCGTCAATAAGAAGGTCCAAGGTATACAGTAAACCTGAAGTGAAGCATCGGCATCTAAAACTAGACTCACAGGAGAGGTTCAAATCATAGAAAGTTAGTGTGTCAGTCCTCTTGTACTTAAGTCGGAATTGTGACTTTCGTATTACATTCGGGGCAATTTCTATGTTTCATCGTCAATAAGAAGGTCCGCGGTATACAGTAAACCTGAAGTGAAGCATCGGGATCTAAAACTGGATTCACAGGAGAGGTTCAAAACATAGAAAGTTAGAGTGTGAGTCCTCTTGTACATAAGTCGGCATTGTGCCTTTCGTATTAAATTCGGATGCAATTTCTGTGTTTCATCGTCAGAATGAGGGTCCAAGGGATACAGTAAACGTGAAGTGAAGCAGCGGAATCTAAAACTGGACTCACAGGAGAGGTTCAAATCATAGAAAGTGAGAGTGTCAGTCCTCTTGTACTTAAGTCGGCATTGTGCCTTTTGTATTAAATTCGGATGCAATTTCTATGTTTCATCGTCAATAAGAAGGTCCACAGGATACAGTAAACCTGAAGTGAAGCATCGGAATCTAAAACTGGACTCAAAGGAGAGGTTCAAATCATAGAAAGTTAGAGTGTAAGTCCTCTTGTACTTAAGTTGGCATTGTGCCTTTTGTATTAAATTCGGATGCAATTTCTGCGCTTCATTGTCAATAAGAAGGTCTAAGCTATACAGTAAACCTGAAGAGTAGCATCGGAATCGAAATCTGGACTCACAGGAGAGGTTTAAATCATAGAAAGTTAGAGTGTGAGTCCGCTTGTACTTAAGTCAGCATTGTGCCTTTTGTATTACATTCGGATACAATTTCTGTGTTTCATCGCCAATAAGAAGGTCCAAGGTATACTGGAAACCTGAAGTGAAGCATCGGAATCTGAAACTGGACTCACAGGAGCGTTTCAAATCATAGAAAGTTCGAGTGTCAGTCCCCTTGTACTTGTGTCGGCTTTGTGCCTTTTGTATTAAGTTCGGATGACATTTCAGTGTTTCATCGTCAATAAGAAGGTCCAAGGTAAACAGTAAACCTGAAGTGAAGCATCGGAATCTAAAACTGGACTCACAGGAGAGGTTCAAATCATAGAAACTTAGAGTGTCTGTCCTCTTGTACTTAAGTCGGCATTGTGCCTTTTGTATTAAATTCAAATGCAATTACTGTGTTTCATCGTCAATATGAAGGTCCAAGGTATACAGCAAACCTGAAGTGTAGTATTGGAATCTAAAAGTGGACTCACAGGAGGGTTCAAATCATAGAAAGTTTGAGTGTCAGTCCTCTAGTACTTAAGTCGGCATTGTGATTTTGTATTAATTTCGGATGCAATATCTGTGCTTCATCGTCAATAAGAAGGTCCAAGGTATACAGTAATCCAGAAGTATAGCATCGGAATCTAAAACTGGACTCACAGGCGAGGTTTAAATCATAGAAAGTTAGAGTGTGAGTCTTCTTGTACTTAAGTCGGCATTGTGCCTTTTGTATTAAATTCGGATGCAGTTTCTGTGCTTCATCGTCAATAAGAAGGTCCAAGGTATACAGTAAACCTGAAGTGAATCATCGGCATCTAAAGCTGCACTTGCAGGAGAGGTTCAAATCATAGAAAGTTAGAGTGTCAATCCTCTTGTACTTCAGTCGGCATTGTGCCTTTTGTATTAAATTCGGATCCACTTTCTGTGTTTCATGGTCAATAAGAATTTCCAAGGTATAGTGTTAAACTGAAGTGAAGCATCGGGATCTAAAACTGGACTCACAGGAGAGGTTCAAATCATAGAAAGTTAGAGTGTCTATCCTCTTGTACTTCAGTCGGCATTGTGCCTTTTGTATTAAATTCGGATGCAATTTCTGTGTTTCATCGTCAATAAGAAGGTCCAAGGTATACTGGAAATCTGAAGTGAAGCATCGGAATCTGAAACTGGTCTCATCAGAAGTTCAAATCATAGAAAGTTAGAGTGTCAGTCCTATTGTACTTAACTCGGCATTGTGCCTTTTGTATTAAATTCGGTTGCAATTTCTGTGTTTCATCGTCAATAAGAAGGTCCAAGGTATACAGTAATTCTGAAGTGAAGCATCGGCATCTAAAACTGGACTCACAGGAGACGTTCAAATCATAGAAAGTTAATGTGTCAGTCCTCTTGCCCTTAAGACGGAATTGTGACTTTTGTATTAAATTCGGGGCAATTTCTATGTTTTCATCGTCAATAAGAAGGTCCACGGTACACATTAAACCTGAAGTGAAGCATCGGGATCTAAAACTGGACTCACAGGAGCGGTTCAAATCTTAGAAAGTTAGAGTGTCTGTCCTCTTGTACTTAGGTGGCATTGTGACTTTTTTAATAAATTCGAATGCAATTTCTGTTTTTCATCGTCAAAAAGAAAGTCCAAGGTATACAGTAAACCTGAAGTGTAGTAACGGAATCTAAAACTGGACTCACAGGAGAGGTTCAAATCATAGAAAGTGATAGTGTCTGTCCTCTTGTACTTAGGTCGGCATTGTGCCTTTTGTATTAAATTCGGATGCAATTTCTGTGTTTCATCGTCAATAAGAAGGTCCAAGGTATACAGTAATTCGGAAGTGAAGCATCGGCATCTAAAACTGGACTCACAGGAGCCGTTCAAATCATAGAAAGTTAATGTGTCAGTCCTCTTGTCCTTAAGTCGGAATTGTGACTTTTGTATTAAATTCGGGGCAATTTCTATGTTCCATCGTCAATAAGAAGGTCCACGGTATACATTAAACCTGAAGTGAAGCATCGGGATCTAAAACTGGACTCACAGGAGCGGCTGAAATCTTAGAAAGTTAGAGTGTCAGTCCTCTTGTACTTAGGTCGGCATTGTGCCTTTTTTAATAAATTCGGATGCAATTTCTGTGTTTCATCGTCAAAAAGAAAGTCCAAAGTATACAGTAAACCTGAAGTGTAGTATCGGAATCTAAAACTGGACTCACAGGAGAGTTTCAAATCATAGAAAGTGAGAGTGTCAGTCCTCTTGTACTTAGGTGGGCATTGAGCTTTTGTACTAAATTCGGGTGCAATATCTATGTTTCATCGTCGATAAGAAGGTCCAAGGGATACAGTAAACCTGAAGTGAAACATCGTAATCTAAAACTGGACTCACAGTAGAGGTTTAAATAATAGAAAGTCAGAGTGTCAGTCCTCTTGTACTTAAGTCGGCATTATGCCTTTTGTATTAAATTCGGATGCAATATCTGTGTTTCAACGTCAATAAGAAAATCCAAGGTATACAGTAAACCTGAAGTGAAGCATCGGAATCTACAACTGGACGCACAGGAGAGGTTCATATCATAGAAAGTTAGAGTGTCAGTCCTCTTGTACTTAAGTCAGCATTGTGCCTTTTGTATTAAATTCGGATGAAATTTCTGTGTTTCATCGTCAATAAGAAGGTACAAGGGATACAGTAAACCTGAAGTGAAGCATCGGAATCTAAACTGGACCCACAGGAGAGGTTCAAATCATAGAAAGTGAGAGTGTCTGTCCTCTTGTACTTAAGTCGGCATTGTGCCTTTTGTATTAAATTCGGATGCAATTTCTGTGTTTCATCGTCAATAAGAAGGTTCAAGGTATACAGTAATTCTGAAGTGAAGCATCGGCATCTAAAACTGGACTCACAGGAGACGTTCAAATCATAGAAAGTTGATGTGTCAGTCCTCTTGTACTTAAGTCGGAATTGTGACTTTTGTATTAAATTCGGGGCAATTTCTAAGTTTCATCGTCAATAAGAAGGTCCACGGTATACATTAAACCTGACGTGAAGCATCGGGATCTAAAACTGGACTCACAGGAGCGGTTCAAATCTTAGAAAGTTAGAGTGTCAGTCCTCTTCTACTTAGGGCGGCATTGTGCCCTTTTTAATAAATTCGGATGCAATTTCTATTTTTAATCGTCAAAAAGAAAGTCCAAGGTAGACAGTAAATCTGAAGTGTAGTATCGGAATATAAAACTGAAATCACAGGAGAGTTTCAAATCATAGAATGTTAGAGTGTCAGTCCTCTTGTAATTAAGTCGGCATTGTGCCTTTGTATTAAATTCGGATGCAATTTCTGTGCTTCATCGTCAATAAGAAGGTCCAAGGTATACAGTAAACCTGAAGTATAGCATCGGAATCTAAAACTGGACTTACAGGAGAGGTTTAAATCATAGAAAGTTAGAGTGCGAGTCCTCTTGTACTTAAGTCGGCATTGTGCCTTTTGTATTAAGTTCGGATGCAATTTCTGTGCTTCATCGTCAATAAGAAGGACCAAGGTATACAGTAAACCTGAAGTGAAGCATCGGCATCTAAAACCGGACTCGCAGGAGTGGTTCAAATCATAGAAAGTTAGAGTGTCAGTCCACTTGTACTTAAGTCGGCATAGTGCCTTTTGTATTAAATTCAAATGCAATTACTGTGTTTCATCGTCAATATGAAGGTCCAAGGTATACAGCAAACCTGAAGTGTAGTATTGGAATCTAAAAGTGGACTCACAGGAGGGTTCAAATCATAGAAAGTTAGAGTGTCAGTCCTCTAGTACTTAAGTCGGCATTGTGCCTTTTGTATTAATTTCGGATGCAATATCTGTGCTTCATCGTCAATAAGAAGGTCCAAGGCATACAGTAATCCAGAAGTATAGCATCGGAATCTAAAACTGGACTCACAGGCGAGGTTTAAATCATAGAAAGTTAGAGTGTGAGTCTTCTTGTACTTAAGTCGGCATTGTGCCTTTTGTATTAAATTCGGATGCAGTTTCTGTGCTTCATCGTCAATAAGAAGGTCCAAGGTATACAGTAAACCAGAAGTGAATCATCGGCATCTAAAACTGCACTCGCAGGAGAGGTTCAAATTATAGAAAGTTAGAGTGTCAATCCTCTTGTACTTCAGTCGGCATTGTGCCTTTTGTATTAAATTCGGATCAAATTTCTGTGTTTCATGGTCAATGGGAAGGTCCAAGGTATAGTGTTAAACTGAAGTGAAGCATCGGGATCTAAAACTGGACTCACAGGAGAGGTTCAAATCATAGAAAGTTAGAGTGTCTATCCTCCTGTACCTCAGTCGGCATTGTGCCTTTTGTATTAAGTTCGGATGCAATTTCTGTGCTTCATCGTCAATAAGAAGGACCAAGGTATACATTAAACCTGAAGTGAAGCATCGGGATCTAAAACTGGACTCACAGGAGCGGTTCAAATCTTAGAAAGTTAGAGTGTCAGTCCTGTTGCACTTAGGTCGGCATTGTGACTTTTTTAATAAATTCGGATGCAATTTCTGTGTTTCATCGTCAATAAGAAAGTCCAAGGTATACAGTAAACCTGAAGTGTAGTAACGGAATCTAAAACTGGACTCACAGGAGAGTTTCAAATCATAGAAAGTTAGTGTGTCAGTCCTCTTGTACTTAAGTCAGCTTTGTGCCTTTTGTATTAAATTCGGATGCAATTTCTGTGTTTCATCGTCAATAAGAAGGTCCAAGGGATACAGTAAACCTGAAGTGAAGCATCGGAATCTAAACTGGACTCACAGGAGAGGTTCAAATCATAGAAAGTGAGAGTGTCTGTCCTCTTGTACTTAAGTCGGCATTGTGCCTTTTGTATTAAATTCGGATGCAATTTCTGTGTTTCATCGTCAATAAGAAGGTCCAAGGTATACAGTAATTCTGAAGTGAAGCATCGGCATCTAAAACTGGACTCACAGGAGCTGTTCAAATCATAAAAAGTTAATGTGTCAGTCCACTTGTCCTTAAGTCGGAATTGTGACTTTTGTATTAAATTCGGGGCAATTTCTATGTTCCATCGTCAATAAGAAGGTCCACGGTATACATTAAACCTGAAGTGAAGCATCGGGATCTAAAACTGGACTCACAGGAGCGGCTCAAATCTTAGAAAGTTAGAGTGTCAGTCCTCTTGTACTTAGGTCGGCATTGTGCCTTTTGTATTAAACTCGGATGCAATTTCTGTATTTCATCGTCAAAAAGAAAGTCCAAGGTATACAGTAAACCTGAAGTGTAGTATCGGAATCTAAAACTGAAATCACAGGAGAGTTTCAAATCATAGAATTTTAGAGTGTCAGTCCTCTTGTACTTAAGTCGGCATTGTGCCTTTTGTATTAAATTCGGATGCAATTTCTGTGCTTCATCGTCAATAAGAGGGTCCAAGGTATACAGTAAACCTGAAGTATAGCATTGGAATCTAAAACTGGACTTACAGGAGAGGTTTAAATCATAGAAAGTTAGAGTGCGAGTCCTCTTGTACTTAAGTCGGCATTGTGCCTTTTGTATTAAGTTCGGATGCAATTTCTGAGCTTCATCGTCAATAAGAAGGTCCAAGGTATACAGTAAACCTGAAGTGAAGCATCGGCATCTAAAACCGGACTCGCAGGAGAGGTTCAAATCATAGGAAGTTAGAGTGTCAATCCTCTTGTATTTAAGTCGGCTTTGTGCCTTTTGATTTAAATTCGGATCCAATTTCTGTGCTTCATCGTCAATAAGAGGATCCAAGGTATACTGTTAAACCAAAGTGAAGCATCGGGATCTAAAACCGGACTCACAGGAGAGGTTCAAATCATAGAAAGTTAGAGTGTCAGTCCTCTTGTACATAAGTCGGCATTGTGCCTTTTGTATTAAACTCGGATGCAATTTCCGTGTTTCATCGTCAATAAGAAGGTCCAAGGGATACAGTAAACCTGAAGTGAAGAATCGGATTCTAAAACTGGACTCACAAAAGAGGTCGAAATCATAGATAGTGAAAGTGTCAGTCCTCTTGTACTTAGGTCGGCATTGTGCTTTTGTATTAAATTTGGATGCAATATCTATGTTTCATCGTCAATAAGAAGGTCCAAGGGATACAGTAAACATGAAGTGAAACATCGTAATCTAAAACTGGACTCACAGGAGAGATTTAAATCATAGAAAGTCAGAGTGTCAGTCCTCTTGTACTTAGGACGGCATTATGCCATTTGTATTAAATTCGGATGCAATATCTGTGTTTCAACGTCAATAAGAAAATCCAAGGTATACAGTAAACCTGAAGAGAAGCATCGGAATCTACAACTGGACTCACAGGTGAGGTTCAGATCATAGAAAGTTAGAGTGTCAGTCCTCTGGTACTTAAGTCAGCATTGTGCCTTTTGTATTAAATTCGGATGCAATTTCTGCGCTTCATCGTCAATAAAAAGGGCTAAGGTATACAGTAAACTTGATGTGTAGCATCGGAATCTAAAACTGGACTCACAGGAGAGGTTTAAATAATAGAGTGTTAGAGTGTGAGTACGCTTGTACTTATGTCGGCATTGTGCCTTTTGTATTAAATTCGGATGCAATGTCTGTGTTTCATCGCCAATAAGAAGGTCCAAGGTATACTGGAAATCTGAAGTTAAGCATCGGATTCTGAAACTGGACTCACAGGAGAGATTCAAATCATAGAAAGTTAGAGTGTGAGTCCTGTTGTACTTAAGTCAGCATTGTGGCTTTTGTATTAAATTCGGATGCAGTTTCTGTGCTTCATCGTCAATAAGAAGGTCCAAGGTAAACAGTAAACCTGAAGTAACGCGTTGGCATCTAAAACTGGACTCGCAGGAGAGGGTCAAATCATAGAAAGTAAGAGTGTCAATCATCTTGTACTTAAGTCGGCTTTGTGCCATTTGTATTAAATTCGGATCCAATTTCTGTGTTTCATCGTCAATAAGAAGTCCACAGTATACTGTTAAACTGAAGTGAAGCATCGGGATCTAAAACAGGACTCGCAGGAGAGGTTCAAATCATAGAAAGTTAGAGTGTCAGTCCTCTTGCACTTAACTCGGCATGTGCCTTTTGTATTAAATTCGGATGCAATTTCTGTATTTCATCGTCAATAGGAAGGTCCAAGGGATAGAGTAAACCTGAAGTGAAGCTTCGGAATCTACAACTGGACTCACAGGAGAGGTTCAAATCATAGAAAGTGAGAGTGTCAGTCCTCTTGCACTTAAGTCGGCATTGTACCTTTTGTAATCAATTCGTATGCTATTTCTGTGTTTCATTGTCAATAAGAAGGTCCAAGGGATACAGTAAACTTGAAGTGAAGCATCTGAATATAAAACTGGACTCACAGGAGAGGTTCAAATCGTAGAACGTTAGAGTGTCAGTCCTCTTGTACTTAAGTCGGCATTGTGCCTTTTGTATTAAATTCGGATTCAATTTCCGTGTTTCATCGTCAATAAAAATGTCCAAGGGATACAGTAAATCTGAAGTGAAGCATCTGAATCTAAAACTGTACTCACAGGAGAGGTAGAAATCATAGCAAGTGAGAGTGTCAGTCTTCTTCTACTTAGGAGGGCATTGAGCTTTTGTATTAAATTTGGATGCAATATCTACGTTTCATCGTCTATAAGAAGGTCCAAGGGATACAGTAAACCTGAAGTGAAACATCGTAATCTAAAACTGTACTCACAGGAGAGGTTTAAATCATAGAAAGTCAGAGTGTCAGTCCTCTTGTACTTAGGTCGGCATTATGCCTTTTGTATTAAATTCGGATGCAATATCTGTGTTTCAACGTCAATAAGAAAATCCAAGGTATACAGTAAACCAGAAGTGAAGCATCGGAATCTACAACTGGACTCACAGGAGAGGTTCATATCATAGAAAGTGATAGTGTCAGTCCTCTTGTACTTAAGTCAGCATTGTGCCTTTTGTATTATTCGGATGCAATTTCTGTGTTTCATCGTCAATAAGAAGGTACAAGGGATACAGTAAACCTGAAGTGAAGCATCGGAATCTAAACTGGACCCACAGGAGAGGTTCAAATCATAGAAAGTGAGAGTGTCTGTCCTCTTGTACTTAAGTCGGCATTGTGCCTTTTGTATTAAATTCGGATGCAATTTCTGTGTTTCATCGTCAATAACAAGGTCCAAGGTATACAGTAATTCTGACGTGAAGCATCGGCATGTAAAACTGGACTCACAGGACACGTTCAAATCGTAGAAAGTTAATGTGTCAGTCCTCTTGTACTTAAGTTGGAATTGTGACTTTTGTAATTAATTCGGGGCAATTTCTATGTTTCATCGTCAATACGATGGTCCACGGTATGCATTAAACCTGAAGTGAAGCATCGGGATCTAAAACTGGACTCACAGGAGCGGTTCAAAACTTAGAAAGTTAGAGTGTCAGTCCTCTTCTACTTAGGTCGGCATTGTGCCCTTTTTAATAAATTCGGATGCAATTTCTGTGTTTCATCGTCAAAAAGAGAGTCCAAGGTATACAGTAAACCTGAAGTATAGCATCGGAATCTAAAACTGGACTTACAGGAGAGGTTTAAATCATAGAAAGTTAGAGTGTGAGTCCTCTTGTACTTAAGTGGGCATTGTGCCTTTTGTATTAAATTCGGATGCAATTTCTGTGCTTCATCGTCAATAAGAAGGTCCAAGGTATACAGTAAACCTGAAGTGAAGCATCGGCATCTAAAACTGGACTCAAAGGAGAGGTTCAAATCATAGAAAGATAGATTGTCAATCCTCTTGTTCTTAAGTCGTCTTTGTGCCTTTTGATTTAAATTCGGATCCAATTTCTGTGCTTCATAGTCATTAGGAAGGTCCAAGGTATACTGTTAAACTGAAGTGAAGCATCGGGATCTAAAACCGGACTCACAGGAGACTTTGAAATCATAGAAAGTGACAGTGTCTGTCCTCTTGTACTTAAGTCGGCATTGTGCCTTTTGTATTAATTTCGGAAGCAAATTATGTGATTCATCGTCAATAAGAAGTTCCAAGGGATACAGTAAACCTTAAGTGAAGCATCGGAATCGAAAACTGGACACACAGGAGAGGTTCAAATCAGAGGTTGTTAGAGTGTCAGGCCTCTTGTACTTAAGTCGGCATTTTGCCTTTTGTATTAATTTCGGATGCAATTTCTGTGTTTCATCGTCAATAACATGGTCCAAGAGGTACAGTAAACCAGAAGTGAAGCATCGGAATCTAAAACTGGACTCACAGGAGAGGTTCAAATCATAGAAAGTTAGAGTGTCAGTCCTCTTATCCTTAAGTCGGCATTGTGCTTTTTGTAGTAAATGCGGAAGCAATTTCTGTGTTTCATCGTCAATAAGAAGGTACAAGGGATACAGTAAACCTGAAGTGAAGCATCGGTATCTAAACTGGACTCACAGGAGAGGTCCAAATCATAGAAAGTGAGAGTGTCTGTCCTCTTGTACTTAAGTCGGCATTGTGCCTTTTGTATTAAATTAGGATGCAATTTCTGTGTTTCATCGTCAATAAGAGGGTCCAAGGTATACAGTAAACCTGAAGTGAAGCATCGGCATCTAAAACTGGACTCACAGGAGAGGTTGAAATCATAGAAAGTTAGTGTGTCAGTCCTGTTGTACTTAAGTCGGAATTGTGACTTTCGTATCAAATTCGGGGCAATTTCTATGTTTCATCGTCAATAAGGAGGTCCACGGTATACAGTAAACCTGAAGCGAAGCATCGGGATCTAAAACTGTACTCACAGGAGTGGTTCAAATCATAGAAAGTTAGAGTGTTAGTCCTCTTGTACTTAAGTCGGCATTGTGCATTTTGTATTAAATACGTATGAAATTTCTATGTTTCATCGTCAAAATGAGGGTCCAAGGGATACAGTAAACCTGAAGTGGAGCAGCGGAATCTAAATTTGGACTCACAGGAGAGGTTCAAGTCATAGAAAGTGTGAGTGTCAGTCCTCTTGTACTTAAGTCGGCATTGTGCCTTTTGTATTAAATTCGGATGCAATTTCTGTGTTTCATCGTCAATAAGAAGGTCCACGGGATACAGTAAACCTGAAGTGAAGCAGCGTAATCTAAAACTGGACTCAAAGGAGAGGTTCAAATCATAGAAAGTTAGAGTGTAAGTCCTCTTGTACTTAAGTCGGCATTGTGCGTTTTGTTTTAAAATCGGATGCAACTGCTGCGCTTCATCGTCAATAAGAAGGTCTAAGGTATACAGTAAACCTGAAGAGTAGCATCGGAATCTAAAACTTTACTCACAGGAGAGGTTGAAATCATAGAAAGTTAGAGTGTGAGTCCGCTTGTACTTAAGTCGGCATTGTGCTTTTTGTATTAAATTCGGATGCAATTTCTATGTTTCATCGTCAATAAGAAGGTCCAAGGTATTCTGGAAACCTGAAGTGAAGCATCGGAATCTGAAACTGGACTCACAGGAGCGGTTCAAATTATAGAAATTTAGAGTGTCAGACCTCTTGTACTTATGTCGGCATTGTGCCTTTTGTGTTAAATTCTGATGCCATTTCAGTGTTCCATCGTCAATGAGAGGGTCCAAGGTAAACAGTAAGCCTGAAGTGAAGCATCGGAATCTAAAACTGGACTCACAGGAGAGGTTCAAATCATAGAAAGTTAGAGGGTCAGTCCTCTTGTACTTAAGTCGGCATTGTGCCTTTTGTATTAAATTCAAATGCAATTACTGTGTTTCATCGTCAATAAGAAGGTCCAAGGTATTCAGCAAACCTGAAGTGTAGTATCGGAATCTAAAACTGGACTCACAGGAGAGGTTCAAATCATACGAAGTTAGAGTGTCTGTCCTCATATACTTAACTCGGCATTGTGCCTTTTGTATTAAATTCGGATGCAATTTCTGTGCTTCATCGTCAATAAGAAGGTCCAAGGTATACAGTAAACCAGAAGTATAGCATCGGAATCTAAAACTGGACTCACAGGAGAGGATTAAATCATAGAAAGTTAGAGTGTGAGTCCTCTTGTACTTATTTCGGCATTGTACCTTTTGTATTAAATTCGGATGCAATTTCTGTGTTTCATCGTCAATAAGAAGGTCCAAGGTATACTGGAAATCTGAAGTGAAGCATCGGAATCTGAAACTGGACTCACAGGAGAGGTTCCAATCATAGAAAGTTAGAGTGTGAGTCCTCTTGTACTTAAGTCGGCATT